>NC_052349.1:20639207-20866586 GCF_009727055.1 Benincasa hispida | reverse complement strand
AGAACTCTTTGAGATAAATAAGGAGTGGGATTAATAGCTACACTCTATCCCACCCAACTCCTTAAATACTTCTTAAAAATTTCACATTAATCTTTGAACTTTGAAATTGTTATTGAAGATAATACTTTTAGAGATTTTTTCATCAAAATGGTAAATGGAAACCGTTAAGATAACTAATGTATAAGAATTAAAATGTGTACATGACATCCTTTATAATATTATATATACAAATTGATATGACAATTGATGTATAAAATTGATTATGTGAACGAGATTGCAAATGATCTCAATAATATATTTTGATTTGAAATGAATTGTAAAATCTAAACTCTCAATCAAAAGGTTAGATGTTCGATTGCTAAACATATTGTTATTGAACATTTAAAAAAAACCTTAATCATTCTATATAGTTGAAATTGAGTTGTAAATGATATCATGCATGCTTTTTAATAAATTAATTGATAATTTTGAAGTTCAATGGTTACAATCTTTTCAAACTTTAGGGGCATAATTGAGACTTATCGGTATTTTGAATAATTTAACATAATTTTATGAAATTGTTAATTTCATTGCTAGTTTTGATTTCTTTAATTAATTAACTTCTCTTATTAGTTTAACATGCCAGAGTAGATATTCAAACCTAAAATCCTTTAGTTAAGAGTATATGCCTTTAACAGATAGAAGAAATTACTTTTAATTTAGTACCATGTGAGTGTGGAGATTCACTTCAATATACCATCTATTTATTTTTTGTTAAGATCAATTTTTAGTCCTTGAAATTTCATAGATGAATATTTAATTTTAGTATATGAATTTTGATTTGTAACGATTTAGGTCATAGGTTTTCAATTTTGTAACAATTAATCATTGTACTTTATTATCTAACCATTTATTCCTACTACTTTCAATTTTTTTAATGATTTAGTATATGTACTTTCAAATTTGTAACATTTTGATCCATGTCGTCCATCAAAATTAAATGTCGATTTTCATTACATAACGATTTAGACTTTGTATCTTATAAATATTTTGGATCCCTAATTAGTTTATTGATCTACATCACATATGTAAGAGGTTTCATTAAAACTTCACAATAATTTTTTGATAAGGACTAAAACATTCTAAAACATTACATATTTTAAAATATAAAGATTAAATTGTAATAAATTAGAGTTTATTGACTAAATTGTTAGAAAATTAAAGTATAGGAACTAAACATTTAAAAGCATGGATCAAAAGTGATTTCTAACCTTTATTTTATTATGATTATTCTTTAAAAAAAAAGTTTTGAGAAATGTCAAAGGAGAGAAGCAATGACTAATGGTGTAAAGTAATAAAAATAGTTGGTGTAAATCTCATAGACTAAGGAATCAAATGTTATAAAGGTGTTACTGTTATTCATATTCCTAATTTTGATAAACACAATCAACGAGAATAAAGTGGGTCTTACATTTTTTTATTCTCATTATCAACGAGTAAACACATTAGATTGTTCTACATTATTTTGCATAGGTATATTTTTTCTGTTTTTTAGTGCAAGTTTACTTTTGCTGTATTATTGAGAGAGATCTATAAACATCTTGATTTTGTTTTATGGCTAGTATTGTTTCAAGTAGATGTGTGGTCGGAATGCAATTTCCCCCCCTTTTCTTCTCTTTTTGACAAGATTGGATATGCTTTGTAATGGTTAGAACATTCCATTTTTATTGAAGCATCTAAGTAGTATTTTATATATAAAATAAAAAAAAAAAACGAAGTTTATCACGTGATAAATTATAGTTAGACTGCAAAAACATGAATGTCCTAAACCATCTAGTATATAAATATTTTTCTCTTATGATCAATTAATAAAATCAAATTTTAATATGTAGAAAACACTTCACTTTTTGTAACCTATAAAACCAAATAGGAAAATAAATCTAAATATGGAGGATACTTCAAATAATCAAAAAGTGTGTTACTCATTGAAACTTTGTGTTTCGTTCAATTATTTCACGGTTTTTTCAAGAAAAATTTGAAATGGGCCTCTAATAGCCTAATTAATAGGGTTAAAAAAATATTTCATGATTAGGCTAGATAGAGACCAGACCAAAAAGTTTATTAATGAAACCCCATAACATACCTTTCTTTTTATTCAAAAAAAAAAAAAAAAAAATGCCATTAGCACTTAGTGACCAAATGAGAAAAACTCTAATGCTATTGTGTGGATTTTTTTTTTCAATGATGGAAGTATTTAATTTAAGGATAATCTGGGATCTACAAAATAAATTAATATATCATTTGATAACATGTTTAAATTATGAAATAATTTTTTTTGTGACCAAATAATAAAATACAATGAGCAAGTTTGTGATGAACTCGGGCTTACTTACCGTTATAGGTCTGTGGCTTGGGCTTATATTGGTGGATCATTAGGGATAGCTGGGCCTTGGTAGATTCTTTTATGAGAAATTGTACCAAATGTCTAAAACGTGAGGCTCTTTTGAAAAATGTCTAATTTTATTATTTACTGAAAATGTCTAAAATATAAAATTTTGGTGTAGCCGTTCGTGTAGTTAGTTTGGGTTTATTCCAAATTTGCCCACTAACTAGTTCGGAATATGAAGAAGCAGGAAAAATGAAAAGGCAGAAGATAAAAGGGAAGACGAAGAGCTGAAGCTTATTTGCTCTTGATTTTCTGTGTATTTTTGCCTGTTTTCAATGTGTTGGGGTTGATGCCCTAGAGTCTCGTGTCCTGTAGTTTGTAAACAGTTTGTACGAATGCTTGTATTGTTAATATATGATATTTACTTCACATTTTAGTATTTTTGCTCGGTTACTTGTTATATTTGCCTTACCACAAACCAATAAACATTAAATCCTTGGTTATCTATATGTAACTCAAGCATGTATGTGGTGACATACAAGTGGATCATGTCTTGAGTAATAAACAAAGTCGTATGTAGTATATAGATATAGAAGGGAAACCTTATCCTGGTAACGCTACGGATGTGGTCCGCTTTGTGAAATAGTCATAAGTGTTGTGACTTGTCACAGATGGTCTGATCCTGATCATTCGTATTGGGGACATGCGAGTGGGGGCGTCCTATACAAAGAGTTTGTATAAGACCTGACCACGAAGTGTTAACGTCTCGTTATATAACACCGTTCATGATAGAGACTTCATTCATTAGGTGACTATAGGTAACTGACTCAATCTCTGAGTGAGTTGGGAACTCCTGCCATTGAGGCGGTCCTTTGATTTGTATGGGTGCAAAGTGGTCAGTTCGCTGATTCAAATCTACCATTTTGGGGATTCGTCTGATTTGGGAGTTGGGACTTAGCTACACAAGATGAAATTCACTCCTTTCCCGAGTAGGGGTAAGTAGATAGATAGCTCCCTTCAGGACTGATTCTGGGCTTCAATGATGTGGTCACACATCTTCTTTTGGCCCGAGAGGTGTTCACACATAGTTGGACTATGTTGATTGTTCATTAGAGGTCAATGGTACTTAAGGAGTGAGATGTACTACAGGGGCATAACGGTAATTTGACTCAACTGTACTTACGAGCATCTGTGAAGGCGTCATCTATCTCATGATTGGCTATATCCGATGGACATGAAATATATCTGTGTAGAAAGAGTTCAACTGTTGGTCTTTAGTGGAATGTCTGACAGTTAACGGATGGTGGATCTCGTGGCTAAGAGTTGTCAGCTATTCACCGAACCGTTAGAGGTTCGGCGCACGGTCCATTAGGTCCCCTGCGGTAGCTTGGATAAAGTAAAAAGCCAGTTTTGGCGCTTTTTCGATCTCTCTCCTTCGCCCCCCCCCCCCCCCCCCCCCCCCCCCCCCCCGCCGCGGCGCTCTCTCCTCCTCTCTCGCCTCCTCTCCGCTCGCCTCTCCCCCCCCTCTCCCCTCTCCTCGCTCCCCTCGGCCCCCTGTCCATCCGCGCTCCCTTTCTCCTCTCGGCGCGGCCCCTCTGACTCCCCCTCCTGCCCCTCCCCTCTCCTCCCACGGCTCAGCGAGAGCCATACGTATAGTAGATATTGTGTATCAACTTAGGATAAAACTTATTGTTTATATTTATTAATTTTAGTGATATATGTATTATCAATTTTCCGTTGACATGGGTTAGTGGGGAGAGTACCGGTTAATGGTACGATGAAATTAATGAAGGTTTTTATTGATCGTTCTTATCGCATCGCCTGAGAGGATTTCCCCCCGGGATGGCGCGCCGTTGGGGTGAGAAGTGAGATCTCGAGGCTCATCCGTGTCGCCTCACGGTAACGTTCATTTTCGGCTAAGATCGCACTATCCTCTCACGTGGTAGCTTCTTACCGATCGTATAGTGTGCGATTTTACCTAACGATCGGTTCAGTAAATCTAACGTCTTAATGTAGTTCCTCCTAACAGATAAGATAATTTCATGCTGCGAATAGCATTAAATAAATACTTACAATACCAACCTATGCTTAATCGCATAAATACGAATTCAGAATAGTATACTTAAATTCACCTCTAACCCACATTCACAAAAAGAAAAAAATATATGAGAAAGATATATTTAAGAAGAAATAAAAGAGGAAGAGAAAATGTTCATTTAATGGTAGTGTCGTAATACGTTTGTAGTGTGAAGTTCGATGTATCCGTGCTGCTGTAGTCGACGTTTCTGCTGGGCATTGGTAGATCGCGTGGAGGTTTTCCATTGCGTTGGAGTTCCGAAGTGTGAAGAGTGTCTTCATCTGGTATGGAACTCTCTCCCTTATTGTTTATCTTGTTTATAACATGTCGTTAATTAAGATTTGTTTGCATAACTGTATGTATTGAATGTATAATATGTATTTCAGTCACTATGAGATCGGAGTGATCCGAACGCGCTCATGGAACTCTTCGGTATGAGATCCTTCACAATGATATCATTACAACGGCTTTAAATAGTCATTTTGTGAGAAATAATAAAGAATAAATGAATATATGTGTACAATTTTGATTGGTGGGGATAAATATTCTTTCAAACTTTCCTTCTAGAAGAGTGATGACATGGCCTGAGTGTGCTGACTGTGAAAGGCTGTTTGTATATGTGTACTGCTGACTGGGTGGCTGAGATGGACTTCTCTAACATCCCCTCTTCAACGAGAGGGTACATTAAGTACATCGAGTTTGGAAAAAAAAGACTGGAAGTGAGAATGTGTGAGTGGTTTTGTGAGGCAGTCAGTAAGTTGACTTGCCGAAGGAACATACCGAACTTCTAAGGCTCCACGAAGAACATGGTCACGCACAAAGTGAGCATAAATCACAATGTGTTTTGTTCTGGCATGAAACACAGAATTGGTGGCAATCGCAGCAGCGCTTAAGTTATCACACCATATGATGGGTTTTACAGAAGATAACATCCCAAGTTCCGACATCAGTTGATTAAGCTAGATGACTTCAGAAGCAGTGTGTGCTAAGGCCCGATATTTAGATTCAGTACTTGATCGGGCTACAACTGTTTGCTTTTTGGATGACCAAGAAACTAAGTTGTTTCCAATGAATATATACAGTATGCTGCAACTGATTTTCTATCGTCAATGTTGGAAGCCCAATCTGCAACAAAGTAGGCAAAGACTGATAGGTCGGAGCTTGGTTGAAACAGTAGACCAAAGTGTTTGTTGCGCTGATGTACCGAAGGATGCGTTTGACAGCTTGCTAGTGAACATCAGTTGGTTTTTGAAGAAATTGGCTTGTGGTTGACTATATAAGCGATGTCCGGTTGGGTTGTGGTGAGGTACTACAGTGCACCAATTGTGCTTCTATAAATAAAGGGATCATCGAGATGAGTGTCATCAGCAATAGGCAAGTGTTTGCCAAGAACACTGGGGGATGGAGTAGGCTTTAGATTTGTGAGTTGTAAACGATTTAAAAGGTCATCCACATATTTTGCTTGATTTATGATGAGACCAAAATCAAGATAGTGGACTTGAAGGCCAAGGAAGTATGTGAGCTGTCCCAAGTCTTTGAGAGCAAAGGTGTTATCCAACAACCGAATGAGTTGATTGATTGTTAAGGGGTCATTACCAGTGACGATAACATCATCAACATAGACCAGAAGGAAGATAATAGAGGACTGCTTGTTGTAGATGAACAAAGAAGAATCTGACCTTGAGTTTGTGAATCCCCATCGAAGAAGCTCCCTTGTAAGAGCAGCATTCCAGGCCCTTGGAGCCTGCTTTAAGCCGTAAAGAGCTTTGTCCAGATTGCAGACATGATGTGGGTAGGATGGATGTACATACCCGGAAGGCTGTGTCATATACACATTTTCTTCTAGAGTTTCGTTCAGAAAGGCATTGTCAAAGTCTAGTTGTCGTAGACTCCATCCTTGAGAGGCAGCAATACTGAGAATTACTTGACAACTGGACTGAATGTCTCAAAGAAATCGATGTCTGGGTTCTGGTGAAATCCCTTTGCTACAAGTTGTGCTTTGTAGCGTTGGACTGAACCGTCGGAGTTACGCTTGATTCTGAAAACCCATTTATGCCCCACAATGTTCATGTCTGGTGTAGAAGGCACAAGCCGCCAGGTTTGGTTTCGCATTAAAGCAGCATATTCGACATCCATGGCTTGCTTCCAAGGAGGAGAAGCTAAGGCATCTTGAGTTCGAGTAAGTTCGGTTACAGACCAGTCAATAAAGGATGAAGTAGTGAGGATTTTTGGTTTGAAGATACCAGTTTTCCCTCAGGTTATCATAGGAAGAGTGGGTAAGGGGACAGGTTTGACTGATGGAGGATTTGTAAGGTTAAGTTGAAGGTGTCGGGTGAAGGAGGTAGGAGGTGCACGATCGGGTGGTGATGATACTGGTATACGATCGGGTAGGTGATCAGGTATAGGTGAACGATCGTTTAGTAATGGATTTGGTAGACGATCGGGTGAAGAAGGGATAGGTAGACGATCGTTGGATATAGGTAAATGATCGTGTAAACAATCGGGTATGGGTAGACAATGGGTGTTGGGTAAGCGATCGTTTAATAATGAGGGAGGTGAATGATCGGGTTGGGTTGATATAGGTAAACGATCGTGTAGAGATGGTATTGGTAAACGATCGGGTAGACGATCAGGTGAGGGTAGGCGATGGGTAGTAGGTAAGCGATGGACATTAGGTGAGTGATCGTTTAATGACGGGCTTGGTAGGTGATCAGGGAGAGAGATTAGTGGACGATAGGCATTAGGTGAGCGATCGTGTAGTGAANNNNATTGGTAAACGATCGGGTAGACGATCAGGTGAGGGTAGGCGATGGGTAGTAGGTAAGTGATCGACGTGCGGTGAATGATAGTTTAGGGATGAATCGTGTGGGCGATCGGGTAGACGATTAGGTAGGGGTAGGCAATGGGCATTTGGTGAACGATCGTGTGGTAAAGGATTTGGTATACGATTGGGTAGGCGATTTAGAGAGGGTGAGCAATGGGTGGTAGGTAAGCGATTGGGTGATAATTTTTGTAGGCGATGATCATTTGGTGAGCGATTGTGTGGTACTAATTAGATATACGATCGGGTAGGCGATTGGTAATAGGTAAACGAACGGTTGAATTTTGTGGGCGATGAGCATTAGGTGAGCGATCGTGTAGAGATGAGGTCGGTGATCGTTGAGGTTGAGGTAAACGATCATGTATGGGATCGTTCCGTGGGCAAGGATCATTAGGTGGAAGGATGGGCAGGGTGAGATTGGGTGAGGAATTAAGCTAGTTTTGGGGGTTAGCCTGGAGTAATTGGGTGAAAGGAAACTTATCCTCGTTGAAGGTGAAATTCGGAGAGATGATGATTCGGCCTGCTTTGGTCAGACATTTGAAGCCTTTATGCTGTTGACTGGGGCCTAGATACACACATTTTTCAGAGTGAAGGTTGATTTTGTTGTGCTGAAAGGGCCAGAGGTATGGAAAGCAAGTGCAGCCAAAGACCTTGAGCTCTACAAAACTCAAGTTCTTGTTAAAGAGAATAGAGACAGGGGATTTACCTTGCAATACCTCTGTTGGTAGTCCATTTATAAGCATGGTGGCTGTGAGGAAGCATCCCACCGGAAACTCAAAGGTAAACTGGCTTGTGCTAGCAGTGTAAGGCTGGTTTCTACTACATGTTTGTGTTTTCTTTCTGCTCGATCATTTTGAGCAGAGCTGTAAGGGCACGATAGCCTAGTTATGATTCCTCTTGAGTTGCATAGCTGATGAATTTTGGCATACTCACCTCCATTATCAGACTGAAGAACTTTGATTGTTTTGTTAAATTGGTTCTAAACATATATAAGAAAGTGCTAAAAGGCTTCCAATGCACCACCCTTTTGTCTCAAGTGATAGATCCAGGTGTATCTGCTATAATCATCGACAAACAAAGATGTAATATCTATACCCATATGATGAAATAACATGGGCAGGTCCCTATAAGTCGGAGTGAATCAGTTCAAATGGTTTGGTAGCATGGCTTTCAGACTTAGAAAATGGTAGAGTATGAGCTTTACCCAAAGGACATGATTCACAAAGCATAGTCTCTTCATTACTTTTAACTTTCAGATTACAAGCACTAATAACAGAATTCAAAATTTTCAATGAAGGGTGTCTTAAACGTCTAAGCCAGATGGCTTTAGATACAACTACATTAATACTTGCTGTTTTTCCAGACAAAACTAATGCAGAGGTGTTCTTATTTATGTTCAAAAGCCTTCTTTACTCAGTGTTTTGATTCTTCAATTCCTCATTCCTTTTCACAACCACTTAATCCAGGTGATACAACCCATCCTTAAGTTTCCTTTCGGAAGAGTTTGACCCGTACGCTTGTCCTTAACAAAGCAATGAACATCATGAAACTCAAAATAGATGTTATTATCTTGGGCTAACTTAGATACACTGACCAAGTTCTTTGTAATTTCAGGCACACACAACACATTCTCAAGTATAACAGTGTTGTTTCCATCAGTCAACGAGGTATTACCAACATAATATATTTGCAGTTTATTTCCATTTCCTACTATGACTTTCTCATTACCTGAGTATTCTCTTGGATTGTTCAAGTCTGCATAGTCAGCGGTGACATGGTTTGTTGCTCCACTGTCCACATACCAATTCAGATCCACAACTGTCTCTGGTCCAGCAAAGGGGTTGGAGTTTTGGGCGGCTATGAATGCAGTGGGATTGGGTAGGGCATTGTTACCAGGATTCGAGCTCTGTTATCTTCTATTCTGTCCAAAATTTCCAACAAACTATTTGTTAAATCGATTAAAGCATACAAGGGTTGAATGGCCATATTTACCACAAACTTGACAAGTAGGTTTGTTGTCGCGTCCACGACCTTGTCCTTGACCAGTGTTAGAGTTGCCATTACCTTCTCTAGTTTGTCTGATGGTAGTTTTTCATTTGCCTGGCATCACTGGAGTTCCGACTTTGAGCTACATTCACAGTAGGCACATGTTGCTGAGATTTCTTTGAGCATTTTGGTGTTCCAATCGTTTCTCATAAATAAGGAGCTCTGACTGCATATCCAGCCAAGAGATGTCTGGTTTGCCTTGTATGACATCAATTACCGGGTTGTAAACTTTCTCCAGACCGTGAAGAACCCGAGAGATTAAGGATCGTCTAGGTACAGGACTTCTAGCCTGTCCTAAGTTATCGACATTAGTTTTCATAATGCGTAAATAATCTTCCATTTTAGAGTTACCTTTCTTGGTAGTATGTAAGATGTGGTGAAGGAAATCCTCCTCTGCTCTTGATTGCCCACCGAAGAGATCTTGGGTAGCTTCCCTTAGATCCTTAGCATTGTTGATGCCGAACAGCTGTAGGGCATTTCAGGGGTCATCGAGTTATAAAGCCATCCAAGGAGCAGAATATCAATTGTGACCCATTGTTCGAACAGGGGATTAACTGTTCTGGAGCGAGCGGAGCTCGACGAGGTTTCATCGGTGCTTTCGGTGGTGTCCCCACCTTGAAGGAGGCTGGATTCTTCATTCATTGTTGAGACAAATTTCGGAGGACAGGGTTTTTCACCTGTGAGATGGCCTTCTAGTTTGTAGCTTCTTAGGATGGGTAATGCAAGGGTTTTCCATAATAAGTAGTTGCTTCGGTCGAGTTTCACTATGGTTATCTGGTTTAACAACTGATTCAATGGTGGGTTGTTGAAAACGATGGTGGTTGAGGAAGACAAAGCGTTTGAGAGGATGTTGGCCATTAATAGGCTTTGATACCAAGTTAGGAATATGAAGAAGTAGGAAAAATGAAAAGGCAGAAGATAAAAGGGAAGATGAAGAATCGAAGCTTATTTGCTCTTGATTTTCTGTGTATTTTCGCTTATATTCAATAATATCATTACAGTGGCTTTAAATAGCCATTTTGTGAGAAATAATAAAGAATAAATGAATATTTGTGTACAATTTTGATTGGTTGGGATAAATATTCTTTCTAACAAACTTTCCTTCTAGAAGAGTGATGATATGGTCTGAGTGTGCTGACTGTGAGAGGCTGTTTGTATATGTGTACTTCTGACTGGGTGGCTGACGTGGACTTTTCTAACATAACTATCCTCTATCCTAGTTGTTGGGAATCCCATTTTTATGGATTTTATTTTATTTTTGGGAATACCAATCTTTTTTGATTGATTTGTTTGAATTATGGGTGGATCTTTTAGATTTTTTTGATACATTATCTTTCTATGTTTAAAATTGTATATTTGTAGTATTTTTAATTTTCTAAACATAAACAAAATTCTTTATTGATCCCCTCCTAGGGTTTGTAATTGTGATTCTGTTTCTTTCATTGCTTTTATTTCGTATGTATCATTATAATAATCAAACTCATTGGTTATCGAGCAGAAATCGACTTCGTTGCCGATATTTATTTGTTACTTATTTTGTTGGTTTTATGCTTTCTACATAATTTTATTGTTCTTTTTTTAGTTTAGTTTAGTTTATTGTTTTTTTTTTCTTTTTTGCAAAAGTTCATTGTGTCAGCTAATTAATTCAAATGATTTTCAATTAAATCTTCCTTCGTTTTTGTTTTTTTAAATTATTAGGTTAGTTTTTAATTCCTTTATTTAAGGTAGTTTTGAAATGATGAATTAGACTTTACATTTAAATATTGTGTATTTCTGTTAATTGTCAGGAAGGGTATATCTGTCAACTTTTTCAAATAATTATCTTGTATTTTTATTTATTATTTTATGTTTAGACATATTTGTGATAAAAACATTGTTTACATATGTTTCAAAATTACATTTTAAATTTATACATTTATCCAATCGTCCCTTTTTTTTTGTAACACTCCCTCTATTCACATTATGAATGTTTCTTTGCAAATGATTATTTAATATTGTTAGACTCCACATCATTTCTTATATAACTCTAATCTTGCTAGTGACAAGTGAAAGTAATGCTCACTAGTATAGAAGATTCTCTCTTCCTCATCCACTAGTTGTCGTTTGAAAAATTTTCTAGACCATATTCTAAATAGGAAAATTGTAATGGGTGACAATTTGAATATGTTATTTTGTAAGTGTGTCACCCATATTTGATATTTTGCAAATATGGCAAAAAATTCAAATCTAAATTTCTAATTATTTTTTATTCCATATTTGCTTTAAACAATCAATTGATAGAGGAAAAAAAACATTGATTAACGACCAGTGATTGGACATGCGATAGTCGATGGAGGTAAGGGGTGGGGAGGTAGACTGATGGTTGGCAGCAGATGGTGTTGAGTTGGTGAAAAAGAGATGTTAGGGAAACTAAAGAGAGAGAAATGGCCACCGATGACCGGGGATTGGATATACAATGGTCAAAGGTAGAATTGGCAATGGGGCTAGGTCGAGTCGAGGCGGGGAGGGGTTCCCCGTCGGGAAAACGGGTCCCCACGAGGACCCAGTTCTCTATTTCCTCTTTTGTTTTGTCATGGAGACTTTTTTTTAAAAAAAAAATCTTTAAATTACCTTTGGTTTGAGCTTGAACACTTTAATTAGACTTAGATTGAGCTAAATGAAAAATTAAGTTAAATGTAAAAAGTTAAAATACTTTTTATATATATATATATATATATATAAGTATATTAAAATCTAATCGGGGCGAGGTTGAGGTCAAAGACGGGTCGGGGATACCCTCTCCATCCTCGCCCCATCCCGATTCGGAAACCCTAAAGAGGTTTTTGATTTGACCCATCCCTGGTCCAACCGAGGATTCTCCACCCCGATTGGGCAAGGCCCCACGGGAACCCGATCCCGTGGGGAATTTTGCCAACCCTAGTCAAAAGAGGTCAGCAGCGGACGACAACAAAGGGTGTGACGAAGCTAGTTAGTGAAATAGAGATGTGAGGGGAAGGGGTCTATTGCATGCGAAGAATCAACTTTAAAAAAAAAAATTAATTGAACTTAATTTTTATTTTAAAATCTAACTGTATATTTATGAAGTATTGCATCTAAGTTAAGTGCATTATTATTAAGTTTATCAACAGTATGCCAATAGTATATCAACCAAGTATATCGGTATTATAAAAGTGTAACGACCCAGATTTGTACGCATACAGGAAATTAAATATCAAATAATAAGCAGGACGAAATTTTATTTAAAGGGGTAGAAATTTGAAGAAAAAAAAACAATAATAAATAAATAAATTGGAAATTGGAAAATTTATTCATTATCCAAAAGATAATGAATAAGGGAGCGAGAAAGTGGGAGAGAGCGAGAGCCACACCAGCGAGAAAACTGAAGAAAACAAGATTCTGAGAAGAGAGCTACGCGATCGAAGAAAGAATTGGAGAGCGAGAAACCCAGCGAGCGATGCTAGCGAGATTGAGGCTGGCGAGAGTAGAGAGAGTAAGATCCCTGGAGAGAGCAAGATTGAAGGAAAATTGGAGAGAGCGAGAATTGTAGCAAGGAAGTTGGAGAGAGCGGAGTAAAGAAGAGCTATTCTTAGCCGAGAAACCCAGCGAGCGATGCTAGCGAGATTGAGACTGGCGAGAGTAGAGAGAGCGAAATTGAAGGAAAATTGGAGAGAGCGAGAATTGTAGCAAGGAAAGTTGTAGAGAGCAAGAGTAAAGAGAGCTATTCTTAGCGAGACAGTAGGAAAGAGCGAGAGCGAGAAAGCTGGAGAGAGCGAAACGGAAAAGAAAATTTGAGAGCAGAGAGAGAGTGGGATTTCCAGCAAGAAAGCTGGAACAGAGGTAAATTCCTAGCGAGAAACGGGAAAGAGCGAGATTTAAGAGCAGAGTGAGCGAGATTTGGACAGAAGCGTGAATTATGCGTTTGATTTTGGCCACGTACTTATAGATTATACATAGAAAAACCCTAAAATTGGAATACAAACAAAGAATGATGACATAAGGGCAAACGTTAGCCAAGATTAGGTGTCTTATTGAAAGGAATCCATAAACCATAAGTAATTTTAAAGAAGCCACCTGTACGATGATTTGTCACACTGAGAAGAGCTGAAAACTACTATAAATAGGACCCTTTGCCGAAGATTTAACCTATTCTCAAACAAATCTCAGTAACAAAGAATCGTGTGAAAAAGTAAGTGTGAGTGAGGAAGTTCTGTGAGATTAAAAGAGAAAAGCTCGGGTAAAGTGCTGTCCAAATTTCCTTCTAGTTTAGAAAGGGAAAGCTCTACAGATCAAATCATAAAGAATAATAAGAAAATAATTATATCACCGTCAAGGTAAGTAGTTTATCTCACCCTCTCTTTAAATGTTCTATGGTAGTGTACCTTTATTATGTTGCATGGTTATGTTAATTGTTATATTGCATTACATGTTTAGAACACGTTTCTCTACAAGGGACCCCATGCATTATGTTTGTTCACGATTACGTTAAAATCAAGTTTTAATTAGGTGTAAGTTATGCTTCCAGTCTAATCTTATGGTTATGCTAATGGTTGATGTTGGATGTGACTCTGACCCTACTGATGCATGACCCGCTAATCATCAGATGGGTTAGTTTCCGCTTAAGTCCTCATCTTTCTATCAGGGCGGAGAAATTTATGCTTCTAGGGCTGGCAGGGCATGTATGGTTGCACCCCTCCACAACTAATCTACGTCATGTTTATGCTAGAGACTAGCAGGGTATGTATGGTTGCACCCCTCTAGTCCATATTACGTTTATGCTAATGGTTGATGTTGATGTGACTCTGACCTTACTGACTGCATGACCTGCTAATCATCAGATTGGGTTAGTTTCCGCTTAAGTCCTCATCTTCCTATCAAGGCGGAGAGATTTATGTTGGAAACATAACGTTTATGCTAATGGTTGATGTTGGATGCGACTCTGGCCCTATTGACTGCATGACCCGCTAATCATCAGATGGGTTAGTTTCCGCTTAGGTTCTCATTTTCCTATCAGGGCGGAGAGATTTATGTTGGAAGCATAACGTTTATGCTAATGGTTGATGTTGGATGCGACTATTGGCCCTACTGACTGCATGACCCGCTAAATCATCAGATGGGTTAGTTTTCGTTAGGTTCTCACCTTTCTATCAGGGCGGAGAGATTTATTGTTGGAAGCATAACCGACCACCACATGTTTATTTAACGTTTTCGGTCCCAATCAATATGTTTTCATGACATGTTGCTTGTGATTGTGCATTTGGTCACTACCCTACGTGAGAAACTACTTACTGGGTATATTATATACTCATCCTATATTTTTACAGACTTTGTAGGTAAGGACACAACAAGATGGCAAAGTTGGACGTTGCTCAAATGGTCAACCATCAAACTCACTATTATAGGCACATGCATTTTGTACCACCACGCTAATGTTTTATGGATCCTGGTGTTTTTGATAAATAAATTTTTATATAGTTTTCCTATCTAATTAATAAAATTTAGATATGTTCTTTGAAATTTCAACCAAAACTCATCTCATGAAGTAGAAAAATCTAAGTATGCATGTCGTAGCGGTCGGATCATAAGGTGTAAGGATCCGGGCGTTACAAAAAAAGTGCATTGAAATGCACTCAAAAAGGTACGTTTTTAGGCCTAGAATTTATTGTTAATTTGTGTTCGCTAATACACTTTTATGTTTAATTTGTAGGAATCGAGCATTTGGATTGAAATAGGATATTTGACATTAAAATGACAAAAATACCTCTATAATAGGTCAAAGTTTGACCTAGGACAAGAAAAGAGATCAAAGTTGATGAAAAATGGTGAACTAGGCAAAAAAGAGATGTCAAAATCGTGTGGGTGGTGTTGTCCAGCTACCTTAAAACCCGTAGTTCGTATTTTCGTCACACCCTTTTGGATTCAGGTGACCGTTTTAGGCGAATGACTACTCTTTTTTTTCCTTCTCTATCTATCTACAACATTAGATTTTAGATTTTTTTTAATCTACTTTTTGTAACAAGTTAAATGGTGATGAGTATTATCTTTTTATTTATCCAATTCCTAAAACAATTCGAAAACATTTGCCTATATAAATGAGGGTTTGCAACAATTTTCATAATCAATTTTTTGGAGTTTTTTGAAGTAAAGAGAGGGAGTTATGAGTAGAAAGTAGAGATTCCTTTGGTGCCGAAGTTGAAATTTGGGGCGAGCAATTGGAGGGTCAATTCAATCATGTCAACTAGTTCAAAACGCTGAATAATTCTTTGTTTTCCTTTTTCATCTTGGATTCTTTTCTGTATTTTGTATTCTTTCTATGGTTTTGTCTATGAAAGCCAAGTTAGGCTGAATTTTTCATAGTTTTTGGGTAGATGAATTATTTGGTTTAATTATTAAACTCTTTGCTTCTTGAATGTCAATATGCATTTACGCTTTCTAGCATGACTGTTCTTAATGATTTTGAACATTTGATCAATGTTTGAATGATTTTATGATTTGAATCTTACTTGAAAGAGTAAGCTTTAGACTAGATCATGCATGCTATTCTATTGTTTGAAAAAAATGAGAGTGGTCAGATAACAGTAAAGGTTGTTGATGAAGAGTTGTAACGCGATGCTTAATTATCGAGTTTCAAAAGATTAGTAATTAGTAATCAGGTGAAAGAAAAAAACTAATTTTGAGAGGGATAATCCAAAAGACTTCTAGATCTAAGTGTTGTGTTAATTGGTTCATGAGCGAAAGCAATTATGACTAGTAATGCCTTTGATGAACTCTATTTCCTAAAACGTCTCTTGTTGATAATCTTCGTATTTAATCAATTTTATTGCTTTCTTAGATTAACTTAGTTTTAACTTACATCACAAATCAGTCCTTAAATAATATTGGAATGATCTTTAAATAGCTAAAAGACTATCAATCCGATTCCCTGAGGACGATACTTGGTCTTGATCGTTTTAACTATATTATTATTTGACACGTTCGCTTACGCGTTATCATGCTTAACTATCAATTTTATCAACAGTATATCAGTCAAGTGTATATCAATAGTACAAACGAGTGAATGATTGATCAGTCAAGTGCGCCATCATCAAGATATTAGTCATGTGTATCGAGTTTATCAATAGTATAAGCGAATGCATGACTGACAAGTGTATGACAAACAATAGTTAGAAATGTAAACATGACGAACGGTAAAAAATCTGCACAGAAACCTCTCGCTACACTCCAAAATCCATCTTTCACCTCTATTTTTGGCCTTTTTCACAACAAACACTTCACCACGAGCAACTCAGACTTACAGACTCGAGTTACATAATACATGTCCAGAACATCGAGCCTTTACATTGATCAAAGTAAAGTAAAAAATTGTAAATCTAAGTGCCAATATTTGTAAACATCTATTATGCATACCCACATATATTATGCGGAAAATAATTCACATTTTCTCTAATTTTTCGTTTTGAAAATGAAAAACAGAGGTACGACTTGGCTCTGATACCAATTGAAGAAATGGAATTCCATAGCGAAAGCGTATGAATGCACTTGCCAGTGTAATCATTTTTAAAACTTGAAATAACAAAGAAATTCTAGAAGAAGTATAGGATAAACATATATACATACAACATGCTTTTAAGGGAAAAAGAATAATACATCTTGAAGATCTTCTTCAATGTAATTCTCCTTTTCACAAACTCACGAATATTGGAACTTCTTCCTAAATTCACGAATGAACCCGAACCTGTAACAAGACACCACCACTCGATTTCCTTGCTATTCTCCGAATAAGGATCAAGAATTTTAATTTGATAGGGGGAGTTCTTGTGAGAGAGAAGAAGAATTTCTTGTAGAGAGAAACTCTCTTTCTTTTATTTTTTCTTTTGTGGAATGTACAAAAATGATATTTTTCAAAAAATTCATCTCCTTTTCTTTTACGTAAGAGAAGTTAAAGTGATTGGATAAGGAGATATAACTCTTTTCCACACTTCACAAATAACTCGCAAGGGAGTTATTTCCTTAAATTCAAATATAATTTAAATAATTTATATATTAACTCTTTAATATATAAAATTAAATAAATATTAATGAATTAATAATTATTTAATTAATAAATTAAATATCATATATTTAATTTAATTTGAATTATATTCAAATAACAATCTCTCATATAACCTATAGTTTTAATATGAATCTCATTCATATTAATTATAACTTATAACTTTAATATGAATTTTATTCATATTAGTTATAACCTATTTTATTATATGAATTTTATTCATATAATTAATATTTGAATCTTATTCAAATATTTATCTCTCACATATTATAATGTATAATTTTGAATCTTATTTAATATCAACTTTCTATTATAATGTATCTATATACATTATATTAATTGTATCTTATACCATTAATTTTTTAATTTAATTTGAACAATTTAAATTAATCCAAAAATAATTTGTTCTTTGTTTACCCTTAGTGAGCTAGCTAGGGACCTTATGAACCTACAGATTAAAAGCTCTAATGAGATTAATTAATTAAACGATTTAATTAAATTAATCAATATTCATTAACTGTAGGTCACTCCACTATAGACCCACAACTACACTCTTCACACTGTAGATATATTTCTATGTCCATGGACAAAACCAATCAACAGTAAGCCGATCATTCATGAATCGCTCATAACTACAGCTGGGTCAAATTACTGTTTTACTCCTGTAGTTACATTTAACTCATTAAGTACCATTGATCTCTTTAATGAGCAAATAGTTTATAGTCCAACTACAAACTAGTTCAAGACCCAGAATCAACCCTTAAGAGAGTAATCAATCTACTTACCCTAAAGACGGGAAGACCATTTGTGTATCTATGTTTCCAACTTCCTACTCGGACAAATCCCAAAAATGATAGGCCTAGTTAATCAGCGAACCTGGCCACTCTCACCCATATAGATTAAAGAATTGTCCTCATGGATAGAAGTTCACAACTCACTTAGGATTAAGGGCGAATCATCTATGGTCATCCTATTGAAATGTTAATTTCTTCAATTAACGGTGTTGTAAAGAGAGACTAATATCATCTTGCGGTCTGATCTTATACAAACTCTTTGTATAGAATACCTCCACTTGTATGCCTCCACGTGAACGATTAGGATCAAATCATTTGTAACACTTTACAACTATTATAACAATTATGAAGTGGGTCGTATCTATAGTGTAACCAGGATAAGGCACCCAACCTTATCCATATACTACAAACCATTTAGGTTATTACTTAAACATGATCCACCAGTATGTCAACCACATACATGTTTAAGTTACATAAGATCACCTCGGATCTTAGTTTATTGGATTGAGCTAATGCAAACTAAATATCGAATAAAATTACTCTTTATTTTATCAAATAAATAATTTATATACAAACTTACAAATTACGAGAGCCACAAGATTTGGGGTACTAATCACAACAAAACCTCTGTGGAAGTTTGTAGAAGAGCCGACAACATTAAACTCCAAATGTTGTCCTTTGACTTTTATCAAGGACTCATAGGTTTGCATCTCTTTAAGAAGGGTAGTTAGGTTGTAGTCTAGCTTGTTCATAATAGCTTTACTATGGAATTGGAGAAAATTCTTCCAAATAGTCTCCAGAATAAAGTTGACCTGCCTAGCTTTGTTAATAACTAACCCATTTATCTTGGCCACATTGAAGTGGACCATCATGTTGCGAACATGTTCCTTAAGATAGGTCCTTTCTTGCATATAACCATTAAAGATGAATTCGAGGACATCGCATGTGATCTGCATGGATGGCTGCCCATACATATCACGCAACAAGTTTATGATCTCTTGAGCAAAGACCAAGTTCTCATGCTTCTTGGCTAGAACTTCAGATAAGCTAGCCAAGATATATGCATGAGCTTTTTCGTTGACCTTAATCCATCTTTCATCTGTCTCATAGATGTTTTGTGTGGCATTAGGGATATGTATTTGAGGGCATTCCTCAATTATGACAGGTTGTTAATTATCAAGACAGTGTTAATTGTACTTTTTCATGTCGTGTAATTATTGCTAGTAAGTTTATCAGCAGAGAGCAGGTTAATAACAACACTAGTCATTATTTTTGCATAAATAAAAAAAAATCTAAGTTAAAAAAAAACAGCATAGCTCTTTAAAACCCAATCTAGTTTAGCATGCATAATAATAAAAACACTTAAACTCTTATTTTGCAATGATACTTTAGTGATTTAAAACTAAAAGCTATCGAAGGGAAAGACCATATTGGTTTGACTCTCCATTTTAGATCCTAGAATTCCACCCTAGTAAGTCTACTGGAGGGAAAAACCATATCAGTGCAAAAATTAAAGCGATCCTATCAACGTCTAGAGTTTGCCTTGATCTTGACTCCATATGTTTACCTTTTGAAGGGAGGTGCACCCAAGGCACCACGAGATCGAGTATGAAATCTCACTTTGCAAACTAATGAAGGAGATTGTAGGAATGTTGACACATATCTTTCTCTCACTTACTATAAATACTCTCTCCAGAGGGAGGATGTACCCAGGACACCATGGGGCTGAGTATTGATCTCACGTTGTGAACTTTTTCGGAGAACGTGAGAGAAAAATTATATCATATATATATTTTTCTTCCACTAAGTATTTTATAAATTAGGGTTTATTAATTAGGTAAATTTAGGCTAAGTCATTTATCTAAGTAATTTATTTGCCCAATATGACACTTATATAGGATAGTTTAATAACATATGATTATCATTTATCAAACATTTTAATAAACTTTAATTATTTATTGCATGCTTCTAAAATGTTGACAAGTTCACCTTCCAGGTAGGTTCTCAGGTAGAGGTATTTCGTTTCGCCTAAATACCCCAATCCTTAGGAAGAACCGTCTTTAGACAAATGTCCCTTAAAGTCAATATTTTATAAATTTAATCTTTTATGAACTCATTTTAATTATGAAAAAGTGATAGAATGACTCGTCACACAAAATATGGATATTAAATGGAAAGCATTGGCAAGCACTATGTAACATCCCAAAATTTTCTGGTAATTTTCAATAAATTATATTGAAATGTTTGGGCACTAGTTTGATAAATTAGGACTAAAAATTTAATTTGGGAGGCAAGATAATTATTTTAAAAGATATTTGTAAAGAAATGGAATTTTAATTCAATTAAGAAAAAAATGAATTAATTTATTTGGGGAAGTATGATTTTAAATTCATTAAATATTTGGAAGGATGTGATTTATCTCAAGTATTGGAATGTATATTCCCTTTAATTTTGGATTGGAGCTAAAATTAAGTTAATTGGAGAAGTTATTGGTTTGAGATTAATTTAATAAGAGATTTGGAAATTTTTGAATTATTTTGGATAGAGATTTAGAAATAAAGAAATGGAACGGATTTGGAAAAGATTTGATAAGAGATTTGGAATTTTTAGATTAATTTGGATAGGATTTGAAAATTAAAAAAAAAAGGAAAGAAAAGAATTAGGATTTTGGAAATTAAAAGGAATTTGAAATTTAAGAAGAAAAAGAGAAAATTGTAATTTTATATTTTATCCTCTTTAATTTTGAAGTTTGAATCCAAATTAAAGAAGATGATTAGTTTAAATTAAGTTGATAAGAGAAATTTGGATTTAAGTTAAATTAATAGATTATGGAATTTCTAATTTAGTTAGATTGTGAAATTTTTAATTCAATTAGAATATAGATTCCTAAATTAATTAAATTATGGATTTTCAAATTAATTAAAATATGACTTTCCTAATTAGAGAAAATGTTTTATTCAAAAAAGTAAATCTAATCTATCTACTACTTTGATTATTGGTTTTTAAAAAAATAAACTCCTAATTAGATAAAGTGTTATATACAAAAAGAAACTTAATTTATCTACTACTTCAAGTTATGGAATCCCAAATAATTTAGGATTAGGATTATTTTTTCTCTATTACTTTCATATTTTTTTAGCTATTTGTCGTTGTGCGTCTACCGGTCGCCACCGCTCACCGAATTTTTATTTGGTAAGTATTAAGACTATGGAACTTTTTGGATTAGTTATAAAGGTTAGAAATTGGATTTTAAATCTTAAATTATGGTTTATGTGTAGTAATGGGTGTTCATGGGTTGGGTTGAAAGACTTTTTAGACCTAACCCATTATAAATTTTTTCAACTCAAATAACCCTTATTAAAAAATGAACCCAACCCAACCCAACCATGAAATATTTGGGTTGGGTTGGTTCGGGTTAATCGGGTCATTTATTTAAAATTTTGTTCTAAAAAGAAGCAAAATGTAAATATGTAAAAATATAATTTAATTACTTTAATATATTTAATTAAGATTAACAACTCAGTTTCAATTTATATAGTGAAAAATTTCTTTCTATAGTGCAAAGAAACTACTTTTAAGAGTTGTTGAATAATAAATTATTTAAAAAATATTGGAATTAAATAAAACTAAAATCATTATATGCATAAATAATTGTATTATAGGTAATAAAAAATATATTTTTTAAAGTTAATAATAAATTTAGGTTAGTTCGGATTGGTTTGAGTTATATTAGGTAAACTCATGAACCAACCCAACCCATAAAATTTTCATTTATTTGAACCCAACCTAATCCAAATGAGTTGATAATCCAACCAAACCGCATGGGTTGGGTTGGGTTGATCGGTTTTTTTGAGTTATCGGGTTTTTTGAACACTTCTAATGTGTAGATTTGAATCTTTAAGTGAAGTTTGGAATAAATTTGGAGCAAATAAAGCATTTGGAACTTAATTCAAGTTTTTGTTGGAGATTGATTTCGTGGATTAATTTTGGAATTTAGATCCGAGGTAAGTGTCTATCTACTGTCTCGCCTTTGAACCAGTCGTCTCTACCATTTGGATTGTCTATTTTAGACTGATTGGACCGTTTATTTTAGTCTGGTTGGACTGGTTATTTTAAAATGATTCTATTGCTTATCTTAGACTAACTGGACTATTCGATTTAATGAGATTGACTGGTTGAACTGTTTTGATTGTGATGATATTTAAAGTTGACCGAGGACATACTGGTAATTTTACCCCTAAGATAAACGATTGTAATTATAACAAAGAAGTTATATGTGAACTGATACATGCTAAGTTTAAATGGTTCTTGTTAACTTTTCTTATCTGGGCAGGTGTATACATACAACTAATTGTATGCTCATTCGAGTCCACAACATGACTGTATATATGCACGCTTACGACTGATTTGTGTACCTTCGAGTTACACAATGATTGTACTGTGTTCCTTCGGAATCACATTTACGACTGATGATTGATGTGTGTTCCTTCAGGATCATGTTCACGACTGATGACTGATGTGTATTCCCTTGGGATCACATTTACGACTGAAAATTGATACGTGTTCCCTCGGGATCACCTTTACAACTGATTTTTGTACCTTCAGTTTGCACACTATAACTGATGCATGTTCCTTCGGGATCACGTTTATGACTGACATGTGACCCCTTTGGGATCACCATGACTGATATGATATGGTGTACATCGATGCCTAGATAGACTAGTTAACAGGTTACCTAGAGGGCCTAGTAACGGGTCACTCATTAGGTATTGTTAAACTCATTCTTTATTCCTTTATGTTTTTTTGGCAATGATAAGAATTGATCGATGAGTGACAGACGGGATCTGTGACAAAAATTTTAATTTTTTGAATGCTTTTTTTTTAAAAAAAATATTTTAGGGACCCCTGATAAAGGTTTTAATTATTTGTTATTTATTTATTTTCTAGTTTATTTTGGAAAACGATCTTTATTGTTTTGATGAATTTTGTGGTTAAAATATTTGGGTTTTAATGTGTACTATGAGTAATGACCCTTGTTAGAGTACTTGAAAGGTTGGGGTCGTTACAGTTGGTATCAGAGCGTAAGTTTGAGGTTCTATAGATTGACTTACAATGTTAGTCCAAGATGTATGTCCCTTATGGCCCATTCACTGATCATTCGTCCTCGTCAGGTATGTTCTATCAATGAATGTTCTACGAAAATACGTTTAAAAGCATTCATATTTAATCTTTATGTATTGATTGATTATTATTGTTGGTTTAAAAGTTATTATAAGATGGATGTTTTGTTATGGTATCGTGGAAAGAAAGAAAAATTATTATGTGCCTATTTGGCGATAGTTTATTTCATGAAATGACTATTAAAAATGGACATATATTTCGGTTCAAAGATATTGAAACATAATAAAACTATGCATGTTATGAACTTATGATGGGAAAGAAAGAAAAAGGATGTATTTGTTTAAGCCATAGAATAAGGTAGGTGAATTGGGAATTCACTATGGAATAGTATTAAGTATTGCATTGAGAGAATAAAATTGGTGGTGCTATAAGGAACTTTATCACAAGGTACATGTTCTTAGGTACGAGATTAAAGTTGCTTTATAAGATAAGAAAAAGATGAAGAAGAAACTTTTGTTCTATTAAATATTACTAGAAATTAGAGTCAAAATGTTTCAAGAGAAATTTGAAAGGATTAATAGGTCATATCACTTTCATGGAATCAAAGTTGGTGGACTGAGTAAGGTATGTTGTTTTGGTTCTTCATGTAACGTGCCTAAAAGGAAGAATTACTAGTTGGAGCATAAAGCAATAGTATGAAGAACTCTTTACAAGACCTAGGTAAGATGAATTAGTTAAGGAAGACCAAGATGATTGAAGTTATAATTGGCTTTAAATGGGAGAAAACAAGTTGTAGGATTGAATTATTCTTAAGGTACTTGGGTGTGAACTATGTTTTGTTGCAATGAAAAGGCCCAAGATTAATTAATTGACCCAAGAAGAAGAAAAGGTTTTTGGAGTTAAAAGCAATATCGATTTGTGAAGGATACCTTGCTAAAGGTTGAATTTAAGAATTGGATTGTAGATTATCAAGGGGTTACTAATAGTCACATGTTTTGATATAAATAGATTTCACTAGGAAAGTGGAAAAGAATATATTGGATTTATTAGTCTTGGAAAAGATAAGGCCAATGAAAAATGAAAGTATTTGAGAAATATTTTGTTGTTTTGAGGAGGTAAGAGGAATAATTATTTTGAGATTAAGGGCATAGATTTGATTTGGTGGGGTATTGTGTTTACAAACCTCTGGAAATTGGTGTGAACAATCTCGTTACTACTTGGAACTTTGGATCTTAATATTTGTTGGTTGAATAATGTTTTATTTGAAGATGTTTAGTAGCAATAATTGCTAGAAGCTATGAAAATGGAAGAGTTAAGACTTTGTTAAAGAAAGGGTAAGTCGCTGAAAGGTATTAGCAAGGTTTAGAGGTTTTTTATTGTGGATACGAATATTTAGAACAATGAATCAATGAAGCCATCAGTTTGATTTCAAGGTAAAAAGTAGTCTAGCTTCAAGTAAGGAACGAGTTATACGAGTGTTAAGGTCGAGTAAATTAGATCTCCCAGAATGACCCCTAGCACTAGAGATGAACTTGAGTTGAGAACAACTTCTATCATTAAGGCTCCCCGTAGAAGGACTCTAGCAGAGTTAAAATAGCCTAAGCCACTGGTACAAGAATCATTTAGCAAAGTGTTTTAATGTTTTTCCTTGGAGCACATCGGTTTTGTTCATTAGGAAGAAAGATAGATTCATATGACTATATATCAACTATTATGGATTGAACATGATAGCGTATCTTAGATAATTAGGGATGTGTGGAACTGATCAGCCCTAAGTTGAAGAAGGAGATGGTTGTTTTAGCTTTATGATTTTTGAGGCATTGCTTGTATAAAGAGGAAATATGCATGAGCCATGAAAATGGAGAAGCTTCTCTATCATGATCGATGAAGGTAGATGGGACGAAAGGTCAAGGTAAGAATTTAATATATAGATATTTTTTTTGATTTAAAACCTTCGATGACGAAAGTTTCTTAAGGAGGGAAGAATGTAACATTCCGAATTTGTTAGGCAATTTTTATTAAATTATCTTGAAATATTTGGACATTAGTTTGATAAATTGGGACTAAAAATTTAATTTCGGAGGCAAGATAATTAACTTAAAAGATATTTGTAAAGAATTGGAATTTTAATTCAATTGAAGGGAAAATTAGATTAATTTATTTGGGGAAGGTGTGATTTTAAATTAATTAAATATTTGGAAGGATATATTTTATCTCAGCTATTGGATGGTATATTCCCTTTAATTTTGGTTTGGAGCCAAAATTAAGTTAACTGGTTTGAGATTAA
Organism: Benincasa hispida; assembly: GCF_009727055.1. Classification (NCBI taxonomy): domain Eukaryota; kingdom Viridiplantae; phylum Streptophyta; class Magnoliopsida; order Cucurbitales; family Cucurbitaceae; genus Benincasa; species Benincasa hispida. The sequence goes on along the minus strand of NC_052349.1, from coordinate 20,841,028 downwards.
TTTGATAAGAGATTTGAAAATTTTGGATTATTTTGGATAAAAATTTAGAATTTTTGGATTATTTTGGATAAATATTTGAAAATTAAAAGAAATTTGAAATTTATGAAGAAAAATGGGAAATTGTGGTTTTAAATTTTATTCTCTTTAATTTTGGAGTTTGGATACAAATTAAAGAAGATGCTTAATTTAAATTGAGTTGGTTAGAGAAATTTAGATTTAAGTTAAATTAATTAGATTATGAAATTTCTAATTTAGTTAGATTGTGACATTTTTAATTCAATTAGAATATGGATTCCTAAATTAATTAGATTATGGATTTTCTAATTAATTAAAATATGACTTTCCTAATAAGAGAAGATGTCTTATTCAAAAAATAATCTATCTACTACTTTAATTATTGGTTTTCTAAAAAAGAGATCTTCTAATTAGATAAACGGTCATTTACAAAAAGGAAATCTAATTTATCTACTACTTTAAGTTATGAAATCCTAAATAATTTAGGATTAAGATTATTTTTCCTCTATAAATACAATCATGCACTTCATTCCAAACCATTCACTTCATTCCAAAGGGGGTCAATTAGAGAGAAAAATCTCTATTACTTTCATATTTTTTTTGGCCATTTGTCGTTGTGCATCCGCAAGTCACCGTCACTCGCTTGGTTTTTATTTAGTGAGTATTAAGACTATGAAACTTTTTGGATTAGTGATAAATATTGGGAATTGGATTTTGAATCCTAATGGTTTATGTGCAGTTTTGAATCGTTGAGTGAAGTTTAGAATAAATTTAGCAAACAAAGCGTTTGGAACGTTAATTTAAGTTTTTCTTGGAGATTGATTTCTTGGATTAATTTTGGAATTTCAATCCGAGGTAGGTGTGTTTCTATTGGTTGCTTTTGAACCAGTCGTCCCTACCACTTGGACTGTCTATTTTAGACTGATTGGAATGTTTATTTTAGACTGATTGGACTGGTTATTTTATAATGATTAGATTGCTTATCTTGGACCTACTGGACTATTCGATTTAATGAGATTGACTGGCTGAATTGTTTTGATTGTGATGATATGTAAAGTTGATAGAAGACATACTGGTAATTTTACCCCTAAGATAAACAACTGTAATTATACAAAACGAGTTATATGTCAACTGATGCATGCTAAGTTTAAATGGTTTTTGTTAACTTTTTTTTTATCTGGGTAGGTGTACACATATGACTAATTGTGTGCTCCTTCGTGTCCACAGTATGTATGTATATATGCATATTTATGACTGATTTGTGTACCTTCAGATTACACACTATGATTGATGTGTGTTCCTTTAGGATCACATTTATGACTGATGACTGATGTGTGTTCTTTCGGTATCATGTTTACGACTGCTAACTGATGTGTGTTCCCTCGAGATCATGTTTACGGATGATTTGTGTACCCTCAGGTTGCACACTGTGATTGATGCGTGTTCCTTCGGGATCACATTTATGACTGATTCATGTTCCTTCAGGATCATGTTTTGACTGATATGTGACCCCTCCGGGATCACCATGGTTGATATGACATGGGTGTACATTGATAAAATTTTGCAACGCTCATTGGAGAGTCACAATGTTGCGACCTGATGGAATGAACATATGCGTAACAGAAGAAATAACGAAACTAAAGTACTCTAATTAGGTTAATTTCAAAGAATAAGCATGCAATTAAATAAAGAATAAAGAGAGAATATATACAACCTTTGTAGTCTCAAATCTTCTCCAAGTTAGCTCAATCTCCTCATGAACAGTTTGTAGACCAAGAGATTTAAAATAGGTTTGAGATTATCAAATAATCTCATAAAAATCCACTTGGCCAAGAGATTTAAAATTCATAAACTCTTCCTTTTCAAGGTCATTTCATGCAAAACATGCAACTTTGAGTTTGATGAGAATTTGACACTAAAAAATCCACTAACTCAAAGTGGGATTAGTAGGGCAAGTGTCTTCAATTGGAAAAAAAAATACTAAGCAATGCAAATGTTAAAATTTCTCACTCACAATTGATGGATCTTTCCATTAACTTGGCCAAAGGTCAAAGTTTGACTCTCAAAGTCCAAAGTCAACAATTTTGACTTTTGATGCAATTTTGACCTAGTCAACTATTTTGACGTTTATTGCAATTTTAACCAATTCAATTTAATATTAAATCTAACACTAATCCCAATTAATATGATTCCCTATTCATAATTTTGATATTTAAATCTTATTTAAATATCTTCTATTTTCTCTCTCTTTATGTTTAATTCATAATTAAACATTAGGTGAAATATATCGCATATATTAAACGCTTTGCTCCAAAAATCATATTTGAACACTTCAATTCGTAACACTATTCTAAGGTTTACTCTGATATGAGCCAGTAGAGGGACTTCATGGACCTACAGATCATAGGCTCCAACGATTCGAGATTAATCGGGTAAATTGTTTAACATAATTAACCACCATTTGTTAACTATCGGGTCACTCCACTAAAGCCCAGTAGTTGCACTCCTCTCATTGTAGATATATTGTGTTCACTCGATATAACCATGATTAGTAAGTTAACCCTTCACAGGTTGTTCGTAATAACGGCTGGGTCAAAAGCTGTTTTACCCCTAAGATTACATCTTGCTTCTTAAGTCCTACGATTCTCTAATGAAGAATTGGTTTGTGATCCAATCACTAAATCGAGTCCCTCTCGGGCCATTTAAAAGGTGGAGCCCCTTGTTTAAGACTCGAAGTCAGCACTTAAGGGAACATTTTCTCTACTATCCCTAAAAGCGGGTAGGAGTGAATTTCGTCTTACACCCTATATCCCTAGCTTTCTACCCAGTCTTACCCTTGAAATGGGAGGCTTATTGAACCGACACTGTTGAGCTAACCCTCACCCATGCAAATCTAAGGATAATCTCGAATAAACAGGAGTTCATAGTTAGCTCAGTGATAACTCTAGAAAAGAGCTATATTTCCTAGCTTAATTCAGGCTTGTTATTGGATATTATGCGTTTATTTTCCTATTTTGTAGGTATCCAACAACCATGAGGTAGAATTGGCGATTTGAAGCTAAACGGGGTTAATTTTGAGCAATTTGAAGTTATTTTAAGCATTGAAGCTTCAAAGGAGTTAAAAAGACATAAATGCCCCTGTTAGAGCGTCACAATGCTCACGATTTGCCTTGGCCTGACGCTCACCCAACGCTGAAGGACAGAAAGGGTAGCATTACAATGCTCACCCTGAGCATCACAACGCTATGATGTTGAAGACAGAGAATCCCTCGCGCATACGCAATTGAGCGTTAGCCTAGTGTTGGACTTCTGTGCTTGATGCTCGAGACCAGCTGAATCAACATTTTAACGTTGTCCCTTTTTCTATAAATACTTATCTTTGGTTTTAGGTCAAAACATGCTAACTTTTGAGGGCTGAACTGGTGGAGGCCAAAGTTAGCCTTCATTCTTTTTTCTTTCCATTCAGGATTTAGTGTCTTTAGGTTAGTTTTTCTTTTTGTTTTGGGTTGTAATCAATGGATCACACGTTTCCTTGCAGTTCATCTATGCTTGATTTTACCCCAGTAGTAATGGTTGAATGTGTGTGCTTAAGATTTATAGGTTGTCCTTAAATTTTGGTAATGCATGTTTAATTTAGATTTGAAGAACCAATTGGTTAATTGAATATGGCTTTTCCTGAATTTTAATCGACGCGATCGAATCCTTGTTCATAATGCATATGTTTTTCTAATTCTATATGATTGCTAAGAACCCAGTAGATTTAAGAGCATATAGTTTAAATAAGGCATGGTCTTTCTGACCTTAATTAATAATTAGGATGCTTGACTGATTTTGATTTAATTGATTGTCGGCCTTTGTAGAGTTTAGTTAAGTTGAATCGATTTAGTAGTCGTGCATGCATAAAATTGAACGTTCATTTAATTATCGATTTCCATGATAGAAATTGCATAGGAAACTCTCTCTTGCTATAGAAATTAGATAGACTCCTATTTTAGATTACATTTACCCTTTTTATTTCGATTTCACACATTTATCTCTTCCACACAAAATCCCATTTACCACTCTAGTTAGGAAATTAACTCAACGAAACAAATCATGCTTCCCTGCGGATTAACTCGAACTTACCACTATTGGTACGTCTTTATAGTGATAAGAGTAGTTCGATATTATAAATTCTTTTGTTTCGTAGTCTTTTTTGAGAATTAAATGACACCATTAGAGGCCGAACACTTAAGACTAAGATCAAGTACCTAGGTCATCGCTTTTAAATAGTCAGTCATAAATAGTAAACATCGTTATAAAGTAAGAGTGACTTATTTCTTAGTTTGATCTTATGCAAACTCATTGCATAGGACATCTTCGCTCTTCATGTCACTACGTGAACGAATTAGGATTACTTAGTTTGACAATAAACTACAACAACTATAGAGTGGGCCGCATCCGATAATGTTACCAGAATAAGGCACCCAACCTTATTCATAAACTATAGACCGTTTTGGCTATTTACTCGAACTTGATCCATCTTTATGTCGCCACATAAAGTTCAAGTATTCATATAATAGCCTTGTATCTTTAGTTTATTGGGCTTAGGTTCTTTCTAAAACAAAATGAGTTTTAAGTATTCATATAATAGCTTGTGATCTTTAGTTTATTGGATTTAGGTTCTTTCTAAAATAAAATGAGCAACTCATACATTCAATAACAACTTTATTGAATAAAACCTCAATAACATCTTTATTGATAACAGAATAAGTTTATTGTTTACAAACCATAAGTTTTAGGACATAAAACCCAATGCCACCTAGATATAAAAGGAAAGTTTTAGATTTTACACGGTAAGAAAATTTCATAGTACCTTGAAGAAACTCTGCTAAGTTTTCACCATTCTTTCAGCTATTTTTTTAATCTTTCATTCAATTCTTGTAATTCCCATTGATTGATTGAAGAAATCAACACAATGGAAGGCTAGGTAATCCTTAACTCTTGCGAAATAGTCTATTAGGTTTAGTTCTCGAGAATTTTGTAATTTTTCTTATGAATTTCATAATTCTTGGTTGATTTTTGTATGAATTTTTAATAGAAATTGGTTGTGATGAATTGACGACTCGGATCTTTTAATTTCTTACTTGCAAATTCTACTTGGCTACTTTACATAATAGTAGATTCAGTTGCAAAAATTAGATTTTCTTGTAATGAATAAAAACTTTTTTGAATTCTTGCATGAGTAATCTAATTCAAAATCTTTCAATAAATCGGTCTTTAAGTCTACACTTTCCAATTTAAAGAGCGTCACCACAAAGAAACCCAAGATTTTAATTCAAATTAGGATTAAACATGATAATTGCTATCGAGGAAGTGTTTTTAACTAATTTATGGTTAATTGGAATGTAATTCTTGATTGACTAATTGGACTATTAGGCATTACTTAATAGGTTGTGGAATTGTGTAAGTGTCCTAATATTTTGTTAATTCGATGATAGAACTATGACTATATTTTCGTAGAATCTTTTCATATAGAATTTACAAGTTTATTACGTGCTCAAATTTTGTGTGTCTCAAAATAATAAGAATCTACATTTTACTTTCTTTTAATTTTTTCACAAACCAATTCCCCCCTCCTTTCTCTAAGGATTTCCATATGTGACTTGACCTTAATCTTTAGTGAGTTGTGAGCTCCTGCCCATGAAGGCAGTCATTTGATTTCCATTGGTGAGACTGGCCAAATTCGCCGACTCAATAAGCCTAGCATTTTGGGGTTTTGTCTGAGTGGGTGGTCGGCCGTCAGGTTCACCGTCATCCATGAACCTGCGCCTATGCAAATAAAATTTGTATGCACCGAACTAACCTCTTATAGTAGTATAAGTAGCAAGTCTGTGGTCAAACCACAGAGAGCTGAATATGGATTCCTCAAAGTTTGGAACTTGTAGGAAGTAACCAGGGGAGGGGGGTGAGAAAATATAAAATAAATTGCTAGAGAACAAAAAATAAGTGTGCAACGATACAAAAATTTATCAACCGAACAAATACTTAGCTTGGGTAATTATAGTTTAGTTCATTTCTCATCAATTATATCGCAGACTAATAAAAAGATGCGTGAGAGTATTTGAATGAAAACTTAGCCTACTTGGTTAGAATTCTACTTGGTAGTCCATAAAATCAAATTAATTAACAAAAAAGCGAGAATCCTCAACCAACTAATCAATCAACAGGCATTAAGATTCAAGGCAAAGCTAAGTCAATTAATTGATTTCCATCATCTAACCAATTAATTGAGTGAGATTTATCTAAGTTAGAAAGTAAATGCTTGCTAATTGAAATCCGGAATTAACACAACAAACTTACTTAACTCATGCTTCTTGGTGACGACACCTAACGATTACAAATTAGGGCCAATCAAAGCAATCAATTAAACGTGCATAGCTAATTTGTCAGATTATCCAATACACAAAAAATTGAAGAATATGCTCAAGATAAATTCTCATAAATTCATAATAAAACTCACAGAATTACATTACAAGTCTAAAAAATTGAATCAGAACCAAACTAAACTAAAAAAACCCAAGCTAAGTTCTTACCCTTTAGCCTTGAATCATACTCGAATTCAATACAGTTGGCAAATGGGAAGAATTTTTTTACAGAATTTTGGTGTAAGAAAGGAACTACAACTAGGCTGGATAGAGCGGCGACGTTAAGAAATCGATTTACTCGAGGATGATATAATCGACTGACCCAAATTATTCTTTTATAAAACTGTCGTAGCGTCACAATGCTGGGAAGAGTGTTGCAACGTTGCAGTGCATAATGGTCGAGCATCAGGCAAGCATTACAGTGCTGTCCTGACGCTGCGTTGCGTGCACGCTGAGGTTGTGCGTCCGTCGAACCACGTAGTATTGCAATGCTCAAGGAGAGCGTTGCAACGCTGCCTATTCTATCCTAGAGCGTTAGAGGGCAATGTTGAAAAGGCACAACGATGGCGTTAGGGCATCTCCGGAGAGTTGCAACACTGCCCTGCATTCAAGCATTCTTCCTTCTAGCATTGAGCTAGCGTTGGACTTAGGTTTAATGAGAGTATTGCAATGCTTAACAGAGCAACATTCTTCACTCATTCGTCATTTGATCAATTTAGCTTCTAATTTAGTCATTTTAGCGCCTTTTTTACCGAACACTTAATCTAACTACTTGTACACTCGAGTCCTACAAAATAATCAATTTAACCAAATTAAGTAGCTAAACGACCCTAAGTTAATCAGAAGAAGATATCACATTTCCAGCACTATCAAACACCCCTAGCTTAATTCTTAATCGTCCTCGAGCAAGTTAAAACAAGCAATCATGCAAAAGATAATCAGTTTTTCAAACTAGAATGTTCCTTACTCAAGCCTTAACAGTCAACTAGAATTAATTTCACAATCGATTAGGTGATCAAAAATCATTCCATCATTTCATGAACGATTTGAAAATTTGTTTTAAAATTTTTTAATACATGTTCAAGCACAAAGTTATTTATTTTGAACAAGAGAGAGCCTGGAATGGCATTATGAATTTTCCATTTGTTTTCTCCCCACACTGGCTCGAAGGCTGAATTAGCTTTCCTAAATTTAAAATGGGAATGACATAAAATTGGATCGCTCAAAATCTAATCATCGATCACCTTACTGCATGATTTTCTTTCTCGTTTATTATTATTATCTCTTTTTTTTTTTCTAAAGCTCAAAAGGGAAACTTAATCTAGGAAACTAACTTTCGTTTTGGCTTGCCCACACGGGTGTCATGCGAGTCATCCATCTACGGGCCAATTTCCCTTCAAAAGTGCCTAAGCTTACTCATTCCTCTAGGATACTTTAGCTCAGAGAAACCACGGGTGTCATGGTCGCCCCAGGTTAATCATACCCTTGAAGAAGAGGAGTAGACCCCTAAACATGCATAAATGAAAATTCTCTCTCTCTCTCTCTCCCTTTTTTCTTTTTTACTAGGCGACAGTGATATCAATTGACTACATCTCAAGCATGCTTTACTAAATTGAACCGTGAAAAGATTAATATCTATCACCAAAGCCTATCGAAGTGACAACAACCTTATGGTCTCATAATTCAATTCTAAGCAAGCAAACAGGTCAAGATAGATATGCAAAGGACTTGGAGATGTAATAAAAAAAGTAAGCAAAAATTTTCAAAAACATCATGAAAATTATGAACCCTTTCATCGAACCTATTTTAATGAAAAAACAATTCATACAAGTGCATCATAGACTGGTCATCGTAAGGAACAAAACAACAAGACAAACTCAATCAAGCAAGCATTGTCCGAGTACAGCACTCTAGGACCTCAAATAATATCATCAAAATTTAAAAAAAAAAAAAAATCCACCCAAAAGTCCAAACATCCCACCCTAGGTTTTAAAACACACATGGTCCCCAATGTGATTAAAATGAAGTACGAGGGATCAGAATACTTCCCTAAACAATGGAGTGAAGGAAGGATGCAAGATACTTGGCTTAACTCCTTTTCTCCCGAAAAATCCTAGCAAACAAGAATAATAGAAAGAATTAGGCTCAACAAAATAAATGAAAAATTAAAAAGAGAAAATATTAAATTGAAATCTAATCTTAGAAAACAAGTAAATTTAAATCCCGGTTTCCTCCAGGTAGTGCAAATATTTATGGTCGGTTGTTCGACCGTGATGACTTAATTTCAGATGTAGACCGTCGAGTCCAATCGGTAGGCAACGTCGAAGCAATCCAAAGACTCGCCATTATGGAAGATCTTTAACTTGTGCCCATTAACCTTAATAACCTTCCCTGTCTCAAGATTAACAATGTCACTGTACCATAAGGATAAACGTGAGAAACACCAAATGGTCAAAGCCACTTGGGTGCAATCGAGAGTTATACAGAAGTACATTTTGCCCTACCTGAAACTCCTTGGGTGCAATCATTTTGTGATGAAGGTCTTTCGCTATTTTCTTGTAAATAAAAGAATTATCAAAACACTATAACCTCAGCTCTTCTAACTCTTGAAGCTGTAGAAGTCTGGCCTCCTCAGCTGCCTCTAAGTCTTAATTGCACTTCTTGACTGCCCAATAAACCTGTGTTGGATTTCAATTGGAATATGACAAGCCTTACCATAAACCATCCAGCAGGGAGACATCCCAATGGGTGTTTTGAAAGTTGTCCTGTAAGCCTATAGGGCTTCATCCAGTTGGAGGCTCCAATCCTTTCTTCCTGGGTTGATCACCTTTTCCAAAATGGTCTTTACTTCCTTATTAGACACCTTCGTCTACCCATTAGTTTGAGAGTGGTATGGGGTGGTGATATGATGTTGTCAAGAAATCATACCATATGAAGATTTCTTCTTCATAGTGAGTCTGAAACCCAACCGTCTACCTCGAATAGTCACCACTCGGATAGAAGGAAACGAAGAAGACAACACCACTTAGAGCCCTCAGTATTCTTGGAGTGAGAATCCAAAGTGTGGGCTTTGTTCGGATTTGGTAAAAGGAAGAAGGAAGATCGACCTGTCTCTTATACACATCTAGATGTGTATAAGAGACAGGTACACAATGATCAAGCAAGTGGGAGATGCGGTTGTCCATCGCATAAACAATATGCTTGATCGTTTAGGTGAAGTATACGATCATGTAGTAAAAGTAAGTGATTGTCTATCCGATCGTGTAGGAAAAGGTAAACGATCGTGTAGGAAAAGGGTGAGCGATCGTCTGAACGATCACGTAGGAAAAACTAAGCGATCGTCTATACGATCATTTAGTAAATATCGGGAGCTAAACGACCGCTTAAAAAAAAAAAGGTAAACAACTGTTTAGATAATAGTGTGCGATGGTGTAATTGGTATGTGATCGCTTAACAATATCGTATATATAAGCGATCGTACAGTCCCTATCATATAGGCACTGATTTTCTAAACGATGACACTATCTTTTTCACAATACCTGTGTACACCGAAATCAACACACCGTCTGGTATTTATAATGCACTCATATGTTATTTTAAGCAAAGAGGCATCTTCCCATTTCCTTTATAACCGTCCAATGAATGTGATCTTATCACATTCATAACTTATAAATTAATATCAAATATTAATTTTAATATTTTTCCTCTACTAGATATAAATCATATTTATATCCAATTTCCTCCAAATTAATGTATCACATACATAAAGTTAATTATATCATATTTAATTAACTCGTTCAGTTATATCATATATAATCGAACTCCCTCTTGTCAATTTGAACATTTCAAATTGACCCAAAAACTGACTCTCAACTTGTATCCAAGCTACCAAGGGGATCTTATAAACCTATTGCTCGAAGCTCCAACGGTACATGAATAGCTGACTAAACTCTTTAGTAACGATATCCACCATTCGTAAACTGGCAAGCATTCCACTAAAGATCGACAGTTGAACTCTTCTTGCCATAGATATATTTCTATGTCCATTGGATATAACCAATCATCAGTATCATGACCCTTCACAGATGCTCGTAATTACAACATACCAATTTACCATTTTGTCCCTGTAATTACATCTTCCTCCTTAAGTACCACTGATCGCTCTAATGAACAATACCACATAGCCCTACTATGTGTGAACACCTCTCGGGCCATGAGAAGGTGTGTGGCATCATATCGTTCAAGCCTTGGAATCAGCCTTTAAGGGAGCTATCTATCTACTTACCCCTGCCTCGGGGAAGGAGTGAATTCCATCTTGTGTAGCTGTGTTCCCAGTTCTCAAATCAGACGAATCCCCAAAATGGTAGGTTTGAATCGGCGTTCTGGCCATTCGCACCCATGCAAATCAAGGACTGCCCTCAATGGCAAGAGTTCCTAACTCACTCAGGATTGAGGTCATGTTACCTATGGTCATCCTAGTAAAGTGAAGTCTTAGTTATGAACAGTGTTATATAACGAGACGTTAACACTTCGTGGTCAGGTCTTATATAAACTCTTTGTATAGGATGCCCCCGCTCGCATGTCCCCTACACGAATGATCAGGATCAGATCATTTGTGACAAGTCACAACACTTGTGACCATTCCACAAAGTGGGCCGCATCCATAGCGTTACCAGGATCAGGTTTCCCTTATATATCCATATATTACAAACCATTTTGGTATTCATTCAAGACATGATCCACTTGTATGTCACCACATACATGTTTGAGTCATATACAGATAACCAGGGATTTTATGTTTATTGGTTTGTGATAAAATCTAAATGTGCAAAGTCAAGTAGTGAAGTAAATATCATTTATATTATACATCACAAGTGTTCGTACAAAGTTGTTTACAAACTACTAGACACGAGACTTTAGGGCACAACCCCAACATGTTGAACACCGTATTTTTTCAACAAGGAGGTAATGACTCGATTGCAAAAGTGTGATCCATGATCGTTGATGATTGCTTTAGGGAAGCCAAACCTATATAGAATGTTAGTCTTCAAGAAACCTGCAACCACTTTAGCATCATCAGTAACTGTGGCCTTTGCTTCCACCCATTTGGAAACATAGTCCACTGCCAATAAAATGCATTTATACCCACAAGAAGAAGGAAAACGTCCCATAAAGTCAATTCTCCAAACATCAAATATTTTGTAAAAAAGGATAAAGAATTGTGGCATCTCATTCCTATAGGAAAATCCACAAGATTTCTGACACCATTCAAAGGTTTTACAGATAAAATATGCATCCTTAAATAATGTGTCCCAATATAAACCAGAATCTAAGACTTTTTTGGTGGTTCTCTTGAGACTGAAGTGTCCTTCACATGCATGCTTATGACAAAATTCAAGGATAAAAAAAAACTCATCATTAGGGACACACCTTTTAACTACCTGATCTGAACAGAATTTCCACAGAATAGGGTCCTGCCAAACATAATACTTTGACTCATTCTTGATTTTATCCTATCCATGTTTATTCATACCATGAGGGAACTTACCAGTGGTCAAGTAGTTCACAATAGCAACATACCAGGGAGTCATAGAAATACCATTTGCCTACATCAAAGTGAGGTCAGGGAAGTCTCCATCAGAACTGAGACAACCTCCATCAGCTACTATTCTGCTCAGGTGATCGGCAACGACATTCTCGTATCCCTTTCTGTCCTGAAGTCTCAAGTTAAACTCTTGGAGGAGAAAAACCTACCTCAGCAATCTGGGCTTGGACTTCTTCTTTGACATCAGGTAGCGTAGAGCAGCATGGTCAGAAAAAACAATAACTTCAGATCCTATAATATAAGAGTGAAATTTTTCTAAAGCAAAAATAACAGCAAAAACTATTTTTTCGTCGTGGTGTAGCTGCATTGAGCCGGGTTGAGGGTCTTTGAAGCGTAGTAGATGATGTGGTGTTTCTTATCAACCTTCTGCCCCAACACTGCTTTTACAGCATGGTCACTCGTATCGCACATGATCTCGAAAGGAACATCCTAACGAGGAGCCTGAATAACCGGAGTGCACGAAAAGGCATTCTTCAGGTGGTCTGGAAGCTTCTTCAACTCTAATTTAGGTGCCTGCAAAACAGAAGGAAGTACCTTGTTAGAAGATTCATCATCAGAATATGAGGGCATACCTATCGGCTCTATCATAGGCAATGTGGCAAGCTCTCCAAGAGGGATCAAATCTCCTTAGTCATCCTCATCGTCGTCATAAACGTCTCATATAACTTCCTGCTCAAAAGAGTCAAACATATCAATCTGGCACAAAGAATGAACTTTCTCTATGGTGGAAGTTTTCATAGCATCGAAAATATTAAATTTAACCAACTCACCATCAAACTCCACAGACAAAGTGCCCTCATCCACATCAATCTTAGTCTTGGTCGTCTTCATAAAAGGCCAGCCAAGCAAGATGGATGCAGATGAAATAGATGTGGGCTCTTCCATTTTAAGAACATAGAAATCAATAGGAAAAAGCAATTCATTGACTTGGACTAGGACATCCTCTATGACTTCAAATGGGTGTATAAAAGACCGATCAGCTAATTGAATGACAACTTTAGTTTTAGTTAGGTTCTTTAGTTATAATTCTTGATAAATTAAATGAGACATAACATTTATTGATGCACCCAAATCTAGCATGACTCTATCAATTTTCTTTTTACCTATAATGCAAGGGAGAGAAAACATACCTGGATCCTTTTATTTTTCTAGTAATTTTTTGTGAAGGATCGCAAAAATAGATAGACTTACCACCATTCTCTCCTTTTCCTTGGCTTGTCTCTTCCTCGTGAAAAGTTCTTCAGGAATTTGGCATACTTCGGAATTTTCTTGACTGCATCGAGGAGACGAATATTTATCTCTATCCTTCTAAACATCTCCAAAAGCTCATTGTCCTTGGCTACAATGGGTTCCTTTGGCCTTGCAAGCCTAGAAGGAAAAGGTGCTTTAGGCACGTACGCATCTAAAGAAGGATAAGGATGACAAGATACTCCTTGTTTATTTTGTGGTGGTAAGATGATTAAATTTGAGGAAAAATTCCTGGATTCTCCAATTCTGGCTCATTTGATTCAGCAGGTGGCTCCAACTCTTTGCCAATCCTTAACATGATTGCACTTACATTTTCTCTAGGGTTTGATTCTAGGTGAGATGGGAGTTTGCCAGACTGTCTCTCCAATTTCTAATCGAGGTGGCTAGTTAAGAGACTTGGGTCCCCAAAACAGCAATGACACTCTTAAATTTAAAATGATTATCAGCAAGACTTTTAACCATATCTTTTAAGGACATACCTAAACTAGATGAAGCTCCATGACTAGGTTGAGCCTGTTTCTTTTGTCCTCCCCATTTGAAGTTTGGGTGGTCTCTCCACCTAGGATTGTAAGTCTAACTGAATGGGTTCGGCCTTCTATTTTGCCTATTATAATTGTAGCCTCCAATGGCATTTACCTCAAGAATAGCTCATTGCGGAGCACTTAGGCAAACGTCAGCTGAATGGCCAATCCCATGACATACTTGGCAAACAGTAGCGGGTTGTACAATCTCCACATTCGCCAACTGCTTTACAACAAAAACTAAGTCAGATATTTCTTTCTTAAGTTCACTTACCTCATTAGCGGATTTGACACTGACTGTAGCTATAGTTCCAAATTGTTGAGAAGTTACAGCCATGGTAGCTATTAGATTCATTGCCTCAATCAGTGTTTTATTGACTAAGGTTCCTCCTGCAGCTGCATCTATGCTGCTTTTGTCGGTTTGCATCAGTCTCTCATAAAAGTATTGGATCAAGAGTTGGTCTGAGATCTGATGATGGGGAAACTTGGCACAAGTCTTTTTGAATTGTTCCAAATACTCGTGAAGGGTTTCCCCATCGAACTGCATGATGCTATAAATTTCCTTTCTGACACAAGCATCTCGAGATGCTGGAAAGAACTTCTCCAAGAACTGCCTTTGCAATTCTTCCCAAGACATGATGCTCCCTGGTGGAAGAATGTAGAGCCACTTCTTGGCATCTCCCTTTAGTGAAAAGGGGAATGGTCGAATATTTATCTTCTTTTGGGTCACCCCATTAGGTCTCATCCCATTGCACACCACACAGAATTCCTTCAAGTGTTTATGCGAATCCTTGCCCTATAGACTAGAAAATGCAGGAAGTAAGTGAAGCCAGATTTAAGCTCAAATTTACCTGTCCCAAGATAGGCAATGCACAAGGGTTGTTGTGTGAAGTCAGGTGTTGCAAGCTCCTTGAGGGTCTTTTCTCATTCAACTATCACTGGAAAATCTTCAAGAATACAACACGAATCCCTCTGTTAAGCGCAGCTTGCTATCTTCTTTCTCTTCTGGTTCTCTGCTCCTCCTTGGAAATCTTTGCAAAAGACAATCGTTTAGCACCCTTGGGAGTATGGTTCATGCACCAAAAGGGAAAATTGATTAGCAAGGATAAACACTACAAGTTTCAATCCATTGGTTCCCCAGCAACGGTGCCAATTTGGTAGGGTCGAGTTTACCGTCGCCCGTGAACCCGCGCCTACACAAATAAAATTTGTATGCACCGACTTATACTAATTAATAGGATAAGTAGCAAGTCCGAGATCGAACCACAAAGAGCCGAATATGGATTCCTCAAAGATTGGAACTTGTAGAAAGTAACCAAAAGGGGAGGGAGGGGGGTGTTGTGAGAAAATCTGAAATAAATTGCTAGAGAATAAAAAAAAAGTGCAGAACGAATACAATAATTTATCAATCAAACAAATACTTAACTTGGATAATTATAGTTTAGTTCATTCCTCACAATTCTATCACTGACTAATCAAAAGATGCGTGAGAATATTTGAATGAAAATTTAGCCTACTCGGTTAAAATCCTACCCGGTAATCCATAAAATAAAGTTAATTAATAGAAAAGCAAGAATCCTCAAACAATCAATCAATCAACAGGCATTAAGATTCAAGGCAAAGCTAAACCAATTAATTGATGTCCATCGTCTAACCAATTAATTGAACGGGATTTACCTAAGGTAGAAAATAAATGTTTGCTAATTGGAATCCCGAATGAACACAAAAAACTTACTTAACTCATGCTTCTAGGTGACGGCTTCCTAACAATTACAAATTAAGGCCAATCAAAGCAATCAATTAAACATGTATAACTAATTTTTCAGATTAACCCATACACAAAAATTGAAGAATATACTCAAAATAAATTCTAAAAAATTCATAATAAAACTCACAAAATTACAATATGAGTCTCAAGAATTGAATTGGAACTAAATTGAACTAACAAAACCCAAGCTAAGTTCTTACCCTTTAGCCTTGAATCATGCTCGAATTCAATATAGTTGGCAAAGGGGATGAATTTTTTTATAGAATTTTGGTGTAAGAAGGGAACTAAAACTAGACTGGATAGAGTGACGGTGTTTAGAAATCGATGTACTCGAGGATGATGTAATCGACTAACCCAAATTAATCTTTTATAAAGTTGTCGCTGCGTCGCAATGCTAGGAAGAGCGTTGCAACGCTGGGGCGCATAATGGCCGAGCGTTAGGCAGGCGTTGCAGTGTTGTCTTGACGCTGCGTTACGCGCGCGATGAGGCTGGGCATCTGTCAAACCATGTAGCGTTGCAACGCTCAAGGGGAGCGTTGCAACATTTATGTCCTAGAGTGTTAGAGGCCAACGTTGACGAGCAATGCGATGGTGGCATTGGGGCATCTTCGGTGCGTTGCAATGCTTGGGGCAGCGTTGACACTGCCCTATATTCGAGCATTCTGCCTTCTAGCATTGAGCTAGCGTTGGACTTAGGTTTAATGAGAGTGCTGCAACGCTCGGTAGGCCATTATTCTTCACTCCTTCATCATTTGATCAATTTAGCTCCTAACTTTGTCATTTTAGTGCCTTTTTTTGTCGATCGCTTAATCTGACTACTTGTACACTCGAGTCCTACAAAATAATCAATTTAACCAAATTAAGTAGCTAAACAACTCTGAGTTAATCAGAAGAAGATAACACCTTTTTCAGTGCTATCAGTGGGAAGCTAGAAACTCAACTACACAAGATGGAATTCACTCACTCCCTACTGTTAGTGTAAGTAGATAAATTGCTCCCTTAAAGTCTGCTTCCAAGTCTTGAACAATGAGAACCATCCCCCTTTCATTGACTAGGGAGGGGTCTAGTTCTAATAAGACTATGACTAATTGTTTATTATAGGGATCAATGACACTTAAGAGTTAGATGTAACTACAGAGGTAAAACGATAATTTTGACCGAACTGTACTTACGAGCAAGTTTTGAATGGTCAACACACTGTTGATTGGTTATATCCAATGGACACAAAAATATATCTATATTGCAAAGAGTGCAGCTATTGATCTTTAGTGGAGTGACCGACGGTTAATGAATGTTGATTAATTTAATTAAAAAGTTTAATCAATTAATCTTGTATCATTGGAGCTTGAATTTGTAGATCTATAAGATCCCTTGTTAACTCAATAAGGGTTAAAGAGAATAAAATTAATTTTGGTTTAATTTGAATTATTCAAATTAATTAAAGGGAATTAATTGTATAAGATATAACTAATATAACGTATGTTGATACATCATAAAGTTTAATGTATAGTGATACGTTATGAAAGAAATAAATATTTAAATATGATTCAAATATTAGTTATATGAATATGATTCATATAAAACTACATACTAAAAAATTAATGTGAATATGATTCATCTTAAATTTATATAGCTTTATAAGAGAAGTAAATATTTGAATATGGTTCAAATATTAATTATATGAATATGATTCATGTAGAAACTATATGTTAAAAATAGTATGAACATGATTTATATTAAAACTGTAATTTGATGAAAGAGGTTGTTATTTGAATATAATTCAAATATTATTATATGAATGTGATTCATATAAAAACTATAACTTAAAATTAATATGAATATGATTCATATTAATGTTATAATTATATGCAAGAATATAAATTATAGGTTATATAATATGTAATATAATATAAACTATAGGTTATATGTTGTATATAATAGTTAATAAATATTATAAAAATTCATATTGTGAATTTGAATTTCAAAATTAAATAACTCCTAAGGGAGTTATTTAACAAAATTCATGGGAGTTAGATGGGTGGATGTTGTTCAACATGTTTTAAAAACACAGTGAATAGGGAGAGTCTCTGGTCATCTTCTTCCTCAATCCTCCTACAAAATTTTCTCTAAATTTTCTCTCTAAGAATTCCCTCGCCAAAAACATAATAGGAACCCCACAACTCTACTTTTGGTTCTCTCCTTAACGATAACAAGATTCTTCTGTGGTGGTGTCCAAGGAGCAAAGGGTTTATTGCCTTGTTCGTAGTTGGTTGTTCATGGTGTTTGGGATCAAGGAAGAAGTTCCACATTTGTGATCACTGAGGAGAGGAAACATGAAAATCAGATCTTCAAGGGTAAGTGTTTTTTTTTTTTCCTTTTCCTTCTTAATTGATCTGTAGAAAGCATGCTCAAGAAACATTTTGTACAACGAATTTCTAAGACAAGTGATCATTCACTTTTGCTGAGGGAATTCGATTCTCTTAACCTGGATGACAAGAATTAAAGGATGTTGACAAAAGAAATTATGTCAAAGTCATAAAACTTGAGATAACGTATGTATACTTAATCTCAGTCTGTTTTTGTAGATTTTCTTGATGGGTAACACCCATGGGATATGAAGGGATCTACAAAAAAGAAGATTTAAGAGTGTAGAACTTGAAGATAGAGATCTTCAAAATGAGACTCTTGGCGAACGGTGAGAACCAATTCCGCAATTAGTAAGGAAATTGGACTGTAAGTCAATTTTTCTCACTAGTTACTTTAATAGAGTCTTCATGCATTATTTGATTCATTATTTCATGAGATATGTAAAAATGAATTAATTCTTTTATGAAGATAAGCTCAATGCATCTACACAAATCAAACAAATTTTTTGAGACAAAATTGTGATGTTTATTTGAGAAATGAATCTCACAGTTAGGATCTTTGAGTATAAAGGTTTGACATAGTATCATAATCTTTGACTTTGAACGATAACAATGTTGTCATACAGGCAAGAAAATGAAAATGGGTATTTATCTGTTTTATATTGATATTTACTCATTATGAATGAAATAAAAATATGAAAGTTTGACTATTTAACTAATTTCAAATAGTTAATCTGAAATGATTTGTATATTAAATGTCCACATAGAGATGTTGAGAACATGATGTTAAGTTTGTCTTATGCATCTTACATTTACAAAGTTTTTGTTGAATGTTCGATGCAATAGCTTCAGTTGGAATAATAGTGTATCATTATAAAGTGAAGTTGATATGTTTGAGGAAAAGTTTCCTAAGACACCTCAAGCATTGGGGAGATATAATTCTTATATGAGACTTAATTAATATTTAATATACAATTGATTAGTTATATCGGTTAAATCAATGGTATGATCATTGAGTTTGAAAATTAAAACTTATGTATAACGAGCCGTTGGTGTATAAGGCTTAAGATTTGATCTTTTATGAGATACATTGTCTTATACAAGGTTTAGTGAAATCCATGTTTTATCATAAGTGGTGTAAATTGTACTACAAGTCAATATTTTTGTTTGTGAAGTAATAATTTACATATTCATGATATATCCTTAAATATTTGAAAGTTGTTTCATATATGATTTAGTCTATCCACTTTATGAGATAGTGTGGTGCAAGACTAAGAATAAGAAATTTTGTAAATACCAAGTTGTAGGAATAAAAAATATTGAGAGAAACATGATGGTGGCGACCAGATGATATTTGTTGACATAACAGATTGAATTATATAACAGGATTCTCTAGGCTAAAGTGTGAGAGGATCTCCTAGAATGTTTAAAACTATGAAACATGTCTATAGTGTGCTAGGAAAAGTGGGGAGAGCATATTGCGTATAGTGTATGCCCTAGGATACATGTCTCACTTGCTTTAGTGCAAGTGGGAGATTGTTGAGATGTATGCTCTAAAGCCTCATAGTTAATAAGTTATTTGAAATGATGGTTGATTATTTTATATATGCAATTATTCATAAAGGAAAGATCCAAGGTTATTTTATGAAACTTGACCAATGACTAGTATATGGTACAAGTGGATCATGTTCAAGTAATAACCTAAATGGTATACAATATATGGATAAGATTGGGTGCCTTATCATAGTGACACTACAAATACGACTCACTTTGTAAATGTTACAAAAGTTGTAAGTTTTATAAATGATTTGATATAAATCGTTCATGTAGAGACATGCAAGTGGGGATATCATATACAAAGAGTTTGTATAAGATTGAACCACAAAATGATTAATCTCTCTATATAACACCATTAATTGAAGAGATTAACATCTCATAGGATGCCGTAGGTAACTCGACCTTAATCTGTGGGGATTCATGCTCTAAAGCCTCATAATTTGTTAGTTGATAAATTTAATTATTAACTATGCAATATTAATTTATCCATTAACTGGAAAAATCCTAGGTTATTACATGAAGTCTTGAACATATATGTAGTTGACATACAGGTGAATCATATTTAAGAAATAACCTAAAGGTCTATAGTACATAGATAAGGTTGACTACCTTATCTTCGTGACACAATGAATACGACTCACTTTGTAATAGTTACAAATGGTTTGATCCAGACTATTCATGTGGAGACATATGAATTGGGTATCCTATACAATGAGTTTGTATAAGACCGAACTCTGAAATATTTAATCTCTCTTTGTAAATTCGTTAATTGATGAGATTAATATTTCATAGGATGGTTGTGTGCAACTCGATCTTAATCCCGAGTGATTTATGAACTCCTAACTGTGAGGTCAATTCTTTGATTTGTATGGATGAGAGTGGCTCAAGTTGCCGACTCAATAAGCCTGCCATTTTGGAGACTTCACTAAATGGGGAGTTAGAAGCATAAATTCACCAAATAGAATTCACTTCTTACGACATAAACAAATTCACCAAATTGGATGAGTAGTTCCCTTAAGTGTTGGTTCTGAGTCTTGAACAAGGGACCTCACCCTTTCACTGGTTTGAGAGGAATAGTGTATGGTTGGACCATAAACAAATTGTTTATTAGAGAAATCAGTGGTACTTAAGGAAAATAGGTAACTATAGGGGTAAAACGGACATTTGACCCAGCTATAATTATGAATAACTAGTGAAGGATCGATTTGCTTATACTATTTATATTTATGGACACAACTTGTCCTACAATACATAAGAGTTCAACTATGGATCTATAATAGTTTACCCTTTAGTTAATGAATGAAGGTTAATTTAATTAAAGAGTTTAATTAATTAATCTTGGATTAATGGAGCTTATAATATGTAGGTTCATAAGATCCCCTTTGCAAGCTCACCACAGACTAACAAGGATCAAATAGGTTGAAAGAAAATTTGAAATGTTCAAATTTATGAAGGAAAATATTAATTGTTTTGGATACAACTAATTACATGATTTATTATAAAGTTTATTTAAATAAGATTCAAATTATAACTTTATAATATGGAGAATTAATTTATTTGAATATGATTTAAATAATTGATTATTTATTTGAATGAGATCCATATAAATAAATAAATTATTTAATCTAAATAAGATTTGAATTAAGTAGATGACAGAAGAATTAGCTTATTTGAATTAGATTTAAATAATTAATTGTTTAATATGGTTGGGATTCAAATTAAACACTACTACAAATTTGGTCTTTCTTGACGCATCGTATTTTTGTTTTCTTGATGGGCATGGCAAAAAACCATAAAAAAATCTTAATTTAGAGCTTTAAAACTAATATTAATTAAAAATTACATTTGTTGATGGTCATAACGAAGGTTTGTGAAAATCCTACAAAGCGTGATCGGATCCCAATTTAATTATTTAAAAGAAACATAAAAACTCAGAGGACAAAAACTAATCATGCACTAAAAAACACAACATGTTTAAATTGTAGAAAAATGAGGAAATAAGGGTTTTGAATTATATACCCTTGAAGTCACAAAATTCTTCACGTAATCCTCTCCAGTCATGATCTCACAAATCTCTTTTGAAACGAACCCCAAAATGCAAAAATACACGAACAAGACTTAGACATCATCAAGCAAAAACCTCTATATTCTCTTTTGAGAAAGAATCCACAAAAGGGGTAGACTTCGTGTTAAAATTGGCATAGGGAGATAGAGAAAATTGAGAAAGGATTTTTGCATAAGAGATTTTCACTCAAGGAGAGTTATGCGTGTCTTCTGTATTATTTTGTGAAAACTGAAGGAAGAAGGGTAAATGAGAGTTGTGTGTGTGTGTGTGTGTGTGTATGTATGTATGTATATATATATAATATACAACTTACCATATATATACTATACGTTATGTCCAATATAACATATAACCTATGATTTATATTATATGAAATATAATATAACATATAGTTTAATATTCTCTCATTTACCCTATAGTATTTAATATAAATCAAATTCATATTAAATGTAATTCATAGTTTTCATATGAATCTAATTCATATATTTAATATTTGAGTTATATTCAAATATTTATTTCCTCTCAAAATAAACTTTATATTATAAATTATAATGTATCAAATACATTATATTAGTTATATCATATATAATTATAATTAATTCCCTCAATTAATATTCTCTATGTCCTTTAGTATCGAGTTAATTATATCATCATAGCCTGGATACCTTCTTTATGTCCTTCAGTATCGGGCTGCTCAGATACCTTCTCCATGTCTTTCAGTATTGTGCTAACCATGAATTTAAGCAACACCCTCATTAATAAGCTGTACTAGAAACATGATACTAAACTTAGCTCATGTATAACTTTCACACATAATATTGAAATGCCCTTAGGATACCTTATTTACCTTCAATATCCTTATCATATGCCTTTAAGAACACCAACGCTGTTTCTTAATATAATAGGTCAATATTACTAAGGCCTTAACTGTTGGATCGACACCAGCACGCAACGGAAGACATAAGGATCCATAAGCACTCTAATTGATTAATTTTGGCATAAAAGAAACATGCTAGACAGAGTTTAATGGGTTTCAAGAACATACATTGGCCGAACCGTTGAAATCTTGATTTCTAGTTGCAAATTCTCCAAATCTTTGTATAGACTATCACAAGATATTCCCTACTATTCTCTTCGTGCTCTAGATTGAGTTGTGAGACTCAAAATAAGCTGGAATCAAAGAAAATATGGAGAAAACTCACTACAACAACCCATAATGAAGAACACCTTCTTCATCCGAATTTTCCAACAAAAATTCATTCGGTTGCTCAACCCCAACTTCACTCCAATCTCTTCAATATATTGCAGACTATCATGCAAAGAGATTTATTGCATGGGATGCAACTCATGCTTGGAGTAAATGAAGGAAGAGGTGGGTTCATTGTGAGCTACTTTGAAGATGAACATGAAAAAACTATTTTCATTTTTGTGTAATTTCATTTCCAAAACCCAAAATTGATTTTAAATCATATTTTATTTCTAAAATCAAAATTTATCAATTTTACAAATTAATTTCACAAATTAATTTTCTAATAAAATTAATAAATAATTATTTAAACAATTTAAATAATTCTAATTAATTTAATATCCAATATTAAATTAATTTTTACACAAATTCATCTTTATATATTTAAATATATTTTCTCTAATTCTGTTTGATTCTAATTTGAACGTTTCAAATTAACTTATCGCGCTATTCTAGAGCTAATTCATTTTCGAGCTAGTAGGGGGACCTTATGGACCTATAGATCATGGGCTCCAACGATCCGAGATTAATCGACTAAACTCATTAGACCAATCTAACCCCCATTCATTAACTAATGGGTCACTCCACTAAAGCCCATAGTTGAACTCCCCTCACTGTAGATATATTATGTCCACTTGATATAACTATGATTAGTAAGTTAACCCTTCACAGGTTGTTCATAATAACGGTTGGGTCAAATATCTGTTTTACCCTCGAAATTACCTTTTTTTCCTTAAGTCCCCACTGATTCCCTAATGAACAATTGTTTTGTGATCCAATCAACAAACCGAGTCCCTCTCATGCCAAATGAGAGGGCGGGATCCCTTGTTCAAGTCCCAGAATCAGCACATAAGGGAACAACCTCTCCACTATCTTTAGAAGCAGGTAGAAGTGAATTCCTTCTTGCACCCTATGTCCCCAACTATCTATCCAGTCTTACCCTTGAAATGGGAGTCTTATTGAGCTGGCGCTGTTGAGCCAACCCTCACCTATGCAAATCTAAGGGTAGTCCTGAATAAACAGGAGTTCATAGTTAGCTCAAGATTAAGGTCAAGTTATCTAGATCATCGCTTTGAAATAGTCAGTCTTAAACAATAAACAACATTATAACGTAAGAGTGACTCATTTCGTGGTCCGATCTTGTACAAATCCGTTTGCACAAGGATACCCCCACTCCTCATGTCCAACATCATAAATTAGGATCACTTCGTTTGTAGCACTTTACAACTACTTGTAATAACTATAGAGCATGCCACATCCAATAGTGTTACCAGAATAAAGTACTCAACCTTATCCATATACTATATATCATTTTGACTTTTTACTCGACTTAATCCACCTTTATGTCTCCACATAAAGTTAAAGTACTCATCCAATAGTCAAGGGACTTTTAGGTTTGATTTTAAATCATATTTTATTTCTAAAATCAAAATTTATTAATTTTACAAATTAATTTCACAAATTAATTTTCTAATAAAATTAATAAATAATTATTTAAACAATTTAAATAATTCTAATTAATTTAATATCCAANATAAATAATTATTTAAACAATTTAAATAATTCTAATTAATTTAATATCCAATATTAAATTAATTTTTACACAAATTCATCTTTATATATTTAAATCATATTTAAATATATTTTCTCCCATTCCATTTGATTCTAATTTGAACGTTTCAAATTAACTTATCACGATACTCTAGAGCTAATCCATTTTCGAGCTAGTAGGGGGACCTTATGGACCTACAGATCATGGGCTCTAACAATCCGAGATTAATCGGCTAAACTCATTAGAACAATCTAACCCCCATTCGTTAACTAATGGGTCACACCACTAAAGCCCATAGTTGAACTCCCCTCAATGTAGATATATTATGTCCACTTGATATAACCATGATTAGTAAGTTAACCCTTCACAGGTTGTTCGTAATAACGGATGGGTCAAATCTCTGTTTTACCCCCCGAAATTACCTCTTGTTCCTTAAGTCCCCACTGATCCCCTAATGAACGATTGTTTTGTGATCCAATCAACAAAACCGAGTCCCTCTCAGGCCAAATGAGAGGGCGGGATCCCTTGTTCAAGTCCCAGAATCAACACATAAGGGAATAACCTCTCCACTATCTTTAGAAGCAGGTAGGAGTGAATTCCCTCTTGCACCCTATGTCTCCAGCTATCTATCCAGATTTACTCTTGAAATGGGAGTCTTATTGAGCCGGCGCTATTGAGCCAACCCTCACCTATACAAATCTAAGGGTAGTCCCGAATAAACAGGAGTTCATAGCGTTGGATTTTATTTCCTAAAACTCATAGTTTGTAAATTAATAAACATATTCTGTTTTGTTT
Source organism: Benincasa hispida (assembly GCF_009727055.1). Lineage (NCBI taxonomy): Eukaryota > Viridiplantae > Streptophyta > Magnoliopsida > Cucurbitales > Cucurbitaceae > Benincasa > Benincasa hispida. The sequence goes on along the minus strand of NC_052349.1, from coordinate 20,815,883 downwards.
TTCGATAAAATTGTTATTGAAATTGTAATCTTGAATCTAATAAACTAAGGTCCTAGGGCTATTTAATGTAGTTTGAACTTTATGTGGTGACATAAATGTGGATCAAGTTCAAATATATAACCAAAATGGTCTATAGTATATGAATAAGGTTGGGCGCCTTATTCTGGGGACGCTATGGATGCGGCCCACTTGGTGGTTAGTACAAACGATGTGATCCTGAATCGTTCAATATAGAGATATGTGAGTGGGGGCATTCTATGTAAAGAGTTTGCATAAGATTGAACCATGAAATAGTCACTTTTTATGTTCTAAATATCGTTTTATGTATAAAATTGACTATTTCGTTAATGGATGACTTAGTGTAACTTAAATCTTAATCCTGATGCTAACTATGAACTCCTGTTCACTCAGAATTATCCTTAGATCTGCATAGGTGAGGGCAGCTCATCATCTCTGGCCCAATAAGCCTCCCATTTTCAGGGGTAAGATCGGGTGGATAGCTGAGACATAGGGTGCAAGAGGAATTCACTCCTACCTGTTATAGGGATAGTAGATAGGTTGTTCCTTTAGTACTGAATCCCCTTGAACAAGGGGCCCCACCCTCTCCTTGGCCTGAGAGGGATTCAGTTTATAGGTTGGACCTTAAACCAATTGTTCATTAGAGGATCAGTGAAACTTAAGGAACAAGATGTAATCTTGGGGGTAAAACAGTTTTTATGACCCAGTCGAGATTACGAACAACCTGTGAAGGATTAGCTTACTAATCATGGTTATATCAAATGGACACAAATATATCTATAGTGAGGGGAGAGCAACTACGGGACTCTAGTGGAATGACCTGTTAGTTAACGAATGTTGATTAGCTCCGTCTAAAGAGTTTAGTCAGCTAATCTTGGATCGTTGGAGCCCATGATCTATAGGTTCATTAGGTTCCCCTACTAGCTCATATGGAATAAACTTAGAACAGTATGATTGAATAATTCGAATTGTTCGAATTAGGTGAAGAGAGAGAAACTGACAAGTATATGTGATATAGTGGTCGAGTTTTTCAGTTTAGAGATACAACTTTAATATTTAAATGTGATTTTAATATCAAGAATATGAATATGTTCATATTCGGAAGCTCAGAAATAATGGAAATGGTCAAAGATGTAAAAAGTCAAAGAGTTGATTTTTGACTTTGAAAAGTCAAACTTTGACCAACCTTATATTCAAATGTAATTTGAATTTCGAGAAAATGAATGTGGATTCATGCTTGGGAGGTCAAAATTAGTCAACACGGAAAAATCATAAAAAGTCAAAATGTTGACTTTTTGGTCAACGTTTGACTTTGACCAAATGACTATTTTTCCCTTTGACTAAAGATAGTGGAAAAATCCAAACTTTTGTTGGATAATTCCACTAACAAAATAGTGGGCTAGGTGTTAGCTTATAGTGGAGACATTAAGCCCACTAAGATAGTGGATTATAGGTGTTGGGTTTTTATGGATTTGGTTCATGCAATTGTTGCGTGGTTTTTTTTCTATAAAATGGGCTTTTGAATTTAAATTAAAGAGTTTTAACAATTTACCAATTTTTGTTTTCAAAATTGGGCTGAAAAAACAAACCCAAACCCTATCCAAATTCTCTTTCATTTTTCATCTCCTTTCTCTCTCTCGATTTTTCTTAATCCACCGGGTCCCACAACCCGGTTCTGAGTCCAGAGGATAGTAGGTTAACTCTAGTAGTGGTTCGTTCGTGTTCGGGTCGAGATTCAACGAGGAAAAGCGGATTTCGCGAGCTTCAAGGTAATTATATTTACTGTTTTTATCCTTCAATTGCATGCTAGTTTTCTTTGAATTAAAAGCAATTAAAGTGTAATTAGATCTTAATTCCGCTGCGTATGTCTCGTGTTCCATCATGTGGTATCAGAGCATGCTAGAATTTTGCTCAATTGCTTTTGGTGGGTGTTTTTTTCCTTTTTATTCTACTGTTGAATGAAATATAGACTAAAATGGATTTATTATGATTTTGGCATTGTTTTTCTTTAAATTTCTAGTGAAAATTTGTAATTGCTCACATGTTTATGAGCATTAATGTGTAAAAAATGGTCTGTAAATTTGTTAGAGTCATTAGAGTTGAAATTAGGTTATAATTGCTTGATTCCGGGAGAGAGAATAGCAACAAAAATGGAGAAAAAAAGCTTACAGACGGGTTTTTGGCCACAGGCCCGAGAGTTCAGCTCCCAGACCAAACCCGCCAGCCCAAGCACTCCGACCCAGATTCTCCCGCATGCCTACCCAGTCGGCTCCGACTCGAACACCCACCCGCTTCGATTCACGTGACCCGATTCGAAGCTGCCCACGCGCCTCCCTCATGCTCGCGACCCGCTCCGCCTCCGTCGACCCGACCCGCACCTCCATTGACCGCGCCAACGGCCATTGACCAGCCGGTCTGGACCGGTCTGTTTGACCTGGTTGAGCCGGTTTGACCGATTCAACTTGGTTTTTAGAGTTTTTGGGCCGGTTCAAGATGGTTCAAAGTGTTTGAAGCTGATTCTGGGAAGTGGTTGCTGAATTTTGTAATAAATTAGTTATTTGTTTGTTTTTAATGTCAAAATCGGTTCACTTTAGTGTTGTTTACCTATTATGCATGTGATGTATAATGTTGTTTGATTATGTGTGCATGTAGTATGTCATATAGTTTTAAAACCCCACCATAGGAAAAGCATGTGACATGGATTTATATCTTATAAGTGTTATAAAATATATACTATGCATGCTTAGTTTCAATATAAGTGTTATATTAAAGCATGTTTGATTGAAGAAAGCATGTTAAAGATGAATGCTCTAGGGTTATAATTTTTATAATTTATTTTATAATTGTTATAAAATAAGCTAGACTTCTAAAATCTATAACAAAGATAAGATGCATGCTCATTTAGGGTTAACCATCAAGCAATTCCAATTTTCATAGAAAATAGGTCGATATCTTATAAAACCGAAGTTACAAGAAAACTCACCCGACAAGATCTTGGCAAAAAGTCAGATAAGATGACTAAGGTTGAAGGTTTTTAAGTTGATGGTTCATGGAACACCTACTACCTGGAGATCGAGCCGGCGTCTGAGTTAGGTTAAACCGGTTTTATGAGCATGCGTGAGTGGTGTGAGGTAATAAAACTTGTTTATCACCTAGACATCGTAGGTTAAAAATCCAGTATAAAAGTTATGCTCGGATGAATCACCTAGATTTAGGATATGTTTAGTTAGCCAAAATATATCGCTAAGTATTTTATACCCTAACCGTCTAGAACACTTCAGCTAGAGAGAAGTAATGTTCTTTTAGCTCTAGCGTCCCTAAGAGTTCATACCGTCAGATTCATGCTTGGCTTTGGGCCGCCCTGGGATATTTAATTATGTTTTAAATATTAATTTAATTATGATGGATTTTTTTATTAATTTAATATTAGATATTAAAGTAACAAAATTATTTAAAAAGATTTCATTATTAGTTTTATGCAAAAAATAATTAATTGAATTAATTTTTATAACACTAATAAATGTAATTAATAAGTTTAATATTAGAAAATGATTTTGGAAATCATTTTTTTGAAAAACCATTTTAAAAATCAAAATTTCATACGAAATAAGCCACTTTATTCACTCAATTCCATTTTCTCCATGAAGTAGGAGCTGGTCTTCATGTAAGCTATGAATTTGCATGATGAAAGCTCTATAAATTGAAATGCTGAGCTAAATAATTGATTCATGCTTACAAAATTTTTGAAGAACTCTGTAGAAATCTATTACCCTCAAAACCCTCCCTCTTCATATCTTATATACATCTAACTCAATTCAATGTTTCCACCACACAATCCTTGCAAGAGAATAGTGGAGAAGATCTTCCTTATTGTCTATTTGAAGATTGAAGCTCTTTCACGTGGAACTCAGCTAGTATTGAAGAGAATTCTTCAAAGGTATTGTGTTCAGCAAACCCTCTTCTGTAATTATTACTTTGAAGCATGTTTTAAATTGAAATTAAGTATAATTAGAGCGCTTATATATTCTGCCTTTCTCCGCTGCACGTTAATATACTCTAACAATTGGTATTAGAACATGATTTAAGAACTCAATTGTTGTTAATTTGAGTTTAGTGGGTGTTCTTCTTGAGCTATATGAAATGGTGAACTGATATGATTTTTCAGTGTTTTAGCATTTGGATCTTTTCAATTATGTTGTAACTTTTTTAATTGGCTCTTGTTTTTTGGGTCTTAATACGTGTTTAAGAGTATGTAATTCTTTTGGAGTCATCAGAGCTGCACTTAGGATGTAATTGAAGAAAGAAGTAAAGAAGGTCGAAGCAACAGGAACTCGGAATTTGAATTTCTGCCAGATACTCGATGCTCGATGGAATACTGCATGGCATACTCGATGATATTTCATGAAATACTCAATGCATGATGCATACTCGATGGTACTCAATGCTTTTACTCGATGATATTTCATGAAATATTCGATGCTCAATGCCATACTCGATGGTAATCATTGCATTTACTCAATGATATTTCATGAAATATTCGATACTCGATGCATGATGCCCTACTCGAGGTCGATGATGTCTACTCGATGGTATTTTTGTGAAATATTTGATGTTCGATGATGCTTGATATCATACTCGATGCACACTAGCATACTCGATGTTTGTTGCTTACTGATACTCGATGAGTTTTACCCGGTTCAAGACGGCTCAAGCGGTCCAAAAGTTTTTTGAAGTCGGTTTTGCTGATTTATGTAATAGTTAGGTTTTTATTTTCTTGGAAATGTCAAAACCAAAACCATATCATTTTTTTATGCTTTAGATGTATGTTATAATTAAATAATATTTGTATATGCATAAAGTATGCCAGGTAGAATTAAAAATCCCACCATTAGAAGCATGGTACATGCATTCAAGTATGTTATAAAATCGTTATAATGTATAGTATGTATGTGTAGGGTTTCGATATTTTTAAAATAAAGGTTATGTTAAAAGTTGAATGCCTTTGATGTATGTTATGGATGTTTAGCATGTCTATCTTTGTAAATTGTTATAAAATTTAATTAGACATTAAAATCCATAAATAAAATAAAAAGCATGCTCATTTAGGTTAACAACTTGTTTTAATAGTTAAATAGATCGTTATCTTATAAAATTTGGTTACAAACTCAATCAGTTCACAATCCTATCTAAGGCTGGGGGGTACTTAAGTTGACGGTTTACGTAACACCTCCTACCTGGGGATTATGACTGAAATAACGAGAATTGATAACCAATTTTATGAGCATGCGTGAGCGGTGTGAGGTTTAAAATTAGTTTTAACCTAGACATCGTACGTTAAATCCAAATATAAACGTTATGCTTGGATGCTAAACACATAAACTTAGGTTGTTTAAAATTAGTCGTAACAAACCTAAGTTATAGAATACCCAAAACATTTAAAACACTTTAGTAGAAGATTAACAATATATATGATATATCGTTTTTAGCTCTCACGTCCTTAAGAGTTCACACCATGAGATCCATACTCGACTTTGTGTCGATTTTACCTCAAATTCTCCAGTCAGAAAGTGTTTACATGGGTCAATAACAAGGTGAATGAGGGAAGTAGTTCAAAGTAAGTGGGTGAAGGAAATGTGTCAGTGTATCCTATGGTCTCCTCCATTAGTTTGAACGTGAGATTCCTATATTGTGCCTGTTGTCATTTTTAGGCAGCACTAGCTGGTCGTTGACAGCGGCGATCCCTTCGGTGGGTTGTAATATAGGATTTGGAACAACCCAATCTTAAAAAATGAATAGGGTCTTATAGTTTCATCTTACACAATGTCTTCCAATTCGGGGGCATGTTCATACCGTTCTATAAGATCTGAAAATGCGGGTCACACTTACAAAATTACTAAGTGTTAGTAAGTTATTGATCGGAAAACGGTAACTAAATAACTGTCAGAATATGATTTATTCTAGAGACAGTGTTTAGTGAAGAATGTCTTGCTTTAGTGAAGGGATATTTGATTGCCTCGAGTAGCATTTGTTCTAAATCACTATAGTATCATTGCAAATTAATAAAGATCTATGGGTACTTTATTAATTTTTGCTAAAAACTGTATTTAGATGCACTTTAATAATAGAATTTGTTCATTTTTCAGCATATCAAACTTAATTATACAACTTCTAGCTTCTAACAAATTTAACGGAGATGGTTATTCCAACTGGAAGTAAAATTTAAACACGATATTAGTAGTTGATAATTTGAGGTTTTTATTAACAGTGGAATGTCCTCCAATTCCCAGTTCGAAGGCAAACCGAAGCATTCGGGATGCATATAATAGGTGGGTAAGGGCGAATGAAAAGGCTAGAGCCTATATCTTAGCGAGCATATCTTGTGTTTTTATTAACAGAGGAATGTCCTCCAATTGCCCGCAGCCCGTTAAATTATGGCATCATTACAGGATATGTTCGGGAAACCGTCATCTTCTGTTCGACACGAGGCTATAAAATATGTTTATAACTCGAGAATGAAAGATGGAACCAATGTCCAGGAACATGTCCTAGACATGATGGTTCATTTTAATGTCACTGAAGCTCACGGGGCTACCATAGACAAAACTAGTCAAGTTAGTATGATATTAGAGTCTCTTCCGAAGATCTACCTAACCTTCCGTACTAATGCCATAATGAATAAGATAAGTTACAATTTGACTACTTTATTAAACGAACTGCAGACTTATTAGTCGATGATGAAGTTAAAAGAGAGTGAAGTAAATGTTGTTTCACGTCAAAAGAAATTTCTAAAGGGTTCTTCATCAGGAACGAAACTTGCTGACAAAAAGAAGTATGTCCCTTCTTCATCTAAAGACAAAAATGTACAGATGAAGAAAAAAGGAAAAGGGAATAAAAAAACCCACTTCAAAGAAAAACAAGGCTCCCAAAGGAAAATGTTTCCATTGTGGAGAAAACGGGCACTGAAAATGGAACTGTACGAAGTATTTGGCTGAAAAGAAAGCAGAAAAGGCAAACCAAGGTAAATCAGATTTACTTGTATTTGAAACATGTTTAGTGAAAAATTCTCACTCGACCTGGATATTAGATTCAAGAGCCGCTAACCATGTTTTCACTTTCCTACAGGAAACTAGTTCTTGGAAATGACTCTCAGAGTATGAAATGACTTTCAAGGTGGGAGCGGGGGAAGTCATTTCAGCAGAAGCAGTGGAAGATGTCAAGTTATTTTTTGGAAATTCTTTTGTCTTATTACGAAATTTATATTATGTACCAAAGATGAAAAGAAACTTAATCTCCATTTCATGTCTACTTGAAAATATGTATAAAGTATCTTTTGAAGTTAATGAAGTATTCGTTTTTTAAGAGGTGTTCATATTTGTTCTCCTAGACTTGAAAATAATTTGTATGTGTTAAAACCAACTGAAACAAAAGCCATTTTAAATATAGAGATGTTTAAAACGACTAAAACTCAAAATAAAAAATAGAAGATTTCTTCTAATGCCTATCTTTGGCATCTCAGTCTTAGTCACATAAATCTCAATAGGATAGAGAGATAAGTTAAAAATGGTCATCTAAATCAGTTAGAAGACAGTTCTTTACCTCCTTGTGAGTCATATCTTGAGGGAAAAATGACTAAAAGATCTTTTACTGAAAAAGGTCTTCATGCCAAAGATCCCCTTAAACTTATACATTCAGACCTTTGTGGTCCGATGAATGTAAGAGCACGAAGTGGATATGAATATTTTGTCAGTTTTATTGATGACTATTCTAGATATGACTATGTTTACTTAATAAGTCACAAGTTTGAAACTCTTGAAAAGTTCAGGGAATTCAAGACTGAAACAGAAAACTTATTAGGTAAAAGAATTAAAACACTTTGATCGTATCGAGGTGGTGAGTATATGGATTTACAATTCCAAAACTATTTTGGTAGATCATGGAATTTAATCCCAACTCACAGCACCTGAAACACCACAATAGAACGGTGTTGCAGATAGGAGAAACCGAACCTTGTTACACATGGTTCAATCCATGATAAGTTTTGCTCAGTTACCTTAATCCTTTTGGGGGTATGCAGTACAGACTATGGTATATTTTCTGAACATGGTTCCCTCAAAAAGTGTTTCTGAAACACTATTTGAGTTATGGACATAAAGATAGTTTATATTACTTTCGAGTCTGGGATGTCTAGCACATGTGTTGGTACAAAACCCTAATAAATTGGAATGACGTTCGAAGTTATGCCTCTTGGATACCCAAAAGAACAAAAGGAGGATTCGTCTATGATCCCCAAGAAGATAAAGTATTTGTTTCAACAAATGTTACATTCTTGAAAGAAAATCATATTAGAAGTCATCAACCTCGTAGTAAACTAATATTGAAAGAAATGATCAAAGATACTACAGATAAATCAATAAAAGTATTTGATGAAGTTGGTCCATCAACAACGGTTGTTGCTCCATCATATTCTTCTCAGAGTTGAGAATGCCTCGACGTAGTGAGAGGATTGTTTATTAACCTTCACGCTACATGGGTTTAACAGAAACCCAAGACATCATATTTGATGATGATCTAGAGGATCCATTGATCTTTAAACAGGAAATGGAAGATATTGATAGGGAACAATGGATAAAAGCCATTGACGTAGAAATGGAGTCTATGTACTTCAATTCTATCTGGATCTTGTAGATCAACCATATAAGGTTAAACCTATAGGTTCTAAATTGATCTACAAGAGGAAAAGAGACTAAACTGGCAAGGTACATATCTATAAAGCCATATTCGTGGCAAAAGGTTTTACCTACAAGGAGGGGGTTGACTATGAAGAAACCTTGTTGCCATGATAAAATTAATAAGAATACTCTTATCCATTGTCGCATGTTATGACTATGAGATATGGCAAATAGATATCAAGACAACTTTTTTGAATGGCCATATTGATGAAAGTATTTTTATGTCTCAACTAGAAGGGTTCATTAAACAAGGTCAAGAATAAAAGGTTTGTAAGCTTAAAAGATACATTTATGGGTTGAAGTAAGCTTCTAGATCCTGGAATATAAGATGACACTGCGATCAAATCTTATAGCTTTGAATAGAATGTTGACAAACCTTGTGTATATGAAAAGATAATCAACAAAACTATAGCATTCTTGGTTCTTTATGTTGATGATATCTTGTTCATTGGGAATGAGACAAGTTACCTTGCTGACGTAAAGAGATGGTTAGCATCACAATTTCAAGTGAGAGATTTGGGAGATGCTCAATATGTTCTTGGGATTCAGATTTTGCGAAATCGAAATAACATAACCTTAACACTATCTCAGGCGTCTTATATAAAAATGTTGTCAAGATATAATATACAAAATTCCAAAAAGGTATGTTACCTTTTAAATGTGGAATTCATCTGTTAAAGGAACAATCTCCTAAGACACCTCAAGAAGTTGAGAAAATAAAAAAAATTATATATGCATCAACAGTTGCGAGTTGATGTACGCTATGTTGTGTACACGTCTTGACATATGCTATGCAGTTAGAATCGTCAGCAGGTTCTAATCTAACCCAAACCACAGTCATTGGACGGCTGTAAAAAACATCCTTAAGTATCTTAGGAGAACGAGGAACTATATGCTTGTGTATGGACCTAAGGATTTGATCCTTACAGGGTACACTGATTCTGATTTTCAGACTGACGTCGATTCTAGGAAATCTACCTCAGGATCAGTTTTCACTCTTAATGAAGGAGCTATAATGTGTAGAAGCATTAAACAAAGTGGTATAGCTGACTCCATGATGGAAGTGAAATATATAGCTGCATGCGAAGCAACTAAAGAAGTAATGTGGTTATGCAAGTTCCTAATAGATTTGGAAGTCGTTCCAAATATGCACCTGCTCATTACTTTGTATTGTGACAATAGTGGTGCAGTTGCTAATTCCAAGGAACCTCGATGTCACAAACGTGGAAAACATATCGAAAGAAACCATCTCATTAAAGAGATCATAAACCGAGGAAACGTGATAGTCATACAGATAACCTCATAAGACAACCTTGTTCATCCATTTATGAAGGTTCTCTCGGTTAGTGTTCGAGGGTCACCTGATTGGACTAGGACTACGAGCAACATAATTTAGGGCAAATGGGAGAATGTCAAACGGTATTTTGGATGCCCTAGTTTATTATACTTTTCTCTCTTTATTTCTCAACATTGTAAACATTATATATTTATATGTTTATCTCAATGTAGTGTTAGTCCAAGTGGGAGATTGTTGGGAATGGCCTAATCTCGCAGTTTCGTAAATGTTGTTAACATATTCTATTTATCAATAAAAATGTTGTTGAATTTTTTAATTCAACAAATTACTATTGACATTGCATCATTCTATGAAAATCCAATAAACAAATCCATGGCTATAACATGGATACTTTAATTTTATGTGGTGACATAAAAAATGGATCAAGTTATAGTATATAACCAAAATGGTCTATAAGTATACAGATGAGATTGGGTACCTCATCCTGGTAACATTATAGGATGCAGGCCATTTTGTATACTGATACAAATGATGTGATCCAAAAATCATTCATGTAGAGACATGTGAGTGGAGGCATCCTGTGTAATGAGTTTGCATAAGACCGGACAATCAAAACTGGTTATCTCAAACTTAATAACCTAGGATAACTCGATCTTAATCCTGAGCTAATTATGAACTCCTGTTTATTCGGGATTATTCTTTGATATGAGAGTAGTCCAACAGTACTGCTCAAGCTCAATAAGCCTCCCATTTTGGGAATAAGACTGGAACTGGGGACATAGCTTTGCAATATGGAACTCACTCCTACCCGATTTAGGGTTAGCAGATGGGTTGTTCTCTTAAATGTTGATGTCTTGTCTTGAACAACGGGGCCTCGTCCCCTCATGAAAGAGAGGGTTATGATTTATAAGTTGGACTATGAATCAATTGTTCAATGGATTTAGTGGGAGCTTAAGGAGCAAGATGTATTTATAAGGGTAAAACGGTAATCTTTGACCCAGCTGTAAATACGAACGACCTGTAAAGGATTGACTTACCGATTATGGTTAAAATGGATAGAAATATATCTACAATGAGACGAGTGCAACTATTGAGCTATAGTGAAATGTCTTGGTAGTTAACGAATAGTAATTAATTCTGTTTAAAGAGTTTAACCAATTAATTACAAGTCGTTGGAGCACATAATTTGTAAGTCCATAAAGTCCCTCTACTAGCTCGTAATTTGGATTAGTAAATTGAGTAATCTTGACAAGATTTGAAATTAGAGTTTAGAATTTGAAATGTTCAAATTCAATTAGGATTTCTATTTATTGTATTCTTGAAATGTTTAATTTTATCGAAATTAAATGAAATTGGAGAAATGATTAATGTTTAAATTATGATTTAAATATTGATTGTATTATATTAATTTAATTATGATGGAATTTTTTTATTAATTTAATATTAGATATTAAATTAAGAAAATTACTTAAAAAGGTGTAATTAATTAGTTTTATGCAAAAAATTAATTAATTGAATTAATTTTTATAACACTAATAAATGTAATTAAATAAGTTTAATTTAAAAAATCATTTTGAAAATCATTTTGTTGAAAAACCTTTTTGCAAATCAAAATAAGCCAAATTATTCACTGGGAAGTAGGAGCTGGCCTTCATGCAAGCTATGAATTTGCATGATGAAAGTTTTATAAATTTAAATGCTGAGTTGAATAATTGATTCATGCTAACAAGACTTCCTTGAAGAACTCCGCAAAAATCTATTACCCTCAAAACCCTCTTCATATCAAAAATCTATTACCCTCAAAACCCTCTTCATATCTTATATACATCCAGTTCAATTTAGTGTTTCCACCATACAATCTTTGCAAGAGAATCTTGGAGAAGATCTTCGTTGTTGTCTACTTGAAGATTGAAGCTCTTTCACGTGGAACTCAGCTGGTATTGAAGAGGATTCTTCAAAGGTATTGTGTTCAGCAAATCCTCTTCTGCAATTGTTACTTTGAAGCATGTTTTAAACTCAAATTATGTATAATTAGTGTGCTTATTGATTCTATTTTTCTCCGATGCACGTTAATATACTCTAACAATATTTACTTTGGATAGTTAAACATTATTGATTATTGTTCATTAAACGCTTTAATAAATTTAATCAATCATTGCATGCTTGTAACAAATCTATCTAATTCATCTTCTAGGTCAGTTCTGGGACAAAGGTCCCTTATATACATTTGTTACAAATTTAATTTTTTAATATTAACTATTTTAATCCTATTAAACTGATTAAAAAATTAAACTTATTTATAATCTTATTAGAAATAATGTGATCATAAATCTGTAGTGAGTCATATTTTTAAATTATTTAAAAATGATTTTTAAACTACGTGAGCATGCAATTTTTTATTATAGATTTTAATTTCTAATTTCAATAAACTTATAACTATTATAAAGTAAAATGAAACAAATTAAAACCTAAGATTGCATCTAAATGACATACTTTGTAAGATTATAATAATTATAAATTACCTAAATTAGTGTCATGCTTCATGCAATCTCATTTTCTGTACTTAACATACATAACATTTATATACTAAAGTAATGAAAATAATTAACAACATTCATCCATACATACTAACTATATATTATAACCATTATAATATAAATGATGCATGATAATGTTATAAATGCATGCATTCATATATTATAATTCTTATATTATATGATGCATGAGCATGCTCTTAAATAAATCATGCAACTATATTATAATATTTATAATAATCATGATGCATGAATAGTGCATAACCTATAGTAGGATTTTCTCTATATGACATACATTATGACATATATTCTAAAATAAAGAACATATATCCAATGCATAATTAAAAAAATAAACACATTTTGGATCAGGATTGACTTCCTAACAATTAATTTAATTAATATAATATTTATATTAATTAAGAACTAATTATTACATTAATAATTAAAAAAAAAAGAGACAAATAGCTGTTGGACCGCTGGAGGAGCGAACCACCAGTTTAAACCGTTGGACTGTGAATCACCCACCAAAAAATCGGTCTACTTCACGTCAACACATTCGGAGTGTCGTGGCGCTTCTGTATAAACAACCTACTGTATAGATCAAATTTTGCTCTGATTTCCTCTGTTTTTTGCCCCAAAACCTCCAGATCTTTGCTAGAAACTTCACGAACGACTTAGACAATAAATTTACAGACTCTATAGCAATTATGCCATAAAAACAAAGGGCCCTTACATACCAACATTGTAAAATTAAAGCAGTAAACTAAGGCCAATCCTGATGAAAATATTTCAAATGCGTAATCAACACATTCATCATATAAATGCACTGAAAAACAAAAATCCCACTATAACTCTAAATTAATTTCGAAAATAATTAAAATTGAGACTAAATAACCTAGCTCTGATACCAATTGAAGGTTTGTGAAAACCCTATAGAAGCGAGATCGAATCTCAATTTAATTATTTTACAGAAACATAAAAAACTCAAAGGACGAAAACTAATTATGCGTTCAAAAACAAAACATGCTTTAATTGTAGAAAAGAGATGAAATAAAGGCTTTGAATTACATACTTTTAAACTCAAAAAAAATTTCACGTAATCCTCTCTGGTCATAATCTCACGGATCTCCTTCAAACACAAACACCAAAATGCAGCAATACATGGACAAGACTTGGACATCACCAAGCGGAAACCTCTATATTTTCTTTTGGGTGAGAATCCATGAGAGGGATGGACTTTGTGTTAAAATTGGCAAGGGGAGATAGAGAAAATTGAGAGAAGATTTTTGTAAAAGAGATTTTCACTCGAGGAGAGTTATGCGTGTCTACGGTATTTTTTTGTGAAAACTGAAGGAAGAAGGGAAATCCAAAATCCCTAACTTCCTCTTCACTCATATGTAATGAGAGAAAATAGGAGGGGGAAGACCACTCTTTAATTTTAATAAAATTATTTTAATATTAAAGTAATAAAATATATATAAATATATAATAACCAACTTACTCTATATATATACACACTATATATTATATCCAATATAACATATAACGTGGTTTATATTATATCAAATATAATATAACCTATAGTTTAATATTCTCTCATTTACCATATAGTATTTAATATAAATCAAATTCATACTAAATTTAACCTTTAGTTTTCATATGAATCTAATTCATATATTTAATATTTGAATCATATTCAAATATTTATTTTCTCTCAAAATAAACTTTATATTATAATTATAATATATCAAATATATTATATTAATTATATCACATATAATTAATTTATATTAATTATATCATATATAATTAATTCCCTTAATTATTTTGAATTATTCAAATTAATCCAAAATTAATTTGATTCTTAGTAATCCCAGTTGAGCAATCGAGGAGACCTTATAGACCTGTAGATTGAAACTCTGATGGTACGTGGATAATTAATTAAATTCTTTAATTAAATCATCCAACTTCCATTAACTACAGATCACTCCACTAAAGATCGACGGTCGCACTCTTTGCACTACAAATATATTTCTGTGTCCATCGAATATAACTAATCAACGGTGCGATAACCATTACAAATAAATCGTACATACAGCTAGGCCAAAATTACTGTATTACTCCTATAATTACATCTAACTCCTTAAGTACCACTAATCCTGCTAATGAGCAATAAATCATAGTCCAACTATGACCAAACCTCTCTGAAGTAGGGAGGGAGTATGTCGACACATTGTTCAAGCCCCGGAATCAACCCTTAAGGGAGCAATTTTTCTACTTACTTTAACTATAGAAAAGAAGTGAATTTCTTTTTGTGTAGCTATGTTCCCAACTTCCCAATCAAACAAATCCACAAAATGGTAGGCATACTGAGTCGGCAAGTTGGCCACTCTCACCTATGCAGATCATAGGACCGCCATCATATGTAGAAGTTCACAACTCACTCGGGATTCAAGTCAAGTCACCTATGGTCATCCCGGTAAATGTAAGTCTCTTCTATCAACGGTATTATATAGTGAGACTATTCATTTCGTGGTCCGGTCTTATAAAAACTCTTTATATAGAATATCCCTACTCACATGTCTCCACATGAATGATCATGATCATATCATCTATAGCACTTTACAACAATTGTAATAACTACAAAGCGGGTCGTATTCATAGTGTGACTAGGATAAGGTATCCAACCTTATCCATCTACTACAGACCATTTAAGTTATCACTTAAACACGATCTACCTTTATGTCTCCACATACATGTTTAAGTTATAGAAGATAACCCCAGATCTTAGTTTATTGGTTTTGTAGGTTAATGCTACTAAATGTCAAATAAATGCCTTAGATTTTATCAGATACATAAATTATTTGTATATTACTATAATGACCCCACTCCTTAGGACTCAAGTTAGGCCATTACTAAACACATGCATGCAAGGTACTTAAAACAACACTCTTTTATAGCGAAATAAATGTTAAATAAAAAAGGTAATTTAAAACGACCTCCATTAAATTCAAATATTAAAATCAAATGATAGGGTACCCATAAATCATAAATAACAATAAATAGGTCTAAAAACAAATCTTAACAGCAAGTTTCCAAATCATAAGACCAAAAGTTAAAAGCATAAAAGAATTCTTAAAATATGAGCGAAAGCATTAAAACTGGTCCCGGTGGCTCGATCATGAATTCCGCTTGTCATTCACCGGCGCGTCCTTGCTCTTACTTGAAATATCAACTATTGGAATTTGTGTCCTAATTCTCCGGAGTCTCGTTGTTTGTAATTATACACATTGTTTTATGAATAAAATAACTGTTATTTCATTTTAGTATTTACTCATATCCAATAAACAAAGTTTCATGGTTATCTTATGTAAACTTAAGCATGTATATATGATATACAAGTCGATCATGCCTTAAGTGATAACCTAAATAGGTCTGTAGTATAAGGATTAAGGTAGGATACCTGATCCTGGTGACACTACGGATACGACCCGCTTTGTAGAGGTTTGCAAGTATTGTAAACCACTACAGATGGTAGATCCTGACCATTCATGTGGAGACATGTGAGCGAGGGTGTCTTATACAAAGAGTTTGTATAAGACCGGACCACGAGATGATTCGTCTCTATATATAACGCTGTTGATACTAGAGACTTACATTTCACCTAAATGACCACAGGTGACATGACCTTAATCTTGAGTGTTTTAGAAATTCCTGCCTTTAAGGGTGGTCTTTTGTTTAGGGACTCGTCTGATTTGGGAGCTGGAAACTTAGTTACATAAGATGGAATTCATTCCTTCCCCAAAGCAAGGGTAAGTAGACAGATTGCTCCCTTAAAGGCTGATTGTAATTGTAAAGTTCATATACGATCAAGTCGTATGGTTTTGACCAAAATGTTGATGAACCTTGTGTTTACAAAAAGATCATCAGCGCTTCAGTAGTCTTCTTAATGTTGTATGTAGACGATATCCTACTCATTGAAAATGATGTAGGTCTACTAACTGCAGTTAAGAACTGGCTAGCGACCCAATTCCAAATGAAAGATTTGGGAGAGACTCGGTTTGTTCTAGGTATACAGATCTTTCGGGATTGTAAGAACAAAGTGCAAGCACTGTCTCAGGCATCGTACATTGACAAGATGTTGCTCAAGTACTCAATGCAGGACTCCAAGAGGGGCCTACTGCCGTTCATGCATGGAATCACTTTGTCTAAAGACGTGTCCTAAGACGCCACAAGATGTTGAGGAGATGAGACGGGCATAGTCAGTAGGTATCAATCTAACCCAGGCAATTTTAATGTTGTTGACCCGGTTATGAAGGCTCTCACGACTACAGTGTTTGAGGGT
Organism: Benincasa hispida; assembly: GCF_009727055.1. Classification (NCBI taxonomy): domain Eukaryota; kingdom Viridiplantae; phylum Streptophyta; class Magnoliopsida; order Cucurbitales; family Cucurbitaceae; genus Benincasa; species Benincasa hispida. The sequence goes on along the minus strand of NC_052349.1, from coordinate 20,798,960 downwards.
CACCTACAGAGCATGGGTCTACAGGATCACCCGCAGCTGGACTAGGGTAAGTGGGAGTTTTTTGTGTACTGGGCTTTTATATCCTAGTTTTCACAAAAGTTTTAAGAATTTTTAAGAAAAGTTTTCACAAAAGTTTTGAAAGGAATTTGAGTTTTCTCTCCGGCGAAAAGAAACTCACGGAAGTCATCAAGTAAATACAGATTTACTAAAGGACGGCTGGGCAAGCTAAACGATTGTGCATGTGCTAGCTACACGATTGTGCAGTACTTACTAAACGATCGCATAGCTTTGCTAGACGATCGCTGGCCCAAGGTAAACGATCGTGTAGAATCGACCGAGCTAAACGATATAGCTAAACGATCGAATATTAGGCTTTTGTTAGACGATCGCATAGCTTTATCTAAACGATTGGGCATCGACTTATACGATAAGTCTCTGACTTCCCCCATTTGTCCAGTTGTGTACACGATCTGTCTTTCCTCCGTGCATCTGCTTCACACCAAATCCGAATAGAGCCCACCCTCTGAATTCTCATACCGAGAATACCAAGGTCACCTTGTTGGTGGTTTAGACTTAACTCGACACCGTCGAGGTTTTCTAGAGGCCATTCGTGGTGCTTTGGAAGAGTCCCTTTGTGGTGTTGCGGAGGGAGATCGTTGATGACGAGCGCGAAGTGTTTCGTGCGGTGTTGCGGTCGTGTAGATCGAGCGCTCGTGGTTGCAGTTGTTCGATTAGGTCGCGTATTCAGAGCGATGGAGACGCTTCCGCCGTTGTTAGTACAGTTTCTCCATCTGTACAATTGTTGTTTCATGCTATAATTTCTCTGTAAATTGTATAACTGCATGTATGGAAGTCGACTATAAATATATGTTGATTCATGATTGTAATTTAGAATAGTCTTGCTTCAGCTGCTCATGGAAATCTCGTGTTCCGATTTCCTTCAATTGGTATCAGAGCCAGGTTCTCTGATATTCCAAATTACAGATCTAAATTAAAGGGTTTTTACAGTCGCGGTGGGTTTCTGCATTTGTAGTTAATTATTTTCTACATTTGTGGATGAATTGATGAATGTTTCGGGTTTAAATTGCCTTTTTGTTAAAGATTTCGTTATTACAAAGTGTTGATTGTAAGGGCCCCTGTGTTTTTTGGGTGAACTTTGCAATCGAGTATGTAATTCGAAAAGTTCGAGTTCATCAAGTCGTTCGTGATGAAGCTTCGACGCATGGCGAGGCAGTTCTCAACGAAGAAGAAGATCAAACGTTTATCAGATCATGTAGCCTCAGGTAAACGATCGTAGGGATTTTACTAAGTGATCGTTTAGATTTTTCGTTCTAGAAGATCATGTAGTATTTTCTAGTAGATCGTTTAGCTAATGCTAAGCGATGGGGTAAATCGTTTACCATATCGTGTAGCGTTGGTTGCGTGATCGCGTAGGTGCTGGAGGTAGGCGAACGTAGTGGGAGCATGCGATGCTCGTCGTTTAGTAGAAGGCACACGATAAACGATCGCGTAGTTAACAAGCTTCATCGCTTAGTTACTACCTATGCGATCTCGCGTATGCGATATGGAGGCGCTAGTTATACGATCGTTTAGGCGATGGTGCTTCGCGGCATCGTAGTCGCTTAGACGATCGCAGAAGGCGAGTGTTGTGCGGAGCACGCTAAACGATCGTGTACTTCAGGCGTCATCGCTTAGTAAAGGTATACGATCGTGCAATGATGGCTAAACGATCGTTTGGATTTTTCTAGACGATCGTATAGTAGGCTAATGATCGTTTAACTTGGAGCGCTGGTAAGCGAATTAGAGCATAGAGTTTATTTATCGTGTAGACGATCGGGGGGTGCTTAGTACACGATGGTTAAAGAAGCGACGCTTTGCCGAGCGGTTCAAGACCCGGTTCACCTATTTGAACCGGAGACTCCTTGTCTTTGTAATAGTTAGCTTTTCTTTTGTGTTTTAAGGAATTTTACCCGGTTCATCAACTTTTATTATTTATACATGTGATGTATGGTTCTTATATGTCCAAGTGTTTGTCATATAGTTAAAAACCCACCTTAGGTTGTGCAACTTTTTATGCATCATGTATTATAAATGTTATAATCGAGCATGAAGAAATTACTTGAAAGCATGCGCATGCATCATGAAATATAAGAGTTATATTTTGCATGCATTGAGTATTATCATGCATCATCCTTTTATTATAATTGTTATAGTCGAAGGGTAAATGGAAGCATGTTTTGCTTGTTTCATTGCTGGTTTGTATAAGTATTATATAAAAGAAGTAGCAATGAATGGACAATACATTGAGCATGACACTTAGGCTGTTTATAATCGTTATGAATACCTTGCATGTGTTAGCTTAGCATTGTGGTTGTTTCCATTTATAAGTGTTATAAAGGAAATTAGACCTAAATCAATAATTCAGAGTTGTATGTGAACTTAGGGTGAACTCAAGTTTTTTAAAAGGGTTTTAAAATTGAATTGAGATAGACCTAAGTTCAATTGGTTCTAAAGAGTTTAGTAACCTAGATTAATCTTTTAAAATCGGTTTAGTAGGATTAAATTGGTTGAAATAAAAAATTAAATTTGTTGTAAACCTATCTATAAGGAACCTTTTATCTAAGGCGGGTTATGGCTAGGCTGGGGTTCTTAAGTTAATGGAAACATAATACCCCTACCTGGGAACCTGCCTGGAAAGGTGAATTAGATAGAATTTCAACGAGCATGCAACGATTTGGTCAAAGACTCCATTAAAGAGTTTAACGGATGATGATCAAAAGTTGTTCAACAATCAAGGTAAAAGTTACTCTTGGGAAAACTTAAAAGTCACTTAGTTAAAATTCTTAGCCGTGTTTTTTCTAAGTGAACTAAACCCTAGGTTATAAAATACTCAGTGGGAGGAGAGGCGTATCAGATATGTCTATGATTCCACTCGCGTTTCTCCCTGTATGTTCATACCGTGAGATTCATGCTTGGCCTCGAGATGCCCCAGGATGCATCCCCCTTAGGATGGCGTTTGCATGAGTCAATATCAAGGTGGACAGAGAGAGTATTTATAGTAAGTAGGTGAAGGATGTGTGTCAATATGTCCTATAGCCTCTGTTATTGGTTCACACCGTGAGATCATTCTGTTCGCCCTCGTGTCACCCTGATAGCGGCCCTCTTAGGAAAGGTTTTGTGCAGTTGGTCAATATCAAGGTGAACTCCAGAAATGGATGGGTCGCTTTAGGTTTTGCCCCAATCGGATTTTTTCCCTTAGGATTGGCCTTTTGGGATGGACCTCTAGGGCTTAAAATGGCGAGTCACACTTACGGGAGATTGTTAAGTAAGTTAATGATCTCTTGACCAAATCAATGATGGCTAGTCGTTATAGGAACAAGAGTTGTTCTGGTATTAATGACTAGTTGAGAACTTCTCAATTCAGAGGAGGGATAATTGACCTCCCTTAGGCGGCTTTTGTCCTAAACCTTTGAAGCGTCATTGCAAAACTAGATGTCACACGGGGTTCATGTTAGTTTTGCTAAAACCTTATTGGATGTTTTTTGTTTTACAACAGGTATTTGCTTAAAACCTAATGTAGGTCAATGTCTTTTTCTTTTTAGAAACTCGTTAGTATTTCCATTTAAAGCTTTTAAAAATGATTAATTAATTATAGTGGAAAGAATCGTGTGAAACGAATTTCTGGCAAACGACCTCCATCCCATTACTCTCCAAAAAAGGAGACAATACAGTAAATATGATTTATTGGTCTTGGAGACATGTCTAGTAGAGAATGATGATTCTGCCTGGATCCTTGATTCAGGTGCTACCAATCATGTCAGTTCCTCTTACCAAGGATTCAGTTCCTGGCAAACGTTGCCACAGGGAGAGATGACTCTTTGAGTCGGTAATGGTGAGGTTGTTTCAGTTATTGCTATAGGTAGGCTGAAGTTATTTGTTGACAAGAAACATTATCTGTTACTGGATTATGTTTTTGTAGTTCCTCATATTAAGAGGAACTTAATCTCAGTTTCTTGTCTCATTGAACAATGCTATACCGTCTCTTTTTCTGAGAATAAAGTGTTTATTTTCAAGAATGGAATGGAAATTGGTTATGGTTCAATGGAAAATAACTTATATGTAGTAAGACCATTAGTCATAAAAGCCTTGTTTAACACTGAAATGTTCAGTACGACAACAACAACTAAAAGACCAAAGGTTTCTCCAAAGAAAAATGCCCATCTTTGGCATTTAAGGTTAGATCACATCAACCTTAATAAGATTAAGAAGTTGGTGAAAAGTGGACTTCTAAAGAGTTTGATAGAAAACTCATTGCCGGTATGTGAATCATGCCTCGAAAGCAAGATGACCAAACGACCATTTACTGGAAAAGGTTACAGAGCCAAGGAAGCCTTGGAGCTTGTACATTCAGACCTCTGTGGTATATTGAATGTTCGAGCTCGAGGTGGGTATGAATATTTCATCTCTTTCATAGATGATTATTTAAGGTTTGGGTATCTCTTCCTAATGCAACGTAAGTCTTAAGCCCTTGACAAGTTCAAGGATTATAAGGCTGAAGTTGAAAACTTGTTAGGCAAGAAGATAAAAACACAACGATTTATCGTGGTGGAGAGTATATGAACCTCCAATTCCATAACTATATGATAGAACATGGGATTACGTCCCAACTCTCGGCCCCTGGTACACCTCAGCAGAATGGTGTATCAGAAAGGAGAAACAGAACCTTGTTGGACATGGTTCGGTCTATGATGAGTTATGCTCATCTTTCAGACTCGTTTTGGGGTCATGCAGTGCAGACTGCATGTTATATCCTGAACAACATTCCCTCGAAAAGTGTTTCTCAAATACCTTTTGAGTTATGGAGAGGCCGTAAAGGTAGTTTACGCCACTTCAGGATTTGGGGTTGTCCGACATATGTGCTAGCGACTAACCCAAAGAAGTTGGAACCATGTTCAAAGGTTTGCCTCTTTGTGGGCTACTCCAAGGAAACGAGAGGAGGATACTTCTATGATCCACGTGAGAACAAAGTGTTTGTTTCCACCAATGTTATCTTCTTGGAAGAAGATCACATGAGGGATCATAAGTCACGAAGTAAGCTTGTTTTACATGAGATCATAAGTGAGACTGAGACTGTTGAAGGTTCAACAAGAGTTGTTGAACAGACCGATAGATCAACAAGAGTTGTTGAGGTCGGGACGTCTAGTCAATCAGCTCAAGAGTTAAAACTGCCTCGACATAGTGAGAAGGTTATGAACCCACTGGATCGCTACATGGGTTTAACTGAAGCCTAAAACGTCATTACGAATGATGGGGTCGAGGATCCATTGTCTTTTAAGAAAGTAATGATCGTATAGTGTGTCGTGTTAGCTAAATGATCATATACCTTTTTCTAAACAATCATTCAGTAAAATCTACACAATCGTGTTGTTTCTCCTAAGCGATAAGCATTTTGCTATGTGATAGCGTCTTTTTCCCTTCCACTTGCTTATCGCCTACACGATCTGTTTTTTCTCCTTCCTCTACCAAATTCACTAAAGACCACGCTTTGGGTTCTCACTCCGAGAATACCTAGGGCTCTTTTCTGGTGGTGTCGTCCCCGTTGCGTTTGTGAGTTTGCAGTTGTTCGTGCTGCTACAGTCGACACATTTGCTGGGCGTTGGTTGGTCGGGTAGAGTTTTCCACTTCGTTGAGTTCCGAAGTTTGAAGACCGTCTTCAACTGGTATGGAAACTCTCTCCCTTGTAATTTCTTGTTCAAAGCATGCCGATAATTATTGTTTGTTTGCATTTTTGTGCATTTGAACGTATTTGATGTATTTCGGTCNGTGCGGTTGTTCGTGCTGCTATAGTCGACGCATTTGCTGAGCGTTGGTAGATCGGGTAGAGGTTTTCGTTGCGTTGCGTTCCAAAGGTTGAAGACCGTCTTCAACTGGTATGGAAACTCTCTCCCTTGTAATTTCTTGTTCAAAGCATGCCGATAATTATTGTTTGTTTGCATAACTGAGCGTTTGAACGTATTTGATGTATTTCGATCACTGTGAAATTGGAGCGATCCAAACGCGCTCATGGAACTCTTCAGTAAGCGATCCTTCACATCCTACTGTAATTAAGTATATCCACTACCTCTAGTAAGTCCCTTAAGACCCACAACCTTTGGTAAACCCCAAAGGAAACACCACCTCTAGTGAATCCCGAAGGAAACATAACCTCTGGTGAATCCCAAAGGAAAACACTGTCTCTAGTGAATTTCGAAGGAAACACAACCTCTGGTGGATCCCAAAGGAAACCACCACCTCTAATGTATCCCGAAGGACACACAACCTCTGGTGAATCCCGAAGGAAAGCACCACCTCTAGTGAATCCCGAAGGACACACAACCTCTAGTGGGCATTTAACTAATAGTGAGGACACTATCACGATTTCAACATCACAAATATCATCATATTCCCATAACATACATATACGTCTCTTCATTATAGTTCCATAACATACATATACATTTCATCATCATAGTTCCATAACACATATAGACATCTCATCATCCCTAGATTCAACAGAATCTCCAAGAATAAAAGGTACTTAAATCATGCTAGCATTCAATCCTCTTTCATGCGTATCAAGTTCATGCAACTCACTCAGGATCATACATAACAATCAATCTAATAAACAACCTCAATGCAACATGTTTAATATTACCTGGCACGAGGCAGTTTCATTAGTACGATTACTTATCTTGGTGTCAAAATTCACAGCTAATCAAGCAACCAAAATAATACAGCAACTCAAGGTAGCAGTCTAACATAGAAATACAACCGTTCAATTTCAGCCCAAACAACAAACTATAAATCCTTAGATCTAAATCCAAAATACCCAAACCAACACCACTTGCAAAGATTACCAAAATTTAAATGTACAAAAGCTTACTCAAAGGTGAAACTACTTCCACTTTTCTTGATGGCGCCCCTTTGACTTCCAAACTTCTCTAAAACTTGACTTCAAAATCCAAACAAAGGCGTATCAAAATAGTGAAGCAACACCATAGCCAATAGATTTACTCGAGGAAAGGAAGCCCCACTTACCCAAAATAGATTCGACGGCAACCACGACGGTGGGGCTGGACAGCGCTGGACAAACGCGATTGGCCGGACGGAGGACCAGCGGCGGATGACTGGAGCTTGCCAGTGAGCGGCGTGCAGCTGGGGGAAGTTGGATGGGCGATGCGAGCACGGGCGAAGCTCTCAAACGATGCTGGACAATTAGATCTGGCGCGCAGAGAAGACTGGCTAGCGGCGTGGCTGGGGTTGAGGCGAGATCGTCGATGGCAAAGGGGTTGGTCGGCGAGGCGACGACGCACTGGGTCGAAGGACGGAGAGGAAGGGTGAGTCTCGGGCAGCGCACTGAAGAAAAGAAAATCCATTCAAAAGATTTTAACCAATCTCCTTTCATAATAGAATTAATTCTCGACATTAATTTTAAATTAAAAATTGGTGGCATAAAAAGTCCAATTTTCACAATTTTCCTCTGATTAATCGATTAAATTGAAACCTCCCTTTCTCAATAATTAAACCTCAATAATCCAATTAAATTTTCGAAATTCAAAAATGATCTCAAATATTACAAAATACTGAAATTACATTACAATTATAATTTCGGGATGTTACAATTATAATGACAAACTACAAGATCCATGGAATTTAGGATATCAACCCCAACACGTAAAATGTCAATAAACGTTTATATTTAACTTGACACGCATGCACGTGAAGAAAAAAACTTTTCTTGACACAAAAATATGTAAGTTGCATCAAAATAGTGAATTCCAGTATTTGGAATCATTGATGGTAAAAAATGGTCAAGAAAACTCTTTCTTGATGAAGATGACCATCAAAGAAGAAGCAGAACTTAATGGGCAATGCCCATCAACGAATCTACCAATGAAAATCAAAATTTTATTCATGCACATTTTGAAATTTTAGCATGTGAATGTGGGTTTTCTTGATGGGCAAGACTCGTCAAGAAAGAGGTCTGTGTTGACTGACTTTGACCATCAAGGAAGAGTCCAAAACGACGTTGTTTTGAGTTCATTTTCTTAGGGAACAATTTATAGGTGATTATTAATTTTTATGAAAAAAAGTCAAATCATAGGTAATTTTTAAAAAAAACATCAAGAAAATTTAAAAAATTCGGAGGTTCATGAACTTTTTCGGGCTAATACATAACTTGATATTTTGAAAATGTCAAGTTTAATTATCATTTTCTTGTATGTTTTAAATGTCAAGAATTTTAAATTAAAGAGGAAAAGAAAAGGCACTCAAGAGAAAGAAAAGGCGTTCAACTTACTCACTCCTTTAACAAATTATTTTTATCCTCTTTCATCTTTCAAATTTTGTGTTAAAGGGGTCTCTAAACTTTTAAAATGTCAAATACATTATTAAACATTCAATTTTGTGTCCATTAAATTTCTTAAATTTTAAAATTGTCTAATAGAACCTTAAATTTTTAGTTTTAGCTATTGCGAGGGTTCGGAGCTTTTGCTTGTTTTATGTGACGACTTGAGTTGTGGAGAAGTGTGGTGGTTTCTGTTTTGTTCTAGGGATTTGCCAATTTGGTAAAATTTCAAAAGCTTTATCATTTAATTCTATGTCAGGAAAAAGTTATTTATAGTTATTTATGAGGTGTTTTGATGTTGTTGACTACTAATGATTTCATTCATGTTGGTTCTAATGGCTTCACATGGTTTGTTTTGTGAAATATGTTTTGAGCATATGATGAGGTTAAGGATATGTGAAATTGAATAAAAAAAAAAATAATTAATTATGTTGCATTTGTGTTTTGTGGTACATATAGGTTTTCTCCCTTGAAGTTGCATATACCAATCATTGGATTGTTTTGAATCTGCTGGTATTTATTCAGTTCTTAGGCTCATGTTCTAATTGTGTATGGTAAAGTTTAATTGAATTTATTTGTGGCTGAATAACCTGAACAATGTTTAGCAATTGGAGTTTGAAATAATTTATTCATTAATTCTTTTTTTTATTGCTTTTTTTTCTTTTGATTTTTATTATTATTATTATTATTTTGCAGATTACCATTATTGAGGAGGCCAAAAAGTTCTATCTCCTATTTGAAACATGGTGCAGATGTTGTCCTCATTTTCTTGGGTAGAACAATGAAGTATTTCTCAAATTTAAGGAAACACTTGAGTTTTAGAGTTGATGGTTGTGCAATATCTCTAGAAGCAAGGATGAGTATTGCGGTTGAGTATGGGGCTTATTAGCTGGTTTTGTAACTGGTGGTTTGGGAGAATTCAAAGATTTTGTTAATTTTATGAGGTTCATGTTTGTTAATTCTTTATAAAATATAAGTCGGAACCTATTAGTTATATCTAATTGTGATAATGCAAATTTCAGGTTTAAAGCATGTTTGGGATCGATTACATGTTGCATATGAGGGGTCCTTATGACTTGGATTTTTTTTTATTATTTTCACATTGATATAGTTGATGGGTAAAATACGTCAACAAAAATGTATAGCTAATGCTTAAAACCCGTCAATAAAAATATATGTTGACAAATAATAAAGTATTTTTCTTGACAAGCAAAAAAACGTCAATAACAAAAGTTTTTGGGCATTTGTAAAAAATAGTTGGACAAAAAATGTCAATATTACCTTACTTTGACATTCAAAGAGTATCAAGAAAATGATTTTCTTGATTTTTTTTCATCTAGTTGATGGGCAAAAAACGTCAACGTACCTTTTTTTGGTGGTCGAAAATGTCAACAAAGTGTTTTCGTGACCTTTTTTGGCTGTCAATAAAACCAATTTTCTTGATGGTCAAACTTTCTTGATGTTGGCTTCTTTGACGTTTTTGGTCCATCAACATAGACATTTTTTACATCTTTTGCCTATCAACAAAGACCAAACTTGTAGTAGTGAAAGATCTTGCAGATAATAAATATTTAAATATGATTTAAATATTTTAAACCATTTAATATGAGATATTATTAGGATAGATATTTATTAATATTAGATATTATTAAATATTTTATTTAAAATCTCAACAGAAGGGTTATCCTGACAGGATTACGAGTAACCAATAGAGTTCTAAAAAATAAGGCCTTGGGAGCCCTCATAAAGCACATAATCTCTAGGATTATTCTTAAATTCTCCTTCTAGAAATTCTCCCATTTTTCTTAGAAAAGTAATGAGAAATTTCTTCTTCCTTATTCCCTCTATTCTTTCAAGAAGCGGTTCCTACAAGTCAAATCCTTGTCAGAGTCATAACAAGGAAGATCCCATGGAATAGGAAGACTTAAAGGAGAAGACTACTAATTTGAGGAGAAGATTTTACTGCAATTGTGAATAGACAAAGGTATGTTGTTTAACCTTTTCTTGATTATTTGTATTTTTAATTCGTTCAAGAAATTAAAAGAACGCGATCATATGTTTCTACTGAGATTCAATTCCCTTCACAAGCCTAAGTAAGTTATGAACTTCTATTTGTAAGGGTAGTCCTTTAATTTGTATGGGTGGGAGTGGTTCAACTTGCCAACTCAATATGCCTACCATTTTGAAGATTTGTCCGAATGGGGTAGGAATATAGCTGTACAATATGAAATTCTCTTCTTCCCGATAAGTGGATGAATTGCTCCCAAAAGACTGATTCTTGGTCTTGAATAATGAGGTCTCACCCTCTCACTAGTTCGAGAGGTATTTAATTTATAGTATGACTATAAATTGGTTGTTCATTATAAGAATACTAAGGAGTTAGATGTAATTATAGGGGTAAATGGTAATTTGATTCAGTTGTATTTACGAATGATTTGTGAAGAGTCGACTTACTATTGATTGGTTATATCCATGGATATAGAAATATATATACAGTGTGAAGAGCGCAATTGTGAATCTTTAATGGAGTGACTATGTTGATTACTTTAATTAAATAGTTTAATTAATTAATTTCGTACAATTGGAGCTTCTAATTTATAGGTCTATTAGGTCCCTTTGCTAGCTCATTGATAATAAAATAAGAATCATTTAATTTTCAATTACTTTATAATATCTATTGATACATTATAATATAAAGTTAATTTTGAATAAGATTCAAAATTATACTTTATTATATTGAATAAGATTCAAATATTTATATAAATGTGATGATTCATATTAAAACTATAGATTATATGAGAGGATATTATTTAAATATCATTCGAGCGAAATTAAATATATGATATTTAATTATTAATTAATTAATTAATATTATTGTAATTATATATTAAATTATATTTTATATATAAAATAAATCAAATCAAATGAAAATAACACCCCAACGGGAGTTATACGAGTTAGTGGATGGAAGTTTAAACTTTCCCTCAATCAACTCTCTTGTTCTCACATTAAGGAAGAAGTTTTGCATAAGATTGAAAATGTATGCTTTCTCTTGATTATGTGGGTAATCTCTGCAAAATTCTCTCTACCAGAAGAACTTTCTCCCTACGTTTTTACATAAATATTGTTATGTAAACCTCTTCCCTTCCAAAGGTTCGCACAAACCTTGATTCTATTTGGAGTGAAGGGATCGAATCCCATGCAGAAACGTGTGAACCTCGTGCCAATAATATTTTTATTTAGAAGAATATTGAAAATTAGATAATGAAAAACATATATAAAATCTAATCAAGCATGCCTTTTATAAGATATTTTAGAGAAGAATAAAGGAACTTACCCTTGAATAACACTTCATCGATTTCCTTCTATTGCAACGAGACGAGTTCTTCCAACGAACGGAATGCTGAATACCACCATTGGTGTCTTCCCTACTATTCTTCGACAAGGACTTGATTTGTGAGAATCACCTTTTGGAAGAATGTGAGAAGGAGAAAAATTCTTTCTATTCTCAAGATTGAGAGAATTAGAAAGCTTTGAGAGAATTATTGAGATTGGAGAGCAAACTTAGAGAATCGTGGAGCTCTACTTATATATGAGATAAGAAGAGGTTACACCTTTCTTCCACTTACTCCACATTTTCATAACTCCATAACTTCCATAATGATAGGATTATTCATTTATTTATTTAATTTAATATTAAATAAATCAATTTTAGTTCATTTAAATTAAATAAATAGTAATTAATCTATTAATTCATTTTCATAAATTAAATATCATATATTTAATCAATATTTCATTTGAATTATGTTCAAATGAATTTTACTCTTATAACCTATAGTTTAATATGAATCTCATTCATATTAACTTTATCCTATAGTTTTTAATATGAATCTAATCCATATTATTTAATATTTAAATCTTATTCAAACATATAATTCTCTCATATTATATAGTTTATATTTGAATTTGATTCAAAATTAACTTTATAATATAATGTAAATATACACATTATGTTGATTGTATCATATACAATTAAATCAATTCCCAAATAATTTGAACGATTTAAATTCTTCCAAAACTACTAATCTTTGTTTCATCCTTAGTTAGCTAGCAAGAGGACCTAGTGAACCTACATATTAGAAACCCCAAATGATACGAGATTAATTTAATTAAATTAATCACTATTTGTTAATTATGGGTCATTCCACTAAAGACCCACAACTACGTTTTTCGCACTGTAGATATATTTCTATATCCACGGATATATCCGTTATTGGTAAGTCGATCTTTCATGAGTAATTCATAATTATAGTTGGGTCAAATTATCGTTTTATCCCTGCAATTACCTCTTGTTCTTTAAGTCTCACTGATCCTCTAATGAACAACCTGTTCATAGTCTAACCATAAACAAAATCCCTCTCATTCCAATGAAAGGGAAGGGCCCCATTGTTCAAGATCCGGAGTCAACAAACAAACTCCTCTAATTTTCCATACAAGAAAGAGTGAATTGCATCTTGTGTAGCTATGTTCCCAACTCCCCACATGGACCTGTCCCCAAAATGATAGACTTATTGAGTCGATAATCCGGGCCACTCTCATCCATACAAATCAAAGAGCATTTCCTAATAGGCAGGAGTCCATAATGCACTTAGGATTGAGATTGAGTTACCTACGATCATCCTATGAAATGTTAATCTTTTCAATTAACGGTGTTATAAAGAAAGATTAACTATTTCACAATGCAGTCTTATACAACTCTTTGTATAGAATGTCTTCACTGGCAAGTCTCTACATGAACGAATTGGATCAATTTGTTTGTAACACTTACAAAGTGGGTTGTATCCATAGTGTTACCAGAATGAGGTACCCAATCTTATCCATATACTATAAATCATTTAGATTATAACTTGAACATGATCCATCTTGTATGTCTACACACATTGTTCAAGTTTACATTAATAATCATGGACCTGAGTTTATGGGATTGAATTCTACATAATTAAGTGTCAAATAAAATAGCATCTTATTTTAATATAAATAACTTTGTTTATAATTTACAGTCTCCATCATCCATTGCTATTGCTTATTTATAGAACAATAGATCCTTAATATCATCATCTGGTATGATGACTTGGGCTTCAATTAAACTCATGTAATGCACTGGTTGGTTTATAACCCTCCCACTATATCGAGGCTCTCTCAACTATTGAGAAGGACGCACTTGACTAGATGTGATAACATCATCAATAACTCTTGTTGATGAACTAGTAGCTTCACTGAAAAGTTCGTTTAACACTACTTTACTACGTGTCTTCTGATGATTCATGATGTGGTCTTCTTCCAAGAAAGTATCATTTGTTGATATAAATACTTGATTCTATCTTGGCTCATAGAAGTATCCACCTCCCGTTTTTTTGAGATAGCCTACAAATAGGCATACTCTTGAATGAGGTTTCAACTTCTTTGAATTTGTCTAAAAATTGTGTGTTGGACATTCCTAAGTCTTGAACTGTCATAAACTCTTTGTAAACCTCTCCATAATTCAAAAAATGTTTCTAAAGGGATCGAATCCCAAGCGAAAGCGTGTGATTGCCTTGCAATTTTGTTTTCAATTTTACATAAACAAAATACAGTATAAAAATAATAACATAATGGATAAACGATCAAGATTAGCATGCATTTAATAGAAGAAAAGAAGGAAGAGCTAAAACTTACCTCGTAGATTCTCAAATTCTTCACAATTTCCTTCGCGTCTTCTCCGGAACATCTCTTCAATGATCAAGGGACACCACCGTAAGTGAAACCTTATTATTCTCTAGGATCCCAAAAATTGGATGTATAGTCTCCAAGACTTAGAAAAGGAAGAAAAAGTAGTAGAGAAAAGAAGAGAGATTTTGAGAGAAATAGTAGGAGGCTGGGATTCAGAATTCCCAATTCAACATTATCACAAACATGGGTCATGAAAACTTATTTATAGAGAGAGGGTGAACCCCTTCTTCTAGTCTTTCATATTCCCACTCTAGTTCTAATTTGATTAAATAACTTTTATTTAATTAATTAGTCTAATAATTAAATAACCATATATATTAAATCCAATTTAATATATATAACTAATAAATAAATAATAAATATCACATGTTTATTTATGTCTACTTCTAAAAAATTAATTAATTAATTAATTAACCATTAATTAATCAATTAAACAATTATATTAAGTCATATTTAATATAGAATTAATCAACAAATAATTATCATATTTATATGTATACATCTCTTTAATATTTGAATCTTATTCAAATATTTCTCTCTTAATTATAGATCACATCTATAATTAACCATATTATATTAATCTCATTAATATGCAATTGATTTGAACAATTCAAATCACTCCACTTATATATCTTTATGAGCTAACAAGGGGACCTTATGGACCTACAGATTAAAAACTCCAATCATATAAGATTAATTAATTAAATTAAACAATTTTCATTATCTACCCGTCATTCCACTAAAGACCGATAGCTGCACTCTTCGCACTATAGATTTATTTCTGTGTCGACGAATATAACAAATCAATAGTGAGTCAGCCATTAACAAATTGCTCATAACTATAGTTAAGTCAAAATACCGTTTTACCTCTGTAGTTACATCTAACTCCTCAAATACCACTGATCCCTCTAATGAACAAACGGTTTATAGTCCAATTATAAACTAACACCTCTCAGGCCAGTGAAAGGATAAGACCTCAATGTTCAAGACCCAGAATCATGTATTAAGAGAGTAATTTATCTACTTTCCTTAAGATCGAGAAACAAGTGAATTTCATCTTGTGTAGTTGTGTTCCCAGCTCCCTACTCAGACAAGTCCCCAAAATGGTAGGCTTGTTGAGTCGGCTAACAAAGTCACTCTCACCCATACAAATCAAAAGGATTACCCTCATAGACAGGAGTTCACAACTCGCTTACGATTAAGGTCAAGTCACCTATGGTCATCCTAATGAAATGTAAGTCTGCAACAGTATTATATAGAGAAACTATTCATTTCAAGGTCCGGTCTTATACAAACTCTTTGTATAGAATATCCTCGTTCGCATGTCTTCACATGAATGATCAGGATCAGACCATTTGTAACACTATACAATATTTGTAACATCTACAAAGCAAGTTGTATTTGTAGTGTCACCAGGATAAGATGCCCAACCTTATCCATCTACTACAGACCATTTAGGTTATCACTTAAACGTGATCTACCTGTATGTCTCCACATACATGTTTAAATTTCATAAAATAACCTTGGATCTTAGTTTATTGGATTTTAAATTTCATAAAATAACCTTGAATCTAAGTTTATTGGATTTTAAATTTCATAAAATAACCTTGGATCTTAGTTTATTGGATTAATTTAATGCAGTCTAAACATTAATAAAATATCTTTTATTTTATTAGATATATAATTTGTCTTTACAAACTACAAGATACACTTGATTTATGACATTAACTCCAACAATTTTAGAAACACTTTTTGAAGAAACTTAGTTCAGTATGTAAACTGCAATCTCCATTGCATATCCCCAAAATGATTCAGGCAACTGAGCATAGCTCATCATTGACCTAATTATGTTTAAAAGGGTTCTATTTCTTCTTTCTGATATATTATTATGCTAAGGTGTACCAGGTGCTAAGAGTTAGGATGTGATTCCATGTTCTACTAAATAGTCCTAAAATCTTAAATCTGTATACTCTCCACCTCGATTTGATCAAAGTGTTTTAATTATTTTTCCTAAAATATTTTTTACTTCAGTTTTATACTCTTTGAACTTTTCAAGAGCTTCAGACTTATGTTGCATTAGGTAAATATACCCAACTCTTGAATAATCATCTATGAATGAGATGAAGTATTCGCACCATCCTCTTGCTTTAATATTCATTAGACCACAAAGGTATTATAAGCTCCAAGGATTCATTGGACCTATGACCTTTTTCAGTAAAAGGCCTTTTTATCATCTTGCCCTCAAGACATGACTCACATACTAGCAAAGAATTTTGTTTTAACTCACTTAGAATTCCATTCTTAACCAATCTCTCAATCTCATTCAATTTATGTGATCTAATCTTAAGTGCCAAAGATGCGCATTTTCTTTAGAAGAAATTGATTTTCGTTTGTTCTATGTTGTTGCTGTTTTAAAAAATCTAGCGTTTAGTATTGCTTTAGACACTTTGGGCCTTAACACATACAAGTTATTTTCTAAATTCGTAGAACAAATGTTGAGACCATTTCTAGAAATAAACACTTTATTAATAGAAATGTTTGTGGAGTACATTCGTTCAAGTAGACAAGAAACAGAAATTAGGTTCCTCTTAATGTTAGGAACTACAAATACATTATATAATACTATAAATTGTTTCCTGTAAAAATAACTTCATGCAAACTACAACAACAGCAAAAATAACCTTCCCGTTCTGACTCGCAAAGTTATCTCACCAGCTTTCAGCTGCTTCCAGGAACTAATTCCTTGTAAAGAAGAACAAACACTGTTAGTGGCCCTTGAATCAACTATTCAGGCAGAATCATCATTCTCAACTAAACAAGTTTCTAAGACAAGTAAATCATATTTACCTTTTTTGGCTTTCTTCTTTTAAGCCAAGTACTTCGGGCATTTCCTCTTCCAGTGCCCATCCACGTTGCAGCAAAAATATTTTCCTTTATCTCCAATCTTGGTCTTCTTCCATTTATGGGCCACAGTTGGGTCAACTTTATTCCTCTAGCTAACCTTCTTTTTCTTGCCTTCTGAGCCAGAAATAGAAGCCCCAGATATCACCCCAGAGGTCAAACCTTTGTGGAGATTCCTATTAGAGGTGACAACATTTGCCTCTAGGTTTGGAGTTCATTAAGTAGGGTGGTAAGATTGTAGTCAATTTTGTTCATAACAGAATTTCTACGAAATTGCAGGAAACTCTTCGGAAGAGTCTTCGGAATAAAGCTAACCTGACTCGACTCGTCAATGACAGTACCATTTAGAGATGTCCATTTACCCCGCGAGGCCGAGGCTCTACAGGGACCCACCCTGGACGGGACAGGGAATGGGGGAGAGAGCAGAGATGATTTCCCCATTGGCCAAACGGGGCAGGGACGGGATGAGGATTATATTTCCCATCCCCGTCCCCGCCCCGCCCCAATGAATATAATATATATTTATATTATAATTAATAGTAAGTATTATTATTATTATTATTATTAACTCATATCTTATCTATATAAACAGAATATGAGTTTATAATAATTATAACTTTTTATAATAATTTTTATTATTCTATCTATATACACTTTAAAACTTTGTGTATAAAAAAAACAGTTATTTTCTAATTTCATTTCGACCTTTTTGTACTTTAATACGTTTCTAAATTGTTTTAACATTTAAGACTTTCTACCTTAAACTATAAATGTTGTAATATTTAAATGGAATGTTTATATATTGTAATATTTAAATTTTAACGTTTAGAAATTATAGGATTAAACTAATATTTTTACTAGGAAATTTTATAGTATTTCTTTTGATTAAAAATGTACTGAAAATAACTTATTACAATAATATATATATATATATATATATATATATAATATATATATATATATAATTTTACATGGTTAAGAATAAACAAAATTGTAAAAAAAAAAAAAAAACAAAACAAAAACAAACAAACAGAAAAAAAATTTCCACAGGGACGGGAAATGAAATAGGAGGCAGGTAAGCCTTCCCCATCTCCACCCCGCCCTATGGACATCTCTAATGTCATCCATCTCTCTTACGTTAAAGTGGACCATCATTTCAAGAACATGTTCCTAAACTAATGTGTCCTCCTCCATCCATGCATTGAAGATGAATTTGAGAGCGTCGTGCTTGACCTATGAGGACAATTGTCCAAACATGTCTTGCCATGACTGCATGATCTCACATGCAGTGATCATACTCTCGTGCTTCTTGACCAAAACATCAGTTATGCTAGCTAAGATATAGACTCAGGTCTTGTCATTGGCCTTTCTCCATTTGTCATTTGCATCACGAATATTTCGTGATGCATTCGAGTTAGGGACTTTAGGATATTCCTCAATCAAAATGAATTTTAGGTCATTAACCACAAGGATTGTGTTAATATTAGCTTTTTAGGTAGTGTAATTTTTGTCAGTTAGTTCTTAAGAGGCAAGTAGCGACATTACTAAACTTGACATATTTAAGAATTGCTTAAAAAAAAAAACATATATTTATATTAGTGTCTTATATAACTCTTAATTTAAATCCAACCAATTTTATCATTTTTTTTAATAATGAACCCCGATTCCACTTAATTTACAATGATACTTCAATAATTATAATAACAGCCACAAAAAGGTAGTCGATTAGTCCTTCACTAAATTGAGACGATCTCAACCCATTATTACACCAAAATAACTCTTATTCCTATAACAATAAGTTTGTTGTCACGAAATTATCAACTTGCTTAATATTTTTTGGAAGTGTGACCCTTCATTTTAGATCTTATAGTCCTGCCCCAATAAGCCTGTCGAAAGGAAGGACAATAATGGAGCAAAAACTATAGTAATCCTATCCTTTTCAAGAGTTAGCCTTGATATTGATCCCATACACAAACCATCTAAACGGGGGTGCTCTTAGGACTCCTTTAGGCCGTGAACAAAATCCCACGTTGCAAACTAATGAAGAAGATCGTAGATATGTTGACACATTTTCATCTCTCACTTACCATAAACATTTTAAGTACCCTTCTTTAGATAGAACATTCCTTAGACAGAGATCCCTTATAGTCAACTACTTTATAAGTTTAATCTTTTATTTTCACATTTTAATCATATTAAAACAATATAAAATATTCTCCTAATTTATAATTCTTATTAGAAATCTTTTATATAAAGTTTTAATTTTATTTTCAACTATTTAAGAACTAAAATTTTAAACCTTATATTTTGCATACAATTATTTATTATAGATTTTAATATTCTAAAGAATTAATAATATAACATTTATATATTTATGTTATTAAAACCTATAACATACATCTATGTGACATTATAAATATAACTCTTATATTTATCTAAGTAACGTCTGCTCAATATATTATTTAATCCTAAGATGCATGAATATGTTAATCCTAAGGTGGGCTTTTAAAACATACGACATACATTATGCAACATATAGTATGAAAATAATTCATCCACAGCATAAAAATTAAATAGCAAAATAGACCCAATTTTGGTATCAAAACAAAAAATAATTAAACTATTATGATCTAATTATATTAATTTAATTAATAAAAAATAACTTCTAAATAGCATTGCACAACCTCACGAACGAACAAAAATGACAAGTCATGAATCCTCGGAGCACTGCAATGTTGTTGGAGAGTGTCGTGATGTCATCCATAGAGAGCTTTTGTTGCACCATTCTCTTCCGATCTTCTCAGCAACTCTTGCTTTCGAATGACCCGGACTTACAGACTCGATTCCAACATTTTAAATGCCCAAAACGCTGGGCCTTTACATTGATCTCATCAATTTACATTCTTAAATCTAAAATGCCAAAGTCTGAAACATCTATTCACAATCCTCATAGACAATATGCATAAAACAACCCATCTTTACTCTATTTTTTTTTTATTCTAAATAGAAAAAATAATGGCACGAATTGGCTTTGATACTAATTGAAATGATTGAATCCCGTGCGGAAGCGTGTGAACATCAGGGCAATAATATTTTTATTTAGAAAAATGTAGAAAAATAATGAATGAAGAACATATATATAATCTAATTAAGTATGTCTTTTATAAGAGATTTTAGGGAAGAAGAAAGAAACTTACCCTTGAAGAACACTTCAACGATATCCTTCCCACAACGAGTTTTTCTAATGAACGAAATGTCGAATACCATTGTTAGTGTCTTCTCCGCTATTCATCGGCAATAACTTGATTTGTGAGAATCACCTTTTGGAAGAATGTAGGAAGGAGAATAATTATTTCTATTCTCAAGATTGAGAGAGTTAGAAAGCTTTGAGAGAATTGTGGAGATTAGAGAGCATACTTAGAAAAATGTGGAGCTCTACTTATATAAGAGATGAGAAGAAGGAGGTTACATCTTTCTTCCACTAACTCTACATTTCTATAACTTCATAACTCCCATAATGATGGGAATTATTATTTATTTATTTAATTTAATATTGAACAAATAATATGGAGATTTTCAAAATTAGAAAAATAAGGGAAACTATTTACACAAAATAGCAAAATTTTAATCTTCTTTCATAGAGGCTGATAGAGACGATAGAAGTCTATCAGTGATAGAAACTGATAAAAGTTTATCACTGATAGAGGCTAGACGCTGATAGAAGTCTATCGGTGTTTTTTTTTTTTTTTTTTTTGCTATTTTTGTAAATAGTTTGACATTTTTTCTATCTATGAAAATTTTCCTAAACAATATTTAATTAAATTAAATTAAATTAATATTAATTAGTTTTATTAATTAAATATCATATATTTAATCAATATTTCATTTGAATCATATTCAAATGAATTTTCCTCTCATAATCTATACTTTAATATGAATCTCATTCATATTAAATTTATCCTATAGTTTTTAATATGAATCCAATCCATATTATTTAATATTTAAATTTTATTCAAATATATAATTATCTCATTTTATATAGTTTTATGTTTGAATCTGATTCAAAAATTAACTTATAATATAATGTTGTTGGGATTGGTGTCCTAATTCTCCTAGAGTCTCGTTGTTTGTAATGATACACATTATTTGATGAATAAAATAAATGTTATTTTATTTTGGCATTTACTCATATCTAATAAACAAAGCTCCATGGTTATCTTATGTGAAATTAAGCATGTATATGTGATATACAAGTGGATCATGTCTTAAGTGATAACCTAAATAGGTCTGTAGTATAAGGATTAAGGTTGGATACCTGATCCTGGTGACACTACGAATACAGCCCACTTTGTAGAGGTTTGCAAGTGTTGTAAACTATTAAGGATGGTAGATCCTGACCACTCATGTGGAGACGTGCGAGCGGGGATGTCCTATACAAAGATTTTGTATAAGACCGGACCTCGAGATGACTAGACTCTGTATATAAGGCCGTTGATACTAGAGACTTACATCTCACCTAAACGACCATAAGTAACATGACCTCAATCTTGAGTGTTTTGGGAACTCCTGCCTTTGAGGGCGGTTCTTTGATTAGTATGGGTGAGAGTGGGCAAATTGCAACACAACATGCCTACCTTTTTGGGGACTTGTCTGATCTAGGAGCTGGAAACTCAATCGACAAGATGGAATTCACTTCTTTCCCGAAGCAGGGATAAATAGAGAGATTGCTCCCTTAAAGGCTGATTTCGGGGCTTGAACATAGTGACCACAACTTCTCTTTGGAAGAGAGGACTCAGTCATAGTAGAACTATGACTTATGTTCATTAGAAGGATCAGTGGTACTTAAGGAGTTAGACGTAACTACAGGGGCATAACGGTTATTGGCCGACCTATACTTATAAGCGATCTGTGAAGGTTGTTGCACTGCTGATTGGTTAAGATAAACACATAATATATTTGTGGTAAGGAGCTCTCTGCCGGTCTTTAGTGGAGTGCCTGGCAGTTAACGAATGATAAATCCTGTGACTAAAGAGTTTAGTTAGTTATTCACTTACCGTTAGAGCTTTGAGCTATAGGTCTATGAGGTCCCCTTGGTAGCTCAATGGATTTAGTTGAGGATTAGTTCTTGTTGTTGATTTGAAATGTTCAAATTGACAAGAGGTAATTCGATTATATATGATATGATCGATATGATGTATGAGATACATCTAGTAGAGGATTAATGTAAATTAGATTTACATTAAGTACCATGGAATAGAAAAAGAGCCATAGTTTATATGTTTCATGAAGTGAAATATTAAAACTATAGGTTATAAATATAGTATGATAAGTTGGATATCATTTATATTTATAATAATATTAATCATTGGATAATTAAATATTTTTCTCTAATGGCCAATAGAGTGGGAGGTTATTGGTGGTTTCATGGTAACCGTAAGATAAAAAGGAAAATTATTTTCGTAATTTTAGTAAGGTTAAATTTTGTAAGCTTGAGATTTTTCTCTCTCGGAATCTCACGGAAGTTTTCAAGTAAATATGATTTATTAAGCGACAACTTGGAGCGAGGTAAACGATCGTGTAGTGTTTGTAGGCGACAGACACGCAGCTAAGCAATGAGCTAAACGATTGCTTAGCTTTTGCTAGACGATTGCTTAGCTTTTGCTAGACGATCGCTTAGCTTTTGCTAAACGATTGAGCATCTACCTATACGATATGTTCAACCTTCTCCTATACACGATTGTTGTTTCCTCCATCTTCTGCCTCAAACGAAGTCCACACAGAGCCCACCCTTTGGATTCTCACACTAATAATACCAAGATAGCCTTATTGGTGGTGTCATACTCAACTCGACATCGTTGAGATTCTGTGGAGGTTGTTCGTGTTGTTGGGGTGTTCGTAACCGAGGCGATTGCTGAGTTCAAGGGCTTGGTGTTCGTGCAGTGTAGCGGTCGTGTTGGACGAGCGTTCGAGGTGACTGTGTCCGAGTGTTCGTGATCAAGGAACTTGGCGATGAGTCTACAAATGTGTGTAGCAGTTTTCCTTGATTATTTGTAGTATCATGCTATAATTTCTGTA
Organism: Benincasa hispida; assembly: GCF_009727055.1. NCBI lineage: Eukaryota > Viridiplantae > Streptophyta > Magnoliopsida > Cucurbitales > Cucurbitaceae > Benincasa > Benincasa hispida. Next base: position 20,775,829 of record NC_052349.1, on the reverse strand, counting down.
ATGAATATATAACCGTATGTTTCTGTTTACGACTGTAATTTGTAAAGTTCATATATGATTGTAATTTGGAATGATCTTTCTGCTGCTCATGGAAATCCTCGTGCAAAATTTCCTTCAAATGTATCTATATACATTATGTTGATTGTATCATATACAATTAAATCAATTCCCAAATAATTTGAACTATTTAAATTATTCCAAAACTACTTAATCTTTGTTTTATCTTTAATGAGCGAGCGAGGGGATCTAATGGACCTATAGATTAGAAGTTCAAATGATACGAAATTAATTTAATTAAATTAATCAATATTCGTTAACTGTGGGTCACTTCACTAAAGATCCAGAGTTGCACTCTTCGCACTGTAGGTATATTTTTGTGTTCATGGATATAACCATTATTCGTAAGTCGATCTTTCACGCATCATTCATAATTATAGCTTGATCAAATTACCATTACCCCTGTAGTTACCTCTTGTTCCTTAAATCCCAATGATCTTTTAATGAACATCTTGTTTATGGAATTCCTCTCGGGCCAATGAGAGGGAAGGGCTCATTGTTCAAGACTCGGAGTCAACACTTAAAGGGACAACTCCCTTTACTTTCCCTAAAGGCGAGAATGAGTGAATTTCATCTTGTGTAGGTATGTTTTTAGCTCTTCACTTGGACTTGTCCCCAAAATGATAGGCTTATTGAGTCGGCAACTCAGGTCACTCTCACCTATAAAAATCAAAGGACAGTTTCTCATAGGCAGGAGTCCATAACTCACTCAAGATGGAGATTGAGTTACCTACGGTCATCTTATGAAATGTTAATCTTTTCAATTAACGGTGTTATAAAGAAAGGTTAACTATTTTGCAGTCCAGTCTTATACAATCTCTTTGTATAGAATACTCTCACTCGCATGTCTCTACATGAACGAATTGGATCAATTCGTTTGTAACATTTACAATAATTATAACACTTACAAAATAGATCGTATCAATAGTGTCACCAGGATAAGGTACCCGACCTTATCTATATACTATAGACCGTTTAAATTTTAACTTGAACATGATCCATCTTGTATGACTCCATACATAAGTTTACATTAATACTCATGGACCTTAGTTTATTGGATTGAATTATAAAGAACTGGATGTCAAATAAAATAACATCATATTTTATTAAATAAACAACTTTGTTTATAATTTACAATCTACGAAATTCAAGACACAAATCCCAACACGAAGATTAAGAAAGGAAAACTGGTGGTAGTGTCTTGGTGCTTGTTCGTGACTATTCATGAAAGTATTTGTGATTATTTATGGGTTTTAAGGGACTTCGTGCTGCGAAGAAGAATTACATTTAAGATAGTCTTCAAGAGGTATGTATGTTTTCTCTTTATAGCATGATTATGAGAATGTGTTTATCTTGTGTTTTATTTTTCTCTGTTTTTTATTTTTTTTCCAAAACTAATTTCAAAGGCACACACGTTAACATGTTTTTGTTGAGGTATTCGATTCCCTCGCATAGGTAACTTAACCTCAATCCTGAGTGAGTTATGAACTCCTGTCTATGAAGGCAATCCTTTGATTTGTATGGGTGAGAGTGACCTAAGTCGCCGACTCAATAAGCCTACCATTTTGGAATTTGTCTAACTAGGAAGCTGGGAACATAGCTACACAAGATGGAACCCACTCCTTCTTGTTTTCAGGGTAAGTAGATGAATTGCTCCTTTAAGTGTTGACTCCAAGTTTTAAACAATGAGGCCTCTCCTTCTCATTGGCTCGAGAGGAATTTGTTTATGGTAGGACCATAAACAGGTTGTTCATTAGAGAATCAATGAAACTTAAGGAGTAAAAAGTAATTACAGGGATAAAACGGTAGTTTGACCCAACTGTAATTACAAGTAGTTCGTGATGAGTTGACTTACTGGTAATGGTTATATCTATGGACACGCAAATATTCTATAGTTCCAAGAGTGTGTATGTGAGTCTTTAATGGAGTGACCCAAAATTAATGAATGTAATTTAATTAAAGAGTTTGATTAATTTAATCTCTATCATTGGAGTTTCTAATTTGTAGATCCATTAGGTCCCCTAGCTAGCTCACTAAGGATAAATCAATGATCAATTAGTTTTAGAATAATTTGAATTATTCAAATTAAATTAGGGAATATAAGTTAATTGTATTATATACATTTAATTTAATGTATATGGACACATTATAATATAAATTTAATTTTGAATGAGATCCGAAATTAAACTATATAATATAAGAGAGATATATATATGAATAATATTCAAATATTAATTATATGAATGAAATTCATAAGAAAACTATAGATTAAAATTAATATGAATGAGATTCATATTTAAACTATAAGTTTTGAGATAAATATCATTTTAATATGATTCAAAGACATAATTAATTAAAATGATATTTAGTTTACATTAATTAATTAATAGTTAATTAATTATTTAATTATATTATATAGGGAGTTATTTTTTTTTACCATGGGTGGGGAGTTATTGTAACTCCCTTCCTCCCCTCTTTAATGTAGATTCATGAGAGAAATTTAATAGCTTTTTTTGCTAAAGAAATATTTTTTTCCTCTCTCAAAATCTCCAATTCTCCCATAGAAAAAAAAATTCTCTGTACCTTGTTCCAAAAAGTTTTTGGATCCCATATTCCAGATCCTTGTTAGAGAATAGCAAGGTAACCAAGTGGTAGTGTCTTCTGAAAGATTCGTTCGCGAAAAATTTTATGTAGAGAGGAGATTTCTTGAAGACAACCTTCGAGGGTATGTGTTAGCTCTTCCCTATTTTCACATGTTTATTTAAAATTATATGTTTAACATCTTCTATTATTTTGTAAATTTGAAACTTAAATTAAAAGCACAAGCGATCAATCGTTTCGACACTAGATTCGATCCTTTCACATATGATCATATTTGAAATATTAATTTCTTCCGTTAACGGATTTATAAAGAGAGATTGTATATTTCGCGACTCAGTCTTATACAAACTCTTTGTATAGTATACCTCCACTCACATGTTTCCATGTAAATGATTTTGGATCAAATTGTTTGTAACGACTACAAATTGAGTCGTGTCTATAATGTCACTAAGATAAGATACCTAACTTTATACATATACTAGACAATTTAAGTTGTTATTTGAATATGAACAAACTGTATGTCAACCTCATACTATTCGAGACTACATATAATAACCTTAAGTTTTTCACGATATCGAATTATGTTATGCAAACTAAAACACAAAACAACAACATATTTTATTACAAAATAAAACAAACAACTTAATTTATTAAGAAAATGTTTATTATAAATCTACGAGCTTTAGGGTATAAAACCCAAATGGAGCAACATTTCCTCATCATCTCTCTCTCTCTCTCTTTTTTTTGTTTAAAAAAAGAACTTGCCAATTAATAATGAAATTTAAAGAGAATTTACTTAAGATGAACATCAACTAAAAGGGGAAAAAGAAGAAATCAAAAGTTTCTCCCCATAACTCTTTTTAGATAGTATAAATATAAATTGGGAAAATACTATTAAAATTCAATAAATGTTTTTTTTACATATATAGATTAATAAATTGATTAAATGTCGTATGCTTATACTCTAAAACGATCTGAGTCATTATAAATTCAAAATTGACAATCCAACTTGATGAGATTTTGAATATGCACTAATTTATTATAAACTAAAAAATATATAGACTAAGTCATTGAATATTAAAATTTAGAAGTTAATAAGAGGTGAGGGACCAAACATGAATTTTAAGCCCTTTAAAAGATATAAGAAAATCGAAAAAAAAAAAATGATAATACACACCAAATGCATTCGAACACACAATCTCCTATTTAGAAGTCAAAAGCCTTATCCATTAGGCCATGGGCATTTGTTATTGTAGAAAACTAAACTTTATTTAATATTTAATTAATAATGGCTCAAAATCAAAACCCTAATTTTGTACCAATGCAATTATAAATAGCAACAGCCCTGCAACAAGTTTCCACCGTCTACAATCTCCTCCCAATTTCTTCTCAGAAGTGCGAAGTTTCCTCATCTTCTCATTGTTCTGTTCATCATTTTGTTGTTTTGCAATCGTGATCTTTGATTGTAATGCCTCCGACGATGTAGCCATTAATTCTGTCATGAATTAGCGGCGATTTCGTATCCTATGGATTGAGGAGGCACAGATTTGTTGCAGGAACGTTGAGTTACTTCGCCTTCGTTGTCCTTCCCAGGCGCAGTGAATTAGAGCCTGCTAAATCTCTTATCGATATCGATTGCTCTTCGTAAACCTCTATTATCTCTTGCTTTGTCGTGTTCTTCGTTTTCATTTTTCTGAAAAAAATTTCTCCTAACTCTGGATCTGTGTTTTTGTGCTATGAATTTTATTTTCTTGTAATTTCTCTAGAAAAAATCTTGTGTTTTCGGTTTTGAATGTGTTATCTCTTTGCTGGCTCCTGTGATGGCATGAAATCTTTGAGACCTGATAGTCTAATTTTGATGACAATCACAAGCATAATTCTGAGGAGTCTTTACAATCCACATATTGCTTTTACATCTTCTTTGTTTTGTTTTTGTATTTCCATCTTTTGAAACTTTTGTTTGTGATTACTGTTACTGGAAGTGATGAACATGCACTGGGCTCTGAGTAGATACAATTTCTGCTTCATTTGATGGACAATGCGGCCTAGAAACCATGTCTGATCTCAATTTTCTACATGTTTTTTTATGTCTCCGATTGCATATTATTGATCGTTCTTGTTTTTTCCATCTTATTGAGGAGATTTATTGGTTTAATTTTAGTCTCTGAATTATATAGAAAGGTAGAATAAGCTTTTGAGGATGGTTATTGTTTTATATATTCAAATTTATCTAACAGAAAAATGTAAGTTTAAAAATCAAATTGGTCTTTTTAGTAACTCCATAACGTTTAAATTTTTTAGACGCTTTTAGCAAATCTCAAAGTAACTAACTTTGAACAATGTGTTTAAATCCTAAATGGTATTATGCAATTCTAAAAACCACATAAAACACAAGTATCATCTATATGATTAAAAAGTAAGTTCATTAATGACATTGTTTGTTCAATGCATTTGTCTCACACAATGTCTTTGTAATTTCAGGAACAACAAAATAATGAGTGAATCAAAATAAACTATTTGGACTCCACCTATGTGTGTGAGACTCTTAAGTTCCTTCTAATGCTTGAGAAATCTTTAGCGATAAATAAAGTCTTAGGTTCTTCAAGACCAATCAATCTTTGTGAATTAAAGCAAGAGCAGATGAAGTACATGTTGCCTCAAATAGCTCAAAGAGCTAGTATGATAGTCTCACAAACAAAATTAATATGATAGTTAAATAAAAAAAATAATTCTCTAGATTTGTCAATTAGAAGAATAGACTTTGAGATAAGATCTACTTAAGATAAAAATTGAGATAACTAAAAATTTGAGTTGCTAGCAATCTATTTGTAACAAATTCTCCCTTTGACTAAGATATATTTTTTTAAAGATATGACCTATCAAAAATTACCAACCCATATCAACAATTAACAAAGTTAGTCAAGTTAAACCGTAGTATTATAGGTTCGTGTAGAAATAAGAGCAAGTCTAAGATTGATGAAATAGATAGCCATTTGTGGTTGTCATCCAACCATCAGTCCAAGCAAAAACAACTTTAAATTGGCAACAAACTCTCCTTTGGTTTAAAGAAAATACTATAAAGAGCCAACACGATTAGGATCCATCCTAGCTAGTCTCATCAAAGTCATCAATATAGTAATTTCACGCTTTCAATCATTTGATTCGATGCACAATCAATAACATCATTAAACATTCTAATCATCTCAGACAAAGAGTGCAGAAAACGATGATCAAAATCAACACTTGAGTTTCCTCGATAGTATTGGGAGAAGGTAGACTTGAATTGGCACTAATAGAGGTTTTAATCAATAACATCATTAAACATTTTACTCATCTCAGACAAAGAGTGCAGAAAACGATGACCAAAATCAACACTTGAGCTTCCTCGATAGTATTGGGAGAAGGTAGACTTGAATTGGCACTAATAGGTTTTTTGGTTGAGAGTAAATTAGGTTTTTGAGACAGTTCCACATATTAGTTGAGGATAGGGAATAGGTGAACACAAAATTTGAGAACAATGTGTTGTCAAACTTGACCAATGATAAAAGCCCCATAGTCAAAACTAACTTCTTTTACAATTTGATACAACAAAGTAGCTAGAGCAATTGAAAGACTAGAGTGATGAAAAAAAGGGCAACAATTGCCAATCCCAATGCGAAAAGTCTTAAGCCAAGCCTTCTTCAACCTCCGGTTAATTCAGAAACCAATCTTTTATCGAAGGACACAGTTTAGGAGTGTAGGGAACATTCCCACCCCTATAGTAAAAACAAAATTGTGGTATTTGACATGAACCCCTCGAAAGTCAGGAATTGACATCATCAAGAGTAGGTGAAATTCTAGACCAGCTTTACAATCAGCTCCATGATATCAAGACATTCTTGTGCCTTTTCTGACAACTTATTAGCAAAAATCTTCTTCATGATCACAAACTTCCAAAAGAAGGCACTTTTCTCAGAGGGAATGGAGAAGACACCATCAAGAGGCAAAAGAGGGATAGAGGCATGATTTGCCTTTTCTTTTGACCTCGTGCAGATGCACAAGTGATTGGCCCTTGAACTTTTTCAAATTCATTGTCAGAATTGCTTATTGAATTTTCTTTTGAAGACTTAGAAGTTGTCTTTGCATTCATCTTTCAGCGTGGAAAACATTTGATTGAGCGAATTATCATCTCAACTAAACAATTTAGCAGATTCGTCAATCACATAATTTAAAACGCCAATTTTATCAGACCCACCATCAACAATAGAAGTGGACTCAACAGACTCGTCAATGGCACTTTGATTCTTACAAATAGGTAAAACCACAACAGTCTCATTAGAAATAGAAACATTCACAACAACATTACCACTAGAACTCAATTCAGACTCATGCACAATCCGATCAATGGATTTGAAGGACTATTAACATTCGTGGGAAAGTCAAGGCTAGTTCTAGAGACATTAACATTCATAGCAACATGACTAGTTTCAATAGTAAAGTCATCATTTGGTTTATCAGTAACATATGGTTAAGAAACCCTAATTTCTTTGCTAAAAGGTCTACCAAGATTAGAAGACTCATTTTGCTCAGAACCATGACTTGCAGCACGGTAATCTTGTTCAGATTCAAAAGAACTACTAGAAGATTTGTTAAAGTCGACTAAAATTGTCTTAAAATTGTCTTACCTGATCCCACAAGATCAATGATAATCAAGGCGATTGTGGACAACATATCAATCTTCCTCTTAGCAAAGATTGGAGAACCAATAGACGATCTCTTCTGCTTGATGGAATGAAAAGTAGCAAGATCATCATTTGAGAGAGAATGTAACCCTCACATTCGAACACCATATGCGTTGGTAGAAGTTGCAGGGACATTAACGTCAACAATCTTCTTTCAATTAGCTTTCTCTTTGAAACGAACCATCTGTTTCTCAGGAACATAAGTCCTCTTCCTAGTATTTACCAATATGTAAGAACAATATACAAAATAGAGCACTCGGGTAGTTAGAGCAACGTGGGGAAGAAGATGAAACACCACGTTAGAAGGGATTAAAGCTTCAATTAATAACTTCCTCCTACTTAAATTCAAATTTAAACTAATCACATCATTAAGTTGAGCGTGGGCCATCAACAGAGTACAATTAATGGGCTTGCTTATAATAAATGCTCAAACCTGCCAAAGGCAACACTTGTTAATTAATTTTGCAAAGACCCAAACTTACCTTTAAGGCTTCAAATTGAGCTACATCCAAGGCTTGTAAATATATCTGCTAGTTGATCTTTAGTATAGACGTGTTCAAGAACAATTTTCTTATTTTCAATAAGATCACGAATGAAGTGATGTCGCATATCAATGTGCTCGGTTCAACTATGCTAAACAAGATCCTTTGATATGTTGATAGCACTAAGATTGTCATGATAAAGAGTCATGGCTTCGTACGGAACATCATATTCATTCAACATCTGCTTCATCCACATTAGATGAGTACAACTACTGCCTACAACAATGTATTTGGCTTCTGCAATAACATAGAGAAACACAATATCATTTCTTGCTAAACCATGATATAAGATTGTTTCCAAGGAGAAAACTACTTGTGTCAACATCACAGTAGCCAACAAGAAAACTACTTGTGTCAAAAGTATATAATATTTCGTAATCACTTGTCCCAGATGTATTTGATTATTCTCTTTGCACCACTGATATATACTTGTGTCAAAAGTATATAATATTTCGTAATCACTTGGGACAAGATTGATATCGAGTATAAACTCTAACCACAAAAGCAATATCAGACCTACTAGCAATGAGGTATAATAAATTTCCAATGATGCTTACTTCCAATGATGCTTCTATATAAGTTTTCAACAAAACTATTTCCATATGCATATTTGGACAACTTAGAGTGAGTATGAGTTGGAGTTCGTTTGAGTTTTACCTTTTCAAGCCCAAATTTCTTCACAATGCTCCTAGCATATTTACTAGAGATAAATATAACTACATCAAGTTGTTTGATCTGAAACTCAAGATAGTAGGTCAATGCACCTACCATACTCATTTCAAACACTTTCTTCATTTATTCTAAAAATAGATCAACCATCTTTAGGGACATCCCACCAAAAATAATATCATTAATGTAAATATGTACAATAACAAAATCCTTGTCAGATTTCTTCACAAATAGAATTTTATCAACTTCTCCTCTACTATAGCTATTCTCAACAAAAAAACTAAGTCAACCTACATACCAAGTTTTGAGAGCCTGCTTAAAACCATAAAGAACCTTTTTTAGCTTGTATACATGATTAAGTTGAGAGGAATCAATAATCTTTTAGGTTGCTTAAAATACACCTTTTAATTTAAGTACCCATTTAAGAAGGCATTTTTCACATCCATCTAAAATAATTTAAATTTTAGTAAGCACGAGATACCAAAAAGAAATCTGATAGCTTTGAGCGAGCCACAGGTGCAAATGTTTCATCAAAGTCTAATTTCAATCTGAGTATACCCTTGAGCAACTAAACAAGCTTTATTCCTGGTCACATTTCCACTTTCATCATATTTGTTCTTAAAAATCTATTTTGTCCCTATAACATTCACATTTTCTAGACGGGGAACGAGAGTTTAGACATCATTCCTTGCACATTGATTGAACTTCTCCTGCATTGCATTCACCCAACACTCATCAACAAGAGCTTCCTTGACATTCTTTGGCTCAGTAGGAGAAGTAAAGCATATGTTACTTATCATCTCAAGATAGTTGGCTTTATCTTTTCTTCTGGTGGAGATCCCTTCTTCTAAACTTCCGATAAAGTTAGAGGCATGATGATTTTTATAAACCATGCTCGAGGGTTTCTTCTTACTAACTTCATCTTCTTCAATTACATCCTCACTATTCTTATTCTGGCTTTCAGTGCACTTGTCAAATACCTTTCTTGGACATTTCAGCTAACAATAGGCAACATGTTGTTTTCTTCTTCCTTAGAGACAGTATCAGAACCATTCACAACATCATCGATTACAACATTTGTAGATTCCATAACACACCGTGTACGTTTTCTATACACACGGTAAACTCTATTGTTTGTGGAATAGCTAAAAAAAAGGCCTTCACTAGATTTGGAATCTCATCTCTCTTAAGTCTATGTCCACTAAGATATAACACTTGTTGTCAAATATATAAAAATATTTGATATTAGGTTTCCTCCCCCTTCATATTTCATAATTGGTGCTGGAGGAACCTAGACGGGGAGTAAAATGGTTATGGATGTGGCATGCAGTATTCAAAGCTTCAGCCCAAAAGTGGAAAGGCAAGTTTTTGGCATGGAGCATGGCTTGGGCCATCTCTTGGAGAGTCCGATTCTTTCATTCAACAATCCCATTTTGCTGAAGAGTAATAGGGGCAGAGTACTCATAATGAATACGAACGAGGAGCAAAATTCATGAAATTGAGAATGATCAAATTCACAATCGTGATCGCTTCTAATATGAATGACACTCAGGTTCTTTTATTTTTGCACTTGAAGACATAAAGCTTGAAAAGCAGTGAACATTTATGATTTATCATGAAGAAAATGTACCCAAGTGAATCTGGAGTAGTCAGTAACACATACAAGGACATACTTTTTTCTTTTGTTTGCATGAGACCTATAAGGTCCAGATGAAATAATTCTAAAATGCGACTAGAAACAGTATGAGGTACCTATTTATGAGACACAAATCTGTTTACCAGCTTGATAGTCACCACAAATTGTTCCATTTGTAACTTGCAAAGGGGAAGGCCAACAATGGCATTTCTTACACAACTTTCTGAATAGACTTCATACTCATGTGACCAAAGCATTTATGCCACAAACTTATCTCTTCTTGATGAGAAAGGTGACAAACCTAAGAAGAATCATTAGAAGACCATAAGTAACAGTTATTGAAGGAACGTATATCTGTCATGGCAAGTGTTTTGGCATCATCTGTAACAATGCATCTATCTTTAATAAAATTGACATTCAACCCTTGATCACACAAGTGACTGATACAGATAAGATTAGCAGTAAGTCCTTCAACAAATATTACATCACTGAGATAAGGAAGACAAGGAAAGCTCAATTTACAATTTTCAACAATTTTTCCAATAGCTCCATCCCCAAAGGTAACATGCTCGAGAATCACAAGCTTTAGGTCAGAAATAAAGCTCTTTTCTCCTATCTTGTGTCTAGATTTTCCACTGTCAAAGAACATGTCTTCCTTTGCTGAAGACCTGAAGGAAACTAACACAACATTATATTTATGTTATACATCTTTGATTCTCCTTACCTGTTTCATTCGAGGATTACGAGGAAGCCTATTTCTGGAGGGAGGAGACATGTAAGTCATGTTGGGAGATCTATACGGCGTTCCATACAATTGAAAACAGAAAGGTCTTTTATGACCTCTTTTTCCATAGTAGTGACATATCCACGTCTTTTTAAACTAATAACTGAATCTTCTATTTACACTACTAGACGAAGCTTTTGGCAAGCCATATGATTCAGAATGTTGTGCTCTTACAAACTCAATCTTCTAATTCCTTTTAAGTTTGGATGATTGATTGGCCCTGATTCCCCTTTTTGAGAACCCTAGCCCTGCATTGTCATTGGTTGTTTTTCCTTCTGATAAAATTATGTCAAGAGTTTCAGTGCCTGAGTTTAGCATTCTAATTGACTTACTCATGGAATCTTTTTCAACTTTAAGAAGATTCTGTTCATGTTTTATATCTGCAATTGTAGACATAAGTCTACAATTTTCTACCATTAAAGATTCAATCCTCTCTTTTTTAATATAAAAAACCTTCAAGTCATCTTGTCACTTGTTGAATAGTGTCTGATAAGAGGGGTCAAAAATCGCAGGGTTATTCTTACTGTTATCACTTCCCATGAACATATCAAGTTTAAGATTCTCATAGGACAAAGTGTCGAATGGGATGTTATTAACAAGCGCCTTGATATCAGCTTTAGAGTCGCTACTGCCATCAGATTCATTTTCAGACCAGGTTAGAATGTAACTTTTATTCTGCTTTTTCAGAAAATTTGGACATTCAACTTGAAAATGACCATAGCCTTCACATTCTTTGCACTTAAAGGTCTTCTCCCTATTTTGATAGCCGGTGGAACCAACTTTGTCAGCTTCCTTTTGAAAATTTTAAGGTTTAAATTTTTTTGAGTGGGATTTCCTCCAGATATAGAACTTCGAGCACTTTGATTTCCTATTTTCTTCTCAAATCGTATGAAAACACGATTGAATTGTTTGGACAGATAAGATATAGAGTCAGTAAGAGACTCATTAGACTCCCTATTAGGATCATCATGCTCTTCTTCAAATGAAGATTGCAAAGCAATCCATTTATTTCGATTTTCTGTTTTCCATCCAAAGACATCTCAAAAGTTAATAGAGAGCAAAATAATTCATCAACTTTCATAATGGAGATGTCATGAGCTTCCTCAATGGCTGTAACTTTCATATCAAATTTCTTAGGTTAAGGTCTAAGTACTTTCCTGACCAACTTTTGTTCAGAAATTTTCTCTTCCAACACAAATGACTCATAGACTATGTTAAACAATTAGACATTAAATTCTATGACGATTCAACGTCCTGTATTTCAAGATTTTCAAATTTTGATGTCAGCAGTTGTACTCTAGACAACTTGACTTTTGATGTTCCCTCACGAGCAACTGACAGGATATCCCAAGTTTTTTAGCTGAGGTGCACGTATTAATTAAATGGAATATCGTACGATCAACACCATTAAATACAACATTTAACGCACGTGAGTTCTCTAAAGAAACTTCATCTTCAGCTTTAGACCATTGAATCTCTGGTTTCAAGATTTCTTTGTCATTAGCACTCTTCATAGTTGGATGAGACCATCTTATGACTACTGCCTTTCAGGTTTTACTGTCGATTGATTTCAAGAAGGTTGTCATCTTGGCTTTCCAGTAGAAGTAGTTTGTTCTATCAAGAACAAGAGGACGCATAGTGGAACTACCTTCTTTAATGCCATCCATAATCGAAGCACCTAAGATAAAGGTGACCTGCTCTGATACCAAGTGAAAGTTTGGAAAGTAGTCACTTGCACTCAGTACACTTGTCTCACACAAAATCCTGACAATTTTGGAAACAATAGTGAAACAACAGAGGATGAATCAAAATAAACATACCGAGATTGGTAACCCAGTTCGATGATAAACCACCTACGTCTATGGGTAGTGTGCCCTGGGTTGTATTCCACTAATATATAAAAGTCAAACAATTACAACGTTGTACTTATTTGTAAATAACAACAGTTACAGTGATACCCATACAACCTGACTTAGCTGATCACCTAGACTCCCTTAGATGTGAGACTCTCTCTCTCTCAAACTTAGGCTCCCCCTAAGTATGTGAATATTAGTGTTGAAACCCTTTGGCTCCCCTTAAGTGTGTGAGACTCCCTCTCATTTGATGATATCTTTCCTCCAACTTGTGAACTCCCTTTACATGAGAATTTAGGCTCTCCTAAGTCTTGAGAACTCCCTTCTCAATGAATAACACCTTAGGCTCCCTCTAAGGCTTAAGAAATCCTACTCGATGAACAAAGTCTTAGGCCCCCAAGACCAATCAACCTTTGTGAATTGTAGTAAGAACAAGTGAAGAACACGCAACCACAAATAGCTCAAATAACTCAATGAACTTCTATTTGAAAACAACGTAGTGCTGTAAGAATTTTGTAAAGCTCACACGATGATCTCACAAACAATTGATGCAGCAACCCTAGCTTGAGTACTTCTTGAACTTAAATAGCACAGCGGAATGATGGAAAATATCCTCACAAAAATTCATCAGTTCACCAAAAAAGGAAAACATTCCAAATAAAATATTTTGCAGAATAAGTTAAATAAGGAAAGAAATATTTTGTAGATTTAGCAACTAGAAGAAAATCCTCTAAGACAAGATCAACCAAAGACAAAAACCGAGACCACTCCTAAAAATCCAAGGAGCCAACGTCAGCCATCTAGAACAAATACATTTAGCCAATATCATATTTCTAACAAAAAATATTATAAGTGGATGTTTGAGGCATGAAATTTAGTAATGAAGTTTGGAGTTTATATGTTGGAGTTATGAGTAAGGGAAGATATGTTCGGGAACTCACATTGAAAAAATTAAGGTATTTCATTTATTTATAAAATAGATAGTTAGATTACTCTTATTCTCAATTGGTTTTGAGATGAATTTTCATATACTACGATTCACTAAAAAAAATTAAGAGAATGATTTATGGGGCTTGTGATGGCTTTGGCTTACAAGTTTTCAACTACACCGTTTCAAATAAATAAATAAATAAATAAAAGAAAGTTTTGAACTACACCTTTTTATGATCTACTTAAGTGTTCTTTTGAAAATGATAATCTGCTTAAGTTGGGAATGTATGAAGTGAACACTCTTTTATAAATTGAGAGGCCATCATTTTCAGTGGAGTTGTCAAACTTTTGCAACGACATTTTGACTATTGAAAATAAGCGGTCAATAAAATATAAAACATGCCATCTTCAAAATATCTTAGGATGTCTTTTTCTAATAAGGGTCTCTTTCGAGATGAGAGGTTTAATACGATTGTAAAACAAGACATCATGAATGATTAGATCGGTTTAGAAAACTAAAAATTTGTTTTGAAAGTCAATTGAGTGTACTAAAAATAATGACACTCACATTACTTTTTAAAACATATCTACTAGTTTAATTAAAAAGGTCTATGAGGTTTGTAATTTGTGTCAAACTAGTGTATATGTTTTCAAAATTGTGTTAATTTTGTTAAAATAGCTAAAAGTAAAAAGGTTTTGAATTGACGTGAAAAATTTGTTAATGAACTATTATAACAATAACGAACAAAATAATAATAATAATGATAATTAATAATAATAATAATAACAATATAAAAAAATTAAAAAGGAAATAGCAATGATTTGGTTACACATATCTCCCCACTTTATCTATCACATGCGAGCTACATCCAAATATTTTTCGAAAAGAAATTGTTCATCTAATATTACAATCTATCGTAAAATAGAGAAGACAAAAATGTCTCTTCTAATTTTTCAATGCTTCCTTTTTAAGAAGTCTTCAAAAAGGTTTGCATAATTAAGCTTTGTCTAGAGAAGTGTTTATAGTTTTACGATTTTCTTGGTTTGTTTATGTAAAGTGGGAAAAAAAAAAAAAAAACTTGTAAGATTTCTTTGTTCTTTTTGGTCTACTTTTTAAAGTATTCAAAATTCATGACAAATTTTGAAAATTTAAAAAGAAAAAAACTTTAAGCATTTATGTTTGAAAGTTGACTTTGCCTAAAAATTTAAATGGTATTTTAAGAAAGATGAAACAATTAATAAGAAATTGTGAGTACAATTGTTAAGAACAAAACAACCAAATAGTTATTAGATGAAATCATATATTTTCAAATTTTTGACTTAGATATTGGAAATGTTATTAATGTAGAGTAAATTGCAAAAATCGTCCATAAAGTAAGGTGGTAATTACAATTATAACCTCAAACTTTCAATAGTAAAAGTTTAGTACTCAAACTTATAGAAGTATTAAAATTGAATCTACAAACTTACATTATTGTAAAAATTGTATAAGTTTCAAGGTTTTTTATTTTTTATTTTATTATTTATTTATTTATTTATTTTTGCCAACAAGAGTGTAGCTCAATTGACATAGTATTCATACTATCGAGCTCGAAGTTTGAGGTTTGATTCTCCCACCCCACACTTTACTTAACTTACAATACCTTTAGAAAAAAGAAGGTTCAATTTTTATCATGTGGGAGTGCAAATCTACAACTATTGTAAGATTGAGGATTCAATTTTAATATTTATAAAAGTTTGAGGGGTCTAATTTTTACAATTGAAAATTTGGAGGTGGGTTTATTGCAATTTCCCTAAAATGTAGATAATAAACACGCGAGCACCAAGGAGGGCAAGAGTTGTTACCGTATTCGTTGCAATCAGGAAAAAAAAAAGGAAAATCCAATGGGACCCTTGTTCATCGTTTCGGGAAGTTGACCCCTTCTAGAAAAGTTAAGCCAATAGCCTTGGCTAAAAAAGAATGAATCTTAATCAATACAAGGCGTATGTAGCGCCCACCTTATCGAAAGACGAGCGAACCAACTGTCCGACAAGCCGGTCAAGGGTTCATATCTCCCTAAATCACTAATTCAAAGTTTGAAAGTAATTTACCTAATCTTTAACCCTACATCAGTTATTATACGACGGGAGAAGTTTCTCTGGTCATATTTTCATTGGAAGTAATGTTTATAACATAGTCTAAAAAGAAAAAAAAACAAAAACAAAAAGTTGACACACAAGGTATTAATGAACTGATTTTAGAAGCCTATAATACAGCATTTTAAATTATAAAAACCAAGGTCATGTTTGCTAAATTGTACTTGTATTCTCATAATTTCTTAATCACATTTTCACCTTTCGTAAATAAATATTTGAATTCTTAGTCAAAATTTTAAAACAAGAACTAATACTTTTTTAGTTTTCAAAACGTGATTTAGATCTTGAAAACACTTCTAAAATATTACAACATAATAAAGAAATCAATATGTTGAAGTAGTATGTATCTTTAATTTTCAAAAAATCTAAATCAAAATGAAAAAAACATAAAAATACAAAACATAAAATAATTATCAAATGCTGACCTAATTTTAACCATAACAAAAGAGCTACCAGGCTTGAGATAATAACCCAACTATTTCAACAATGGAACAGGCAAAACCGTAAATTTTCATAGGAAAGGGAATAACTTTACCAACTTTGTAGGAGAAATATCAATCTATATTACTAAAGTAACTTTGAAGTTGTATCAATTAAATCATTAATTAATAATTGTATCAATTTAAATTCTAAACTCTCAAAGTGTATCAATTTACACGTTTCGTCAAACTTTGTTAGAAAACCAAACGAGACTTATAATTATTTCAATTAAACGTCTAAATTCTAAATTATCACAAATGAATCAATTTAGACTCGTTATTAAGATTACCTTTAAAAATCATATAAGTATTAGTTCTTATGAATCGGATTAACAAAATGAAGAATTAATGCAAGGACAACTTTCGAAAAATCCTTAAGAGACCAAATTTATTCATTTACGAAGGTTTAAAGATTTAATCGATAAAATTATAAACCTCACATGATATTTATCCATACAAAACGTAACGAATAATAAATTGACACACTTCCAAACATTCATAATTTAAATTTCTACAATTATTAGTTTAACGTTTAAATTAACACAACATCAAAATTTAGGATACAATCGGGAATGTTTTCAAATTTATGTAGATATGAAATTTTCAATTTAAAAAATTACGGATAGAACTTCAAATTTCCTTTCTTTAATACATATAAATATATATAACAATTTTTAGACCACCCATGTATTGAATGGCCTAAAGTTTTGACACAATACAAACTTGTCTAGAAAAATTTTTGGTACCAAATTTTGATGAGAGCAGACTTATTCTCGATCGAGAAAAAAAAACCCAAATTCTTGATTTTTTCTCAATAGTTTTCTTTCTTTCGTCGCATATTTAGATTGATTTTCTAAATGCTCAAGAACCCTTCAAAAATCAATTCAAACATACCCTAAAACAAAGATTGCAACAGAACATAGTATAAAAGTAATAATTTGCAAATAAGAATAATTCAGAATGGGGTACCAAAGTAATTTGCCAATATGATCAAAATTTTCTAAATTCCTATTGGCATGAGAAATAAAATGTACGCTTTTTTTAGTGTTAACATCTAAAATATTATTACTCTATGTTCTTAGTGTTAGCGCACTGGTGATGAAAAGAAGATGACAAGAAAGTAAACTACAAACCCAGCTAGAAGAATCCCTCCATAGATGTAATTTTGAGAAGACTGCACCGGATATTTGTACTCAATGCTGCAGCATCTCATCTTCTCCCTCTCTTCGTTCAATACGAAATCGACGTACCTAAAATCGACAAACACGGTATGAAGGCATCACTTCAATGCCACAGATTTATTTATTTAAGAAAAACTAAGCTGAAGATGGAGTAACTTACTGCTGGGTGAAAATGGAGCTCTGGAAAATTTCTGAACTATTCAAATGTGCATCTTGTAAACGGTGGTCATACAATAGCGACGAGAGATCCACGAGCTGTTCTTCAAGGTTCTGTTTTCAGTTGTAAAGAAACTGTTACAATTTGAAGACGTTTAGTACTGACAGTAGCATCAACATGTTGAATGACTTACATCCAAGTACTTTTCGAGTCGCTCGACCAATTCGTGGGGGAAAGGTTCAGGCAAGTTGGTGGTTTTTTTATAGAACTTCTCCAACCATAACTCGGTAGTTGTCTTGTTCTTCTTGCCTTTCACTGGTTCACCAAGTGGAGTTTTCAGATGTTCTGCTGCAAAGGTTTGGACAGTCTGACACCAAATAAACAATATGATCAAACCAAACCAAGCCAAGATTAAAAGATCAGATGTAAATGAAATTACCTCTGATGTATCTCGGATTCGGTGAAGAGCTGAGTCTACACGTGCATATATGATGTTCCTCTGTCGGGAAAAAAGGAAAAAAATGAAAATATGTTTCTGCATTCTAAACCGATAATACGAAAAGTTGGACAATGAAATATCAAACACTGATGTGCAATCGTACATATAATCATGGTGCCATGGCTGTTAAGGCCTGGAATTTTGGAAATACATAAGTTCAAGCCCTCAATTTAGAAAATTTAGTAATTTAAAAAGAAATTCTTGTTATATTTTGAAGTTCTTTGGGGCGGGTGAAGCCTCTTAAAAAATCAGTGGGATAAGTTTTGATATAATGAGTGGGAATTCTTCATATCCTAATAATAATAATAAAAGATTGGTTTCACCAGAATCCATCCAAGTTATTCTCACCAATGCAACATCTTGAAGCATTTGACTGACTTGAGACGTGTTCGAGAATGGGCCAAATGGATGACAACCAGCTGCCCAGAGCCAATTCACAACTGCCCTCTCATGAACATGAGAAGCCCTCTCATAAGGTGCAGTCAAACCACCAACGGCTGAGGCAAGCCCAGCTAATATATGACGTTGTGCCTGCGATGGATCCGCATGTCTTCTATGTGTTTCAGAAACATAGCTGTACAAAACAACACACTTGAGCTATAATGAAAGTGGGTCAACTCTTATCATAAAGAAAAGAAAAGTCACCAAATTCCATATTTCACATAAGGCATGCTAAAACTACACCACTAGAGAAGTTAGTCGAGGACCGGTAAAGCACTTGGCTAATGTTGATACAGAGTGACATGAACATAAATCACAAAGGTATGCCGAAACAGTCAATTCATGTTACTTATCAGAATAATAAGAAAAACAGTAGAGGCTGAAGAGTTTCGGTGCAGTTAGTTTTTCCCTATTACTACGGCTAAAAACAAGGTGGCTGAAACCTACAGAAAATGGATAGATATGTAAAAAGATGGAAATGAACAGAGTCCAACCTTCACGGTAAACATCGAAAGCAGATAACCAAGACCTCGTTTGACAATAATTTCGTTTTTAGTTTTCTATTTTTGAAATTTATGCTTGTTTCCTCTCAATTTCTCTATTATGGTTTTCATCTATCTTAAAGAAACACTTGAATTCCTAATTAAATTTAAAAAATAAAACAAGTTTTTGAAAACTACTTTTTTCAGTTTTCAAACCTTGGTTTAGTTTTTGAAAATATGAGTTGAATAACGAAACTTATGAGTGGAAGTAGTGTTTATAAGTTTACTTTTCAAAAACAAAAAACAAAAAAAAAACCAAATGGTTAATATACAGGGTCTAAGAAACAAGGAGTTTAGACCTAAGAATTGTGAAGGAACCAAAATGTAAACATTGGGACATTTGTCAGTGCATCTCATCTTTCAGTACACCAGCAGTTCAAACAGGAATTCACAAGAAAATCTACAGAAAGGTTTGTTTAAATTGTTTTATTCTGCAAACTAATGTAGGGATAGGGATGGTGGATGCACTCAATCACGTAAGTTTCCACTCACCTAAGAGGTATCTTCTCATTTTGATGCTCAAGTACGATTACGACATCTTTGCTTGCATAAACCAGGCTTTCATCCTCCATAGTGAGTTTTGAATCAACATCAGCCAATGAAAGGACAAAACTGAATAAAAGGAGCTGATGGCATTAGATCTTAATGACTTTAAAAGTCAAAATAACAATTGTAAATTATTCATGTCATCAAGACTAACAAATAGAAAATTGCACCAATACGATATTTCAAGTCTAACACCAATTTTAAATCCAACAGTATATGTTCTGTCTTCTCTTTTTTGTTTCTATTTATTTCCATTTAAAGCATGAAAACTGACACATTAGGATAAATGTTAAACCCTGGAGGAAACACCAACAAAAAGATTGCCTTTAAATAGGAAAGAAGTTGTACTTAGGGTAATAAATATAAGAAAAAATCAAACATTATACTGATCTCTTAAAAGGTGATTTTATTCCTTACACTTCTCTTCTCCCTCTCAACCCCTCTTTTATAAGTTGAGTTTGAGTTGCTTACACTGGAAGCACCCTAGTTCCATAAGTTCGGTGCAAATCCCCCTGCTTTTTTTCAGTTTTCTTCACCTTCTTGCCAATTTTTGATTGATATGTAGCCCAAAGAGGCTTATGTTTCAGTACTGAATCATCTGAAACAGCAGTTTCATCCATCCAGTGCTGGTAAACGCCAAAATGTAGATCATTAAACTTAAGTTTACTGGTGAAATACTTCGATCCAGTATGCTAAACAGAAGACCTTTATGCTAACCTGGCGAAGGAAAAATCTATCAGATAAAGATGGGTCAGCCACTTCAAGCAAACCTGCAGCAAGCACATCAGCGGACCTTTCCATTTCCTGAAATAAATTAAGCAATTACTCACAGAATGGCATCAATGAGATTGCTAAAAATGTCTAATGGTCGTATGCCGTTACGTGGAATCCACTTAAGTAGTCCATGTAAATCACGTAGTAGTTTGCATTCCCCGACTAATATATATACCAAAACAAAATGGTCAAGTTATTCAGAAAAAGACAGCACTTACTTCTCTAAGGATAGCGCCATCCAAATACACCTTGGTATGAACATGAAAACGACCATCATTCTTCGTTTCCTGTAGGGAATGGCTCCGCATTGCTTTTGAAACAGCTATGGCCAACTTTTCATGACGATGCAGTAAATGTGAACCACCAATTATCACTGCTTCTTGCCCAACATGAATCATCTTCTTAACCTGAAATAATGTGAAACACCTACGTGACGAGGTTTGTGTTTTATATCAAACCATAAACCCAAATGTACAGGATGTTCACATTCCACAACATTTCAACAAATAACTACGTAGGCATTTAACTGAGAGAAATAAAACTTTTAGCATCATCTTTTGTGGAACTTATACCGTATTCAATGCAAGGATCTTACCTCTGCTTCGATTGCTTCAACATCTATACTGTAATTATGGCCTTTCTCCATAATATTGTATCGATTGTGATTTTGCAAGACAATTATCGGAATAAGCAATCTTGTTGTCATATCAACAGTTTCAAACCTAAACATAAGGAATAAACAGTGAGAAGACATTATTCATCTCGTTCAACACAGTAAGTCCTATTCCAAGTGAGCCAGCTCTTCTCTAGGGCCTAACCTTCTGCAGTATGTCGCCAATAAAACTAATATAGAATAGGTAACATAAAATATTAAAATGAAATGAAATGCAAAAACCTGACATCCGGGGCTATCACATGTTCAATGGTGGTTGAAACTAGGGCAGCAAGTTCCCCCAAAAAGTTATCATGGGTTGAATGATCAGTAGCTGCACCGAGTCCTCTTGGAAATAGCACATTCCTCAATCGTGGTAGAGTTCTAGAACTGACGCTTCCCTCTTCAGTTTCAATTTTTCCATATGTGCACGGGCCTGCTGATAGGTCAATCACAACATATCTGAATAATGAAGAAAGTTAGACCTTAGAAAAGAACGAGGATCACATACCAGAACTCTAGTAACACACTTTCCATCAAAGAAACAAACAACAATTACACATTTACACCAGTCGGAAAGGTAAACTGCACCTACTACCACATTGATTAACTTTAATCGTGATAGGATACCAGTGGCAGAGATCACAGTATGGTCAAATGATATAAATTCAACCACGTCAGACATGAAATTGGGTATTACCACTCCATTTAGCTTTACTATTACATCAATTACTGAAAGGATGTGGATAACATCACAACCATGTATAAACAACCATAACTTAATAATTTCCACTTAGCTTCTGACTGTATTGAATGTTAGTTCCTAAGCGCCCAAAAAACATAACTAAAATCGTATTGGACCACTAAAAATTGCAATAGAACCACACAGAAATAGAAGATTCCCCAGATATTAAAACAATACCTGCCAGAGCCCAGCCAAACTTGAGTTGCTCCTCCTCCTTCGTATCGATAACGATAAATGTAATCACCTTCTTGTTTTCTCATATCTTCATCAGTCAGCTGGGCAAGTTTACCATACATTAAACTATCATGATCAATCTCCTTATTTCGGGGGTCCATTCTGACCTGTCAAGGAAGTAGAGTGAAAAGGCAGGAGATGGTGAAACAGAAAATGAAATAAAAGCAACAAAAGATGACAATAGAAAGAAAAAATTTAAGGATAGTAGATCATCACCAAAAAAAATAAATAAATAAAATAATAATAATAATTAGAGAGAGAGAGAGAGAGAGAGAGAGAAGAGCACTCCATCTGACATAGAAAAGAAGAAAAATGAATACTTTCCCAAGGAAAAGTGGGAGAAAATGCATCGGTGATCCTAACAAGAAGCACCAAAATTTTGTATTCGAAATTTGGATGCAGAAGAAGTTACCAAACCTTATCGAAGTTCACAATAAATATGGCAATTGGCATAAGTCTATCCCTGTCAGCAGCAGAGTATGCCTCATTATCTGTGTCAAATATATAGGAATATAACTTCTGAAACACAGGTTCAACTGCTGTTGCTTCAACCTCAAACAAAGGTACCTCCCTTCCAAAATCAGTCTGGAATGTATAGAACTTTTAGAATTAAATATATGCAAAAAGAACGAAATGTACACAAACTACCCAAAAACTAAGAAGAACAGAAGAAAATGCCAGCACAAAGCTTAAGTTCCACCTCTCTTGCGGTTCCAGCAGGAATCATGGTCTCCTTCAATGCCTTCTCAAGAGCTATCAATTCAGCCTGACCTACCTGTACCAGTGCAAAACATAGTAGCCAGAATAAGGAGCTTTTTGTACAAAAATGCAATACTCAATTAAAAAAAATCATTTAAAAGTATGTAAGTGCAAGCAATCTAATTTATGCATTCCTGAGATCAAAATTCTATGTTTCTGATGATCTTGTAGTCTTACTAGTGGGATTATTATGTTACCATCAAAGTAGAACTTACGATGCATGCTTTGATTTGATAGATTAAAAATTAAAATTATAACTTTCAGGAAACATTTGGTTCAAAAACATAAACTCAAGTGCATGAGAGCCAAAAAAATTTCAATATGTAGTCTCAGAAAGAGAAGACTTATAAATCAAATTCTTTTGCGGATATGAGTTACACACTATGCAACAAAATAAAAAATGAACTCACAGAAAATGCATTATATACAATATGATGCTCTATATCAATGGGCTCGCCGGTCTCAAGGCAGGATGGCCTGTGAGACGGGAAGCTGGCTCTCAGAAACTCTTCTAGCCTGTGTGAATCTACTGTGTACCGGTAGGCTCCATCATTATTGAAACCAACAAGGACGATATTCACTTCTAGTGGAACCTGAAAGGGAACCTGTGCAATGCTTTTATTAGACTATGCAATCTAAATGACATTTTCAATCATTAGTCAAAACATGATTTAATTTTTATAATTCTTTTCTGTAAATGGGTAATATGTATCATCATCATTCATAGTTCACAAGTTACAAAGTACCAAGGCAATTAATATAAGTTACAGGTTCAAAGAAGGAAAAAGAAAAATACAATACTACGAAGTACCAAATTATAAATGTCAGCCCATAGTTTAATTAATCCCAGGAACAGCATTCCTCCATGATAGCCAAGATTATAACAACTTGAATTTCAAAGACAGTAAATTGTGCCTTCAATAAAAACATTGAGGAAAAAAAGAGCACATAACAAACGCAAATCTAAAACTGTCCATTATTTCTAATTGTTCTAACGTCGTTTAAATCCCAAACAAGAGGTTTAGCAAGCGGGATAACAATAGACTAATTGAAGCAACTGCATTTTACTCAAGTAAACGATCACAGAATCGGAAGAAAATACAGAATAAGAACTACCTCAGCTCGCGAATGAAGCATCCGACGAACATCGTTTCGGACAGTATCTCGGACGGTATGGAAGGCTCCGTGATGCCAATGAGGATGTCCTGGATCTCTCCTGAAAGCTTGAGGTGCCGACTCCAATGGAACTACACGCAAAACGAATACCAAAACACAACCGTATAATAAAAATAAGATTGAGTTCAATCCTGCAGCCATGGAACTGAGAACCGGCCGCAATTCCTTAAGCCTCCCTCTTCTTCTTCTTCGTCTGCTCGGTTTGCGATTGAGAATTGGAGGAATTCTACATGTATGAGAAAGAAATCAAGAGATTGGCGATCAATTGTTGAAATTGAAGGAAAGATAATCGATCAGCAGCAGATACAGCGGAAGAATTGGAAGTCTGCTAGTGTTCAAGTCGCAAGAAATTTTCGTGCTCCGAACTGAACTGTGCGACGGGAAAATGAAATTCGTCAATATTTTCTTACATTTTCTTTCTGATTTTCTTATTCCCCAAACAGGTCTGCGGTTTTTAATCAGACCGGTCCAACGCTGAACCAGATCGAACCGAATAGATATTAAGCCAAATTAATTAATGTGATAAGTATTATAAATATTATAGAAAATAGATATCTATTAGATGTTCATACTTAGTGTCAATTGATCATATGTCATTTCTCTATTTTTTTTTAAAGTATTGTCCGTATGTCTTGTAAATACTCATTATTAGTGTCTATGTAATCCACCTCTTATTTGTCAATTTGCGACATACGTTTGGAGAAAGTGGAGAAATTTATAATTTGTTATTTTATTTACTTTTACTATTTATTAATTATATATATTTATCTATGTTTATTTATTTTATTATTATTTATTCCATATATTTATATTATGTTTATTTATTTTAATATTATATTTTATTGGCATCTGTGTTCTTGTTGCTCCTTCAAGTTCACAACATGTTATCAACACGAGCTCATGTTGGTTGTTTCCTCTTCATTCTAATTAATAAATTTAATGTTATTTTGGATGTTTAATATCTATTAAATTTCTAACATAAATATCATATTTTATGATAGTGTTGTCATGACAAATCTCACAAAATTAGAATTTTTCATCATTGATATCAACGGTAATAATTATTTGTCATGGGTGTTTGATGCCGAAATTCACTTGGATGCTATGAATCTTAGAGAGACTATTAAAGAAAGAAATACAACATCCAATTAGAACAAAGCAAGAGGTATGATTTTCCTTCGTCGTCATCTCCACAATTGATTGAAAATGGAGTATCTTACAATAAAAGATCATCGTATCTTGTGGAAAAAATTTGAAAGATAGGTTTGATTATAAAAAAAACAGTTACTTCCTAAAGCTGGTTATGAGTGGATGCACTTGAGGCTACAAGATTTCAAATCAGTAAGTGATTACAACTTCGCATTATTTAAAATCAGTTCAAAATTATTATTAAGCGAAGAGAAAATTACTGATACTGATATGTTAGAAAAGACATTTTCTCTATTTCATGTCTCGAATATGCTTATGCAACAGCAATATCAAGAAAAAGATTTTAAGTAGTATTCTGAATTAATTTCATAACTTCTGACCAAACAAAATAATGAGTTATTGATGAAAAATCATGAATCTCGACCAATCGGAACGATACCATTCCCTGAAGTGAATGCTGTGAATTTTAATAATGATCATGGTCGAGGTCGAGATCATGACCGTGGTAGAGGAAGAAATAATTATTATTTTCGTGGTGATCGTTCTAATCATTCAAATTTCAAAAGAACCACACAAAATGATAATGACAAAGGAAAAGTCCTACAAGATAAAAGTTCAAAAAGTATTGAAAATAAATGATTTCGATGCACGATAACTGGGCATTGGTTACATACTTGTCACACGTTAAAACAAAAAATGTGTAAGTAAATTTTGCATCCCCAGAAAGTGACATATTTGACCCATCCTATATGACAAATTTGGATGTGGCAGACTTCTTTTGAATCTCCTGAAGAGAAAATCGGCAGAATTGACGGAACATCAAGCGTTTCATTTGACTTTGAAAATATCCAGATTTGATGTTTTTTTTTCATCTTCATGTTTTTTTTTCCTTTTCTTAGTAGATGTTAACCTTTGTATATTCCAAATGTTGTTTTTCTTCTTTTAGTTATTTTCTTTTAATGAAAAAACCTAGATCATTTTCATATGTTGTAGGTGCCTAAAAAATGAGTAAAGAAGATCTAGGTCTGACAGACAATCCAACTACACATATAAATACTTACAAGTAGAAAATATCTTTCCAAAATAAACAATGTTGGAAGCAAAAGTCAATACGTTATCAGCACGAGCTCCTGTCATTTTTCCCGCTAAAGGTATGTCCTAAAGGTGTGTCAGTTTTTCCCTGTTCGTCATAATTAATAAATTTAATGTTATTTTGTATATTCAATATCTATTAAATTTCTAACGTAAGTACAATATTTTATGATAGTGCTTCCATGAAAAATCTAACAAAATTAGAATTTTTCGCCCTTGATATTAACAACCTTAATTATTTGTCATGGGTACTTGATGCCGAAATTCACCTGGAAGCTATGAATCTTGAGGAAACTATTAAAGAAGGAAATATGACATCCAATCAGGACAAAGCAAAAGCTATGATTTTCCTTCGTCATCATATCCACGAGGCATTGAAAATGGAGTATCTTATAATAAAAGATCCCCGTATCTTATGAAAAAATTGAATGAGAGGTATGATCATAAAAAAATAGTTATTCTTTCTAAAGCTCATTATGAATAGATGCACTTGAGGTTACAAGATTTCAAATCAGTAAGTGATTACAACTTCGCATTATTTAAAATCAGTTCAAAATTGTTGTTATGCGGAGAGAAAATTACTAATGTTGATATGTTAGAGAAGACATTTTCTACATTTCATGTCTCTAGTATTCTTCTACAATAGCAATATCGAGAGAAGTGTTTTAAATAGTATTCTGAATTAATTTCATGTCTTTTCTGAAAGATCTCATATCGAGAGTTCCATGAGCGTGTTCAGATCACTCCGATTTCACAATGACCAAAACACAAAAGATATACATTCAACACTAACAGTTATGCATATAAACCTAATTATTGGCATACTCTGAACACAATAAATAACAGGGAAAGGGTTCATACCAGTTGAAAACTCTCTCCGAACTTCTGAACCCAATGCAGCAGAAACCCTCCAACAGATCTACCAACACCCGACGGGTATGTCGACTGCAACAGCACGATCAGTACAAACACAAACACTACAGCGGGGATGACACCACCACTAGTGAAACCTAGGTATCCTTGGAGTGAAAACCCAAAAAGTGGCCTTTGGTGAGTTTGGTAGAGGACGGAGGACAACGGGCCGTGTAGACGATAAGTAAGTGGGAGATAAAACTGTGCTATCATATAGCGGAAGTGCTTATCGTATAGAAGAGCTACACGATCGTGTATGAAAAGCTGAACGATCGTTTAGGAAAAACGTATAAGATCATTTTGAGAAATCGTGAGGTAGACGATCGTTTAAACGGAAGAGCTACTATCGTATAGGCTCTCGCGATCGTTTCACGAATTCTTTTGGGCAGACAAAAAATATGAATGCACGATTTGAAAAATGAAAACGGTTTTCATTTTTAACCCACCGGTTATCATGACCACCGCTGCCCCACTACCCACGTCCGAACATGGAAGAATTGGTTAATTATCATATAATTAATCAATTAGTTAATTAATAAATATAATCATATTATATTTATATCCTATAGTTTGATATCACATATCTACTATATTATTTTCTCCTTTACTTGATATAAATCATATTTATATCTAATTTCCTCCATAATTAATGTATCTCATACATTTAGTAAATTATATCATATATAATTAACTAGTCCCATTATATCATATATAATTGAACTTCCTCTTGTCAATTTGAACATTTCAAATTAACCCAAACACTGGTTCTCGACTTTATCCAAGCTACCCAGGGGACCTAATGGACCTGTGGCTTGAAGCTCTAACGGTACGTGAATAGCTGACCAAACTCTTTAGCTACGAGATCCACCATCCGTTAACTGTCAATGATTCCACTAAAGACCAATAGCTGAACTCTTCTTACCACAGATATATTTCTGTGTCTATTGGATATAACCAATCATGAGTATAATGACCCTTCACAGAAGCTCATAAGTACAGTTGGGCCAATTTACCATTTTGCTCCTATAGTTACATCTCACTCCTTAAGTATCACTGATTCCTCTAATGAACAATACAACATAGTCCAACTATGTGTGAACACTTCTCGGACCAGGAGAGGGTGTGGCGCCACATCGTTCAAGACCCGGAATCAACCCTTAAGCTGTCTCTTATACACATCTAGATGTGTATAAGAGACAGGATTGAGGTCATGTTACCTATGGTCATCCTAGTGAAGTGAAGTCTCTGTCATGAACGATGTTATATAACGAGATATTAACACTTCATGGTCAGGTCTTATATAAACTCTCTGTATAGGACGCCCCCGCTCGCATGTCCCCAACACGAATGATCAGGATCAGACCTCTGTGACAAGTCACAACACTTGTGACCATTCCACAAACTGGGTCGCATCCGTAGCGTTACCAGGATAAGGTTTCCCTCCTTTATCCATTTATTACAGACCATTTTGGTTATCACTCAAGACATGATCCACTTGTATGTCACCACATATATTCTTGAGTCACATACAGATAACCAGGGATTTTATGTTTATTGGTTTGTGGTAAAGCAAATAAAACAATTAACCGAGCAAAAATAAGATGTGAAGTAAATATCATATATTAACAACACAAGTGTTCGTACATACTGTTTACAAACTATATGACACGAGACTTTAGGGCATTAACCCCAACATTCTCGTGGTCAAACAAAATAACGAGTTATTGATGAAAAATCATGAATCTCGACCAACCAGAACAACACTATTCCCTGAAGTGAATGCTGTGAATTTTAAAAATAATCGTGGTCGAGGTCATGACCATGGAAGAGGAATAAATAATTATTATTTTCATGGTGGTCGTTCTAATCATTTAAATTTCAAAAGAACCACACAAAATGATGCTTACAAAGGAAAAGTTCCACAAGATAAAAGTTTAAAGAGTATTGAAAATAAATGCTTCTGATGTCGAATGATTAGGCATTGGTCACATACCTGTTGTACGTCAAAATACTTAGTTGACCTCTATTAAGCTTCCCTGAAGGAAAAAATAGAAAAATATGGAAGTAAATTTTGCATACCAGGATAATAACATATTTGACCCATCCCATATGACAAATTTAGATGTGACGGACTTCTTTGAATCTTCTGAAGAGAAGATTAACACAGTTAGTGACACATCAAGTGTTTCTCTTGACTTTGAGAATATCTAGATTTAATGTTGTTGTTTTCTTTTATTTATCTTCATGTTTTTTTTAGTAACTTTTGTATATTTTAAGTGTTTTTTTTCTTATTGTAATTATTTTCTTTTAATGAAGAAACATGAATCATTTTCATATATTGGGTGACTAAAAAATGAGCAAAGAATATCTATGTCTGGCACACAGTACAGCTACACATACAATACTTACAAAAAAAAATATTTTCTAAACTAACAATGCTGAAAGCAAGAGTAAATACAATATGAGGTTTTGCAAACTTGATTGAAGGTTTTGGAAAAGCAAATATTATTTTGCCTAGAGGAACAAAATTTACAATTGACAATGTATTGTTCTCTAATCAATCAAAGAGAAATCTTCTAAGTTTTAAAGATTACGTTACAATGTTTATCATATTGAAACTGATAGTAAGAATAATATGGAATATCTATATATCATATCCACTGTCTCAAATGAAAAACATATATTGGAAGAATTGCCTGTTTTATCTTCTGGATTGTATTATACTCATATACAAGTAATTGAAACATATGCAACAATGAACCTGAATTTCATAATCCAGAATATTTACAATTTGGCATGACCAATTGGGTCATCTAGGATCTATAATGATAAGGAGAATTATTGAAAATTCAAATGGACACCAATTGAAGAACCAGAAGATTCTTCAATCTAATGAATTATCATGTAATGCTTGCTCTCAAGAAAAAATGATAATTAGACCATCACCAGCTAAAGTGGGGACTGAATTACCTGCATTTTTAGAACGAAATCATTGTGATATATGTGGACCCATCAACCCACCAAGTGGACCATTTAGATATTTTATGGTATTAATAGATGCATCCAGCAGATGGTCACATGTGTGCTTATTATCAAGTTGAAAGTTTGCATTTGCAAGATTACTTGCTCAAATAATTAAGTTAAGAGTACAATTTCCTATTATACAATTAAGACTATTCGTCTTGATAATGTTGGTGAAATTTTCATCCCAAACTTTTGATAATTATTGTATGTCAATTGGGATAAGTATTGAACATTCTGTAGCTCATGTTCATACACAAAATGGTTTAGCAGAATCATTTATAAAACATTTGCAATTAATTGCAAGACCATTACTTATGAGAGCTAAGCTTCCTTCATCTGTATGGGGACATGCTATTTTACATGTAGCATCATTTGTATGTATTAGGCCAGTAGCTTATCATAAGTATTCGCCATTACAATTAGCTTGAAGTTCAGAAAATAATTTATTTGCAAAATATAACAAATCAATTACCAGATGCATTTATAGATGCAAAAAAAGTAACTAAGTCATATATACCAGTTGCAAATGTTCCATAAAAAATTGATATCCCAATACAACAAGTTGTCCCTAATGAGCTTGGAACACGCCAGAAGCGTGGTAGACCAGTGGGTTCTAAAGATAAAAATTCTCGGAAAAGAAAAATAATTAATAGTCAAGAAGACTTGGTTGAGGATGTAAATGCCCATAAAGAAATCCTCGACATGACTAGTGAAGAAGGTGAAATACCTAAAGATAATAATGAGATTTCAATAAACTATGTCATGTGATGGAATCAAACTAATGTAATTATTGACAATATTTTTGCGTATAATATTGCTCTTGATATTATATCTGAAAATGAGTATCCTGAACCAAAATCTGTTGAAGAATGTTGTTATAGAAAAGATTGGCTCCAGTAGAAAGAAGCAACGGAGGCAGAATTAAACTCACTTGCAAAATGTCAGGTTTTTGGACCAGTAGTCCGAACACCAGAAGGTGTTAAACCTGTGAGATACAAATGAGTATTTGTAAGGAAAAAAAAAAGGAAAATAATGAGGTTACAATGTATAAAGCAAGGCTAGTTGCACAAGGTTTTTCACAAAGACCTAGTATTGATTTTGAGGAGACATATTCTCCGGTGGTGGATGCAATTTTATTAAGATATTTAATTGGCTTGATTGTGTATAAAAGTCTGGATATGCATCTTATGGATGTAGTCACAACATATTTATATGAATCTCTTGATAATGATATTTATATGAGAATCCCAGAAGGATTTAAGGTACCTGAAACATATACATCAAATTCCCGGGAATGGTATTCAATAAAGTTACAGTGATCACTATATGGATTAAAACAATCAGGACGGATGTGGTACAATCACCTGAGTGGATGTTTATTGAAAGAAGGATATCAAAATAATCCAATATGTCCGTGTGTTTTTATAAAAAAAATCACAATCATGATTTGCTATTATAATGTATATGTTGATAACTTGAATATAATTGGAACTCCTAAAGAGCTTTCAAATGCAATAGAATATCTTAAGAAAGAATTTGAGATGAAATATCTCAGAAAAATAAAATTTTGCCTTGGTTTGTAAATTGAGCATTTAGCAGATGAAATATTTATTCATCAGTCAACTTATACAGGAAAAATTTTGAAAAGATTTTATATGAACAAAACACATCCATTAAATATTCCAATGGAAGTCCGTTCATTGGATATAAAGAAAGATATATTTCAACCTCTAGAAGATAATGAAGAACTTATTAGTCAGTATCATATCTTAGTATAATTGGTGCACTTATGTATCTTGCTAATAATACAAGACCAAATATTGCATTTTCAGTAAATTTATTAGCTAGATATAGTTTTTCTCCTACAAAGAGACATTTGAACGAAATTAAGCATATACTCCGTTATCTCTGAGGAATAATCAATATGAGTTTGTTTTATTTAAATAAATCAAAATTTGATCTAGTTGGTTATATAGATTCTAGATATTTATCTGAACCACACAAAGTCAGATCTTAAACAGGTTATCCGTTCACATATGGAGGAACTGTTATATTATGACGATCAGTGAAATAGACTATAACGGCTACTTCCTCAAATCATGTTGAAATTCTTGCAATTCACAAGGCTAGTTGAGAAAGTGTATGACTAAGGTCAATGACTCAACACATTCGTGAAACGTGTGGCTTATCTTCTAATAAAAATCTTCCAACAATATTATACGAAACCAACACAGCTTGCATAGCCCAAATCAAAGGAGAATATATTAAAGGAGATAGAACAAAAGCATATTTCACCGAAACTTTCCTACACTCATGATCATGAAGAAAATGACGACATCACTGTACAACAAATTTGTTCGAAGGATAACCTGACAAACTTATTTTCAAAGGTATTATCAATCGCAACTTTTGAAAAATTGATGCACAACATTGGAATGCAGTGACTTAGAGATATTAAGTGATGTTTTCATGAGGGGAGCAAATATATTCTTTTGAAAGTATAAATTATATGAAATATGTATTTTTTTTTTCACTATGATTTTTTTCCCACCCATGTGGTTGTTTTCTAGTAAGATTTTAATGGGGTATATTTCATATATATAATGGACATCTAAGGGGGAGTATTATAAGTATTGTATAAAAATAATAGATGTCCATTAGTATCATGCTTAGTGTCTAATGCCAAATGTCATTTTCTCATTATCACATGTGTTGGCTATGTGTCATTCAACTTCCTATGCATAGTATCCAAATGTGCCACTTCCTACTTGTCAAAATTCTTCCCTATAAATAAGTGGTCATTTGTACGGATATAAATTGGTGAGAATTTCACTTAATTTACATATTATTCAATTTTATAATTTTAGTTATTTTATGCTTGTAGCTATTTTATTTATTATTATTATTATTATATAAATATGTTATTATATTATATTTTCTCCATATCCGTGTTCCCGTTGTGCTCCTCAATTTCACAACACATTATCAGCACAAGCTTCTGTCATTTTTCTTTTATTTATAAATTTATTATAATGTTGTTATTATTATTATTATTATTATATAAATATGTTATTATATTATATTTTCTCCATATTCGTGTTTCCGTTGTGCTCTTCAATTTCACAACACATAGATAATTATTAGTGAGAGTTTTATTCAACCATAAGGATTAAATTCTAATTAAAAACAATATGCAATAAATTTAAATTTTCTTCAAAGGCCCAAAATTCTAAATTCTAATTATCAAGCGATACTGCGATAGGAAGCAAATTTGCAATTTAATCAAATAAAAATCTGGTAGTTCTTTTCAGGCTAATTAGCAATGATTAATTAATTAAGACGTTCAAGTTCTCGAATATTGATAGGCCAAATATCAATGGCGTCCCCGTTCAAGAGCCGCCCGGCGATATGGAGTTCGCAGTTTCAGAAGGATGAAATGAATCCCAAAACACGTACTTCGACCTGTCTACGCACACGCTGGACGGCGGTCCACAGGGAAAAAGACCACCGTACCTCCCGGCGATATGGCAGCACGCCGAGTCGGCATTCTCAAACCCTATTCAAAATGCAATGAACGAAGCTTTCAATGTGAACACTGTGAGAATGTGTAATTCCACATTATTTTCTTACCGTATGATGCGTGATTCTGAACTATATCTTGAACGATTCGAAATGCATCTGCGTAAAGGAAATTCGAATCCTGAAATCGAGCTCCGAGCTCTATGAGTAGACCTCTCAATTGGTTGTTGAATAACTGAGCCATTAGGTTAGGGGAATTTGCACAGTTGTTTCCTAATGAAGGTTTTGAATCTCTCTGATATGGAATGCATCCGATTGGTCCGACGTTTACCGCTACGATCCTTCTGGCTCCTAGATTGTAGAGTCTCTGCAAGTGATTCAGAACCGTTTTCGAATGAAGTAATGGAAACGAGTCATAAACTTTGATGTCAGTGAAGTAACAAGAAAGAGTGTTATTACTGTGAGTTGGAGTCTGTATCTCGAAATCATGGAACCAACAGACAACTCTGGAGGAATCAAGCGGTGTCCTGAATCAGAGAGGACTGGTGTAAAGTAGTTATTAATGAAGTCATTTGAGCCAATGGTTATGGAGAAAATGGAAGTTCTAAGCAAATCTATGGCAGCAGGAAGGCCAATCATGGAGATGATATCTTGTCTGGTATTTGCAAGGTTATCGATTTGAGCATCCATGTTGATTCGAGCAATCTTTCCAACACAAATACAACATACTTTAGTTACAAAAATAGCAAGAACAACACATATGAGGAAGAAAGCATGAAAATATGCACTTCAATCATGGTTTTCCATTGCCGCAGAAACTTACAAAGATTTTTCCTGCGTTGTTTAAGATTCCAGCTGAACCAGAAGCATAGTTGACGCCTCAAAAAATCACCGCCCCAGTCGTGGAAGGCGCCAAGTATGGGGTAGTGAATGTCATGAACCCAAGCTCCTGACCTGGTAAGATGGAAACAATAACATGATAGACATTGAAATTTGTATTTCCTGTATTTTGTTGGTCTTATTAGTGCAATGTAGATCACAACTTGCCTATTATGTCAACAATGGTTCGCCCATTTGTGAATCGACCAGTTGGCCTACCGAAATCGATGCCGTTTGGCACATAGTTGGCCCGGGAGAGCGATGGAATGTAGTTGTTGTTTCCAACCTCCACCAATGAATCCCCAAACACAAAATTAGCTGTAAAATCTCTAGAGAAGCAAGTTCCAAACAAGGTAAATAGGGTAAAACATAGGATACCCTCGACAGTGTTTTTGTTAACAAATATCATATCCATTTAGAAACAGTCTTCTAAGAGGAAAAAGAAAACAAAGCAGTTTCTCGAGTATTCTTCCCTTTTAACTTTCTTTTGGCTGTGTAATGGTTCAAAACCAGAAGAAACAGAGAAGAGAGCTTAGGATTAGGAAGAAAAGGTAAGTCTAAGGAGATAACCCATTAAATGTTCTGTCACACCATCACCAACCTTGAGAAAATGAGGGGCTGCTAATTTTTATGGGTTTTTAACTTTGAATGCAGGCAGGAAAGCAGGATTTGTACCGAGGAAAGAGCATAGTTAAAGCAGCCTGCTGTGAAGGACTTGGAGATGAATTCGGTACTCTGTTTCTAGCTTAAGAGCCTTTATATATTTTTTTATTTTCTGAATTCCGTTCTAAACTCATAATAGCTTAAAAGTATTTATATTTTTTGATCGTGTTGGTCTTCCAATGGTGCATTTTATAAACTAGCAAATCCCACCTATAATCTTTTATCTACTGAACAAATGGAGGCTAAATTAGATACTATACCCCTGAAGTTTGTCCTTAGTTTAAAAAATATCTCTATTTTCAAAAGTTGCAATATTACCTTGTCTTTTTTATAAAGGTTTCAAAATAACACTTGGAGTGAAAAAAATCATTAGAATTTTGGACAGAAAGTTGAGTGTCTGGATGTTGTTTTTTTGACGTAATCCATGCAATCATTGTTGGAATAAATGATAGTGATCATTCGTGTAGAGTTGTATCGTTTCATAAGTGAACATGTCTTTTCGTAAATAACCAACTTGATGAAGAGACACGACTATTCAAATGGATGAATAGTCTATAAATATGTCTCTTCTTCAAATTGCATTTTATAACTTTTTCATAATCACTTTTCTCCTTGAAACTCTCTCTTGTTTTATCAAGTTTTTGAAGTTCGGTTTATTTTCACAAAGTATAGTCTGTTAGATCTTGTGGACGAGGTGCTGCTTCTATAAAAAAGTTAGTCTATTCTATCATGGGATACAATTACTCAAGAAACTCAAGCACTAGAGTGAGTAATATTGTCTTAAGGAGACAACGTGAAATCATTGGGCTCGGGATCCTTCGTGTTTATAAGGTTATGTATTTTTTCATATTTTTGGTAAAATTATTCATATAACAATCTTAAGACAATTTTAATTGGATTTGGTTTTATTTTTGTCATTATGCATGATGCAATCATTAAATAATTGATATGAGATTTCATTTTTTTTCTATTACTCATACATGGATCTTATTGTTTTTTCATGAATGTGTTTTATGTAAATTTGTCGTGAGGTCTTTTTTGGTTCTTTTTTTTTTTTTTTTAAAGAAAAAAATCCATAAGTTAAATCTGAGTTGTATGTGTGGGTTTTACCTGATTTTAGTGCATTTGGTTTTTTAGTTGATTTAGTGTTATGACTCAACAAATGAGAATCTTGTTGGAATCATCAAATTAGGATGTAAAATGAGATTTACCTTTTATTCCTCCAAATCTTCATCTCATTCTAAGTAAAACTTCATGCATCGAAATTGTTAATATTCTCGTTTTATTTATTTTCTGATTTTCATGTGCTTTATTTATGCATGAAGTTTTGTAGTGTGAAAATTGTTAATTTGCACTCAAGTGATAGTTGCATAAAAGTGTTTTCAAGTGAGATTGGCATGAAATGATTTTGAAGAGTTTCTGAATTTATTTTATTATTTTCCGTGCGTTTTTGTTCTATATTTACTCTTCGACTGGATTTAGAAAAACAAAAATAAACACAGAAAAAAACCAGATTTTGTTCTTTCCTTCCCTTATTCTGTGCTCTTCACTTTGCATCACAAACCCCACGAAAATCTTTGAAGAATTTTTTTCCTTATCTACCTTTTTCTTGATGTAATCACTAACTTCTAGTGATTTTGCAAAAGATGTTGATAAATTTTGTTTGATTTTGGGTTGTGGATTTGTGGTTTTTAAGCATCATGAGAAACACTTATCATGTTTGATGGAATGAGCAATGTGGATTCTAAACTTAAAATTTGATGGCAAGATAAATTGTTATTCATCAACTTGGGCAAATTTTTTTTTAATACTATATTTTCTTTGGCATATATATAATTTTGGCATGCGTTGATCGTTTGGCATATGTGCAGTGGGTTATTTTTATTTTATGCACTAATTTTTATTTTACAGTTATATCTATGACAACAGGGTTTTAAGTCGTGTACTGCAAAAAATTGGCGTATTACGGTCAATTGTTACTATTATATAATGTTCTCATATTATTTTACATTTCAAGCCTAATGAATAATGTCCCAAGTTTATTTGTTGTCTTATTGATTTTATTTTGTGAGAAATATTTAGTAAAATTATTTACCTTGTTTCACAAATATTTGGTAATCCGTCTCACATAAATGTCATGAACAATGCGAAATTGTTGTACCACATTTTGGTGAAAATTATGGAGAAAAATTATGAAAAATTTAATCGCTTTGATTTCAAATGATAACAACATAATATTCTAATCTCCCTTGCAACTTGGAATGAAATTTTTTTTTTCAAAAAACAATTGCTATTATAATGTTGAAGGAGAAGTCAACAAAGAAAGGTTGCTTGCACTTAAGGTATAGAAACATATGCAAAATATTTATGCAAGAGCCACACTTTAAGTTGACTAGATAACACTATATAATGAATGGTTTCAGCTCCTTACGAGATGCTTTGAGTGCAGTAATATGGCATGGATGGATACTACGCTTACGATTTCGTATCTCTCTTATAGTGGTGGATTTGGCGAAAATCTATGGGATTCATTAGAGAAATACAATATATATAAGCCAAAAGATGTCATAACAATGATATTTTTGGTCGGAAAATTTATGTTTTATAAAATGATTGATTCCAAAACCGTGATAAATGAACTTTTAGAACTTTTTCGTAATCACTTTTCTCCTAAGAAACTTTCTTTCATTTTAGTTTATTTCAACAAAGTATAGTTCGTTGGATCTTGCAAACGGAGTGTTGCTTCCATAAGAAAATTAATTTGTTCTATCATATGAGACAATTACTCAAGAAACTTAGGCACTAAAGTGAGTAAAATTTTATTAGGGAGACAACGTGAAGTTGTATTTCTCTCACGTTTACGAGGTTACGAATTCGTTGATATTCTATGTGTTCATATAACAAACATCCTAGTCATTGCCACGTTCCACATCATTGCATTGATCTTTCGTAACATTCTAAGTGGGTGTTTGTCTCATCAACATGAGTTGAGTTGGTATAATATATCAACTCATTGTTTGACCTGCCAACTTTAAATGTTGGTAGAGTTGAGTTGGTATATTTTACCAACTTACCCTAACTCTCCATTCTTCCAATGTTTTCAATGGCTCTACTCATTGACCACCGTCACACTTCAAAAACTAATTTTGGGTTCCAACAATCACCTTTGATGACAATTTCGACGATGAAATTTGGACTCCGACAACCAACTCCGAGCTCCTACAAACTTTGCGCGATCAACTTTGGCAACCACCTCCGGTGACCCAACTCCGACGACCACCTTCGCACTATCAACTCCGACGACCAACTGGCTCTGACAACAAACTCCGATGACCAATTCCGACAACCACCTCCGACTACAAACTCCGATGAAAATCACCTTCGATGAACACTTTTGAGTGAGTAATCTGACGACCAACTCAATGCTTTAGACTAACTTTGGGCTCCTATAGTCACCCTCACAATCTCCAGCGAAAATCATATTTGATGATTAACTTCGACAACCACTTTTGCCCGCCCAACTCTGGGATTCAAAAACCACCTCCGATGACAAACTTCGACAACCAACTCCAATATACCTTCATGTGACCAACTTCAAGCTCCAACAACCACCTCCAGCTACAAACTCCAGCAAAAATCATCTTCAATAATCAACTTCGACAACCACTTCTGACTACTATAAGACTGATGATTGTTAAAGTATTTTGTAGAGTTGTTGATTATATAAAAAATATTATTTTGTCTACATTAAGTGCAATATTTATATGTAATGAATTCATATATCAAATGAGTGTTAAGAATATTTAGACGAAAAGTATGTATATAGTTGAAAAGTATATAACATATAATAATAAAAAAAAATCATAAAATGAAAATTTTTTTCATGGAACATTTTCTAGCAAGAATTAGTGAAAAATAGAGATTTGTTCTTTGATGATCCTCTAAATTTAGAGGAAATGAAAGTGAAACTGTTGAAGAAATGTGGTGACATTCCATTGACTGTTACGATGATGGGGGAAATTTAATTAAAAAAAATACATGACATAGTAAAAATATAGAGCAACAATAGGAAGAAGAAGAAAAAAAAGAAGATGATAATGAAATTCATGGAGAAAAATTGGCTAGAAAGTTTTGATTTCACTTTAGTTTTTCATTTTATTTAACCATATTTCTACAAGAAATGTAATGAGTCAATTGTTGTTTATTGCCCAAAAAAGAAAGAAAGAAAGAAAGAAAGAAAAGTTCTAAAAATTAAAAGAAAAAAATTATAGTTCATATTTTATTCAAACAAAGATAAGTGGAATTATTGAATAAAAAGATTTCAAAACAAAAATAATAATCATAAAAGCATATTATTTAGAGTTTAAAAAATTACATCAGATACCCAGACATATGAATTCAACTCTGCACTCCAAACAAAGACATATGAACTCAGACTAAATAACTCATCACCCCAAACACAGACATATGAACTTCACAGATGTATGAACTCCACAGACTTGTGAACTACATCCTATCTCAATTCAGCGCCCCAAACAGCCCCTAAAGGATTTATATTTTAAACTTTTGAAAGAATAAAAGCATTTTTTAAACAATAAGTAGAGTTCAAGTTTTTTTGGGCAAAAAATAAACTCCATTTGAAACCAATCAAGTGGGAGCTCGTAGATTGTAGAAGACTCCATTTGATTTTTTTTTTTTTATATATATATATATATATTTGAAAATTGTACATGTTTCCTCACAATTTGTTTATTATGATTTTCACTTCTCTTAGAGAAACATTTTGATTCTTAGCAAAATCCTAAAATGTGCATTCTATTTTTTAAAACTTGGATTGGACTTTGAAAATACTCGAAGGAGGTAGATAAAAAAATATAGAATCTCACAAAATATGTAGTATTCGTAGTTTTTTTTTTTTTTTTTTTTTTTTTTTTTTGTATGGATTGCCTCATTTGGGAGGTCCAAATGAAAAATAGCCACCTATAGAAAAAGTAATGGAAAGTTACCTTTTGCTGATGTCATCCACGTATGATTTTACCACTTCACCCTTGAGATGCATCCTGCGAGCCCACCACTATCAAGGAATTCAATCCTTGATGGCTTGTTACTCGTTCCTCATTGGCTCGTCACATGATCCTCAATGCACGATAACTTGATACCGGGATGCATGGTCACTCGATACATGTGCAATTGACACGTGTATACTCAACCATTGCCATCCGTACTTGATACTCGATTAATGCATACTCGATCATTTTGAATTGTCTGTGCCTGTCGAAGGATCTACACTGTAGTTAATGCTCATGTATGAACATACACAAATTGGAGATTTTTCTGACAATTCTCACTATTTTTTTCAAATCAATTTCTTGAAATGTGAAGTAATTTTTTTTTTTTTATTAACCAAGAACAAATAGAACTGAAACACAAAAGAGAAAATCGAGCTCTTTTTCCCTCTAAAAATCCGCTTCACAAAACCTGTTTTTCTTAATAGAGATCAAGTTATAAAGGCATTCAGATCATTTCACTATATTGTCTCACACCTCAAGTAAGTAAATGTACTAGTTTTTTTTCTTCCATTTTTTGATCACATTTTTTTTACTTTTCCAATGCTATGCGAGATATACGAATGTAGCAAAGAGAACGAGTGAGTGTGAGTTTGTGAGTATACACTGAGACATGCGAGTAGCTCCCAGTGGAGCGAGGATGAAAGGAGAGAAATCTATGAAATAGTAAGCATTGAGTTAAGAGAACCAAATATTGAGGGACGAATATCGGGTATTGGGTATCGAATAGTGAAGACGAGTAGCGAGGATCGAGTATAGCGAGTATTTAACGTTAACCAATTTTCCTAACTGCTCACTTTTTGTATTATTTTTCTTGAAGGATGAAGAAGTATATATTCTTACGTTATAGTGATACATGGGACGATATAGAAGAAGGCTATATTGGAGGCTATTTGAAGGGTTTGCTAGTTTCGAGCACATTGACGTTTAATGAGTTGGTAAATCTAGTATATGAGTTCATGCGAGTTAGTTTGATAGAGTTCAAGATTATAATGAGGGTGACATATAAGATGGATATTGATTCTCCTCCAGTATGCTTAATGGACGATGCTTATGTTAAATTTCTCCTCTCAATGGGACCGTACTAGACCGTAGGTATTTGTAAGTCTTGAGGAAATTGAAGATATTCATCACGAGGCAACATTTGATTACCTAGAGAGAGAAGACCAACCCATGTGTGGAGCGGGTGTCAATGAGCATGATGTTTGTCCATCGAGTGTCTCATTGAAAAACGAAAACATCGATGTTAATATAGCAAATGTATTGCATCCGAATGTGACAACAAAAGAGGTTGGGACATGTGTAAATGAGAATTTGATGATAGAAGAGGAAGATGCTGAGAATGAAGAACAACCAACCCAGGTTGTTTTAGGGATTGGTCTTTCTATTGTGAATGAAGGACAACCAACTCCGATTTTGTCAAATGATTTTGGCTATTTTGTTGAGAGTGTGTCTTGCCAAAATTCGTGCAGTGTACTACCATCCAATAGTAATGCCAGAACAGGGGACTTGATCATGCAACCGCAATCGTCTATAGGGTTGGGGGATACAGTTGAAGTAGGTCAAATTTTGTTCAGCAAGAGTGATGTAAAGATGAGGTTAGCAATGTTGGCTATTAAGAATAACTTTGAGCTGCGGGTTAAAAAATCGAACAAAAAATTGTATATTGTTCGGTGTTTACACCCAACTTGTAGGTGGGCCCTTCAATCAATTAAAATGGACAGATGTGATATTTTCAAGATCACAAAATGCATGCCCAATCACACATGCTCGATTAAAGTATTGAATCATGACCACAGGCAAGCCAGTGCATTCGTTATTGGTCATTTGATGAAGGACAAGTTTGGCATTAGTCGAGGGGACAAACCACACCATATTATTAAGAATGTGCGGCATCCGTACGGTGTCGATATTAATTATGACAAGGCATGGCATGCGAGAGAAATTGGTTTTGCTCTTGCAAGGGGGACGCCAGAGGAATCATATGCCAACTTGCATGCATATGGTGAGACTTTGAAGATAGAAAATTTTGGAAATGTATTTGAGATCGAGCTTGAAAAATCAAAATATTTCAAATACATGTTCATGGCACTAGATGCAAGTTTAAGAGGTTTTAAGAATTTTCGACCTGTGATCATTGTAGACGATACTCATCCAAAGTGTAAGTACAAGGGAACAATACTAGTTGACGTTGTAATGGATGGTAACAACCAATTGTATCCACTGGCATATGCAATTGTTGATAGTGAGAATGACTGAGCCTTGAAGTGGCTCATGATGACCTTTAAAACAACAATTGGAGAATGCCCTAACCTTATATTCGTCTCAGACCATGGATAGAGTATAACTAATGTCGTTGTTGCTATATTCCCCAATTCTTAATACAGACTTTGTACCTACCATTTGAAAAAGAACATGGAGAAATACTTCAAGGACGAGTTTGTTAGAAAATTGTTTAACGATGTTTGCAGAACATATCGAGTTAGAGTTTAAGCACCATTGGGTCCAAATAATGAACTACAACAATGGTTCACTTGCAAGATATTTGGAGGATGTTGATATTCAGCGATGGGCACAGTGTTACCAGTTCAGGAACTGATATGATAACATGACCAACAATAGTGTCGAATGCTATAATTCAATTACCAAAGAAACCCGAGAGTTGCCAATAACTTCGTTGCTAGAATACATAAGAGGTCTACTTGAAGGTTGGTTTCATGAGAGGCGAACAATGTGGTTTAATAGTATATCGCCACATTCAAAGTATGTAGAGGAAATAATGGGTTTAGGGTGTGATAAAGCTAGGCGATACCAAGTAAATCCAATCGATTGTTATAGATTTCATGTCAAGAACGGTGGATTAGATGGTATCTTCAATCTTAACACTCGAGAATGTAGTTGCATACAATTTCAGTGTTTGGAGATTTTGTGTTTGCACACTATTGCTGTAGCTAGAGAGCGCAATATCAATCAGTTTACTCTATGCAACAAATTCTATAGTGTTGATTCTTAGTGCTAGCATATGCAGAGTCGATAAACCCACTTGGTCATGTATTCGAATGGAAAAAGACACCAGGGTATACCGAGGTAAAAATACTCCCACCGAAAAGAGTGGTACAGGTTGGTAGACAAAGGTAAATGGGACACCGTCCATTGGAGAACATGT
Source organism: Benincasa hispida (assembly GCF_009727055.1). Classification (NCBI taxonomy): domain Eukaryota; kingdom Viridiplantae; phylum Streptophyta; class Magnoliopsida; order Cucurbitales; family Cucurbitaceae; genus Benincasa; species Benincasa hispida. The sequence continues at coordinate 20,732,245 of NC_052349.1, read as the reverse complement.
CACATTAAAGAAATGTGGACGGTGTGGTCAACCGGGACATAATAGATAAAAGTACAACGAACCACTTGATACGTCCAAACGCAATGAACAGGCGAGGACTGAGACTCAAGGGACCCAAACAATGACCAATACTTTATAATTTAATAATATGCATTATATTGTTAATTATGTAAAGTAAGAACTTTCTGTAAATACTCGATTCACGATACTCATTACTCGCTACTTGATGCATGTTATTCGATACATGATTACTCGACAATACTCGATAAACAATACTTGATCCAATGACTTCACTCGATATACGATACTCATTATACCATACTCGATGCAAGTTACTTAATACACAATGCAAGTTACTTGATGCTTGACGCATGTTACTTGATGATCGATGCATGATACTCGAAATACGACACCTAAAATCATGTACACTCGATACACATACAGTTGCTTACTTTGAAAAAGTTTCTCATATAAGTATGGAAATATACAAATTGCTCATATAAAGTTAAGAGATTCATACATTTACAAAAATTGTCAAAATTTACATAGAAAGATCTAATAAAAAAATTGATCGACCTATAACTCGGCATCATACTGCAACCTAAACTCATGCATTTTATCTTGCCATAAACTCTCCAAACTAGACCCGGTCACCAAGTATTCGAAGAACTTAAGACAAAATATCCCATAATCTAGTGTATCTGACCCTCGTAGGAAGCCCGTATTGACACGACTCAACCTCAAAGGTGTTGGGGTTGATGCCCTAAATCTCGTAGGGTTCTATAGTTTGTAAACCTTGTATGAACAAAATCTTATGTGATTAGTAATATAGGATATTTTATTCAACTTGTCTATAAAATATGTGATATTTTAGTTGCATTAACCACAAACCAATAAACTAACATCACAACTGAGTACCTTATCCTGGTGACACTATGAGTATGGCCTGCTTTGCAAGTGTTACAAGTGTTGTAAAGTGCTACAAATGATCTGATCCTGATCATTCATGTATTAGACATGTGAGCGGGGATATTCTATACAAAGGAGTTTGTATAAGACCGGATCACGAAATGTTTAGTCTTATTATATACGCCGTTCATGATAGAGACTTTCATTTCACTAGGATGACCATAAGTAACATGACCTTAATCCTGAGTGAGTTGTGAGCTATTGCTTATGAGGATGGTCCTTTGATTTGTATGGGTGAGAGTGGCTAGTTCTTCGACACAACAAGCCTACCATTTTGGGGATTCGTTTGATTGGGGAGTTGGGAACATAGCTACACAAGATGGAATTCACTCCTTTCTCGAAGCAAAGATAAGTAGATAGATTGCTCTCTTAAGGGCTGATTCTGGGTCTTGAACAATGTGGCGCCACACCCTCTCCTGGCCCGAGAGGGGTTTAGTCATAGTAGGTCTATGATCTATTGTTCATTAGAGGGATCAGTGGTACATAAGGAGTTAGAGGTAACTATAGAGGCAAAACGGTAATTTGGCCCAACTATACTTAGGAGCAATTTGTGAAGGGTCATTGTACTGTTGATTGGTTATATGCAATGGACACATAAATATATCTGTAGTGCGAAGAGTACAGGTGTCAATCTTTAGTGGAGTGCTCGATAGTTAACGGATGGTGGATAATGTAATTAAAGAGTTTAATTAATTGTTCACATACCGTTGGAGCTTCAAGCTACAGGTCCATAAAGTCTCCTTGGTAGTTCAAAAGGATTTAGTCGAGAATCAACTCTTGGGTTAATTTGAAGTTCAAATTAATAAGAGGGAATATAATTATATATGATATAATTAAATTGATTCAATTATATATGATATAATTGTTATAATGTATTTGATACATTATAGTTTATTTGGAGGAAATAAATATTTGAATGAGATTCAAATATATTTTCTATGAATGTGATTCAAAGTTGCTAAATTTAATATAAATATGATTTATATTAAATGCCATAAAATAGAAAAAAGGAACTATAGTTTATATTATATATGATATAATATTAAAACTATAGTTTATGTGTTATATTTGATATGATATATAGTTTAGTATAAATAAGATATGATAAGTTAGTCATCATATTTATTTATATTAATTTTATTATTTTGGATAATAATTCCTAATTTCTCTCCAACCACCTTAGTGGGTGGTTAATTCGTTTTATGGCAAAAGGAATAAAAGAAATTATTTTCTCTTCTTCCTGACAGTTGTTACACGATTGAGAGCTTTGCTATATGATAAAGAGTATCACAGAATTGTTCGGTGTCTTCTTCAATCTCCTTCCTCCTCCAAACTCAAAAACCCTCCAAACCAAAATAGTTAGAGCCTACCACTCCTGGACTTTCACTCTGAGAATACCGAAAGCTCTTGTGGTAGTGTCTTCTTACTTTTGGTTCGAGAAGTTCTTGAAGAAGGTCTTCAAGTTTGTTACTGTGTTCGAGGTTTGTGACCACGAGAGGGATTTACAAGAAGAAAAGTTCTTTAAGGGTAGTATCATTTGAACCCATTTTCTTTACAAAAAGCATGCTATAATTTGCTCAGAATGCATATCTTGTATGTTTACTGTAAATTGTTTTTCAATGTAAATAGAATTTGGACGATCCGCTTCCTCTGAAGGATCTCTGTAAAATGAGTTTCTTCAATTGGTATCAGAGCCAGGTTGTAGTTTTGATTCCAAATTCCATTTATGTATTGAAACCATTTACAATAGTGGTGGGTTTTAGTTTCTGCATTGCGTTTAAATGTTAAATGTATGTGGATGGTTGGTTATGGATGTTTTGGGATAGATGTCTCTGTTTATGGCTTTCTGTTTAAATTTACAAAGTTAATTTGTAAGGGCCTTGCGTTTTTTGGGCATTAAATTTGCAATTGAGTCTGTATTCATTTAAGTTTTGAGTCGCTCATGAGGCTTCAGAAGAAGGGTTGCAGTGCGTTTCGATGGAGAAGACGAAGCGGTGGTTGCCGCATCATGTAGTTGGAGCTAAATGATCATTTAAATTTTGTTATGCGATCGTATAGAGTTTACTACACGATCGTGTAACATTTGCTAAACGATCGCATAGCTAATGCTACGCGATCGTGTAGAGTTTACTACACGATCATGTTCCGTTGGCTGCATGATCGCATAGACACTCTAGGTGTAGACGATCACGCGGTATATGATACTCGGTGTAAAGCATGCATGCTAAACGATTGTGTATACTATCATACTCATTGCATAGTCTTTAGTTACACGATCGAATGGTATGCGATACTCGATGCACGCTGCATGATCGCATAGACTTTCATGCTCATCGCATAGTCAAAAGCTATGCGATCGCATTTAAACGATTGGTTATACTCGACGCCTTGTTGCTCGATGATCAGAATTGCTACACGATCAAGCTACAAAGGTTCTTGGTGGAGTGGTTCAAGGCGAGCGGTTCAAGACCCGATTCACTTGTTCCGAACCGGTGGACTCAAACTTTTGTAATAGTTTAGCCATTTATTTCCAATTTTTGAGATTATCTATCCCGGTCCACCAACTTTAGTTAAATATACACGTGATGTATGTTTATTTTATATGTCATAATGTATGTCATATAGTTTTAAAACCCACCATAGGTTATGCATATTTTTTTTCATGCATCATTTTATATTATAAGTGTTATAATATATTAGTATGCATGATTTAAATTACAAAAAAACACGCTCATGCATCATATAATATAAGAGTCATACTATATGTATGCATGCTTTATAGTATATCCATGCATCATTTATATTATAAATGTTATAATATAAGGTTGAATGTTTGTATAAAATGTATACTCTAACTTAGTTCATTACTTATTTATATAAATGTTATATATTAGCAATGAATGAACATTGCATGAAGCATGACACTACCTTAGGTTAATTTATAAATGTTATATATAACTTATGTATGTCTAGCTTGCAATGTTGTTTGGTTTTAATTGTTTCATTTATTATAAGTGTTATAATAAATGAAATTAGAATTAAAATCAATAATAAAGAGTTGCATGCAAACCTTAAGCTTTAATCATTTTTTAAAAGTGTTTTAAAATTTGATTGAGATAGATCTAAGATCACGTTTCTAATGAGATTAGAAATCTAAGTTTAATCTTTTAAATCGATTTAATAGGATTAAATTGATACTTAATAAAAGATTAAATATGTAACAAATATATCTATAAGGGACCTTTTGTCTAAGGTTGGTTCTGGCTAGGCTGGGGTACTTAAGCCGATGGAAACATCGCACCCCTACCTGGGAACCTACCTAGAAAGGTAAATTTAGATAGATTTGTTACATGCATGCAAGTTTGATGAAAGTTTGTTAAAGAGTTTAATAAGACTTGAATCAAAGTTGTTTAATCATCAAAGACAAGAGTTATTTTTGAGCAAATTAAACAAACACTTAGATAAAATCAGTAGCCAAATTTTTTAAGTTAATGAGTCCTAGGTAGAACACTTAGTGGGAGGAAAATGGAGTATATGATACTTCATTTTAACCTCTACATGTTTCTCCTTAAAAGTTCACACTGTGAGATCTATCCTTCGGCTCAGGATATTGGGTGTCCCTACGGAGTTGTGGCAGTTTGGCTAGAGTTTTAATTACTAAATGACATGGGAGAGTGTTCATTAGTAAGTTGGAGTTGGGACATGTGGCACATATCCAGTCTCTCTCATTAGGGTGTTGGAATAAGTTTCATGCATTCGCCTCGTGGATCATGGGTTTCTCTAAAATGGATCAGTGTGTTATGACTTTTTTTATCTTGATCTCCAAAATGGATATGGGCTTGTTTGTCTTTGTTCCTAATCGATTTTTCCTAACGGTTGGCTCATTAGGGCGGACTCTTTAGAACCTTAAAATGAAGGTTACACTTACACAGAATTGTTAAGGATTTTACAAAATTTCTGAAAGAACAATGTTGACTACTTAGATTCAGTTACAAGCGAGTTGTTTCTGTATAATGGTTGAGAATGTCTCATTTAGTGAAAGGGGGCACTTCGATCACCTACGGCGACTTTTTGTCCGTCTCATGAAGCATTATTTGCAAAATAGATGTTACTTTAGGGACAATACTATTTTGCGAAAATTTGATTGGTTTTCTAAAAGGTGGTTTAATGCAAAAGGTAGGACTTAATTTACTTTTTATGTTTTCAGCATTTTTAATATGCTTACTGCGACTCTAACTTTACTTTGCCACCCGAAAAAATAATATGACAAACTATGTTAGTTTGGAAAAAACACCATAAACAGCGGTTTTGATCATCGATGATTTCGTTTCGTCCTGATTTGATGGAGGAGTGTTGTCCTCCATTCCAGCTACTATTGCTCTCGGAATGTCGGAAAAGTGTTAATGGAGCGATGGACAAAGGTGAACGAAGAGGCTCGAGTATCTGGCGCCTTAACAAAGTCTGCTTGGCAAGAAGAAGGAATTGAGGGCCCATGGTCCACTGGACGTGAATTCATGGGAGTCCTTAAGGGAATGTTAGATAAACAATTCGCACAGCTCAGGCACGACGCTCTCAAGTACATCTTCAACTCACGTATGCAAGAGAGGTCATCTTTTTGGGAACACGTTCTCAACATGATGATTCACTTCAACGTGGCTAAGATGGACGGGTCAAGAATCAATGAGGCCAACCAGGTTTGCATCATTCTGGAATCTTTACCAGATAACTTCTTTCATTTTCGTAGCAATGTTGTTTTGAACAGGATTGACGACAACCTTACTACTTTGCTCAACGAGCTGCACTCTTTCTAATCCTTGTTGAAAAGTAAGGAGAAGAAGGGTGAAGAAAATGTTGCTTCATCATCTAAAAAGTTCCATAAAGGTTTGGCCTCTAGAACTAAGTATGCACCTTCTACCTCCAGCACCAAAAAGTGGAAGAAAAATAAGGGTGGAAAGGGGAAGGCTGCTGCTAACCCAGGAGTTGTTGCTCCAAGGGGTAGACAACTAGTGAGGGTTGATAATGGAAAGCACTTCCATTGCAATCGGGACGGGCACTGAAAGAGAACTACCCAAATATTTGGCAGAAAAGAAGAAGGCCAAACAAGGTAAATGTGATTTACTTGTATTGGAAACTTGTTTAGTGGAGAATGATGATTCTGCCTAGATTATAGACTCTAGAGCCACTAACCATGTTTGTTCTTCATTTCAGGGAATTAGTTCCTGGCGGCAACTTGATGTTGGTGAGATGACGCGAGTTGGAACCGGGCATGTCGTCTCAGTTGTGGCAGTGGGAGGTCTTCGGTTAACTTTACAGAACAAATTTCTCATTTTGAATGATGTATTTGTTGTTTCTGATTTAAAAAGGAACTTAGTGTCTGTAAAGTATCTTTTCGAATGTAATTATCAACTGAACTTTTCTTATAATAAAGTGTTTATTACTAAGAATGGTGTTGATATATGTTCTGCTAAACTGGAAACTAATTTGTATATGCTAAGGCCGTTAGTAACAAATACCCTCAATAACATAGAGATATTTAAAACTTTCGTAACTCAAAATAAATGACTTAGAATTTCTCCTAAGAAAAATGCCCATCTTTGGCACTTAAGACTAGGACATATTAATTTCAATAGGATTGGGAGATTGGTGAAGAATGGACTTCTAAGCGAGTTAGAAGAAAATTCTTTACCTGTGTGTGAGTCATGCCTTGAAGGCAAGATGACTAAAAGGTCTTTTACTGATGATTATTCAAGGTATGGGTACATTTATTTAATGCAACAAAAGTCTGAGTCTTTTGAATAGTTCAAAGAATTCAAAGCTGAAGTTGAAAATGCATTAAATAGAACGATTAGAATATTTCGATCTGATCGGGGTAGAGAGGATTTAACTTTCCAGAACTATTTGATAGAACATGGAATAGTATCCCAAATCTCAGCATCTGGTACACCTTGTCAAAATGGTGTATCAGAGAGGAGAAATCGAACCCTGTTGGACATGGTTCGGTTTATGATGAGTTATGCTTCCTTATCTGACTTGTTTTGGGTTTATGCAATAGAGACTGCAGCTTATATCCTGAACCGTGTTCCCTCAAAGAGTGTTTCCAAAAAACCTCTGGAGTTATGTAATGGTCGTAAAGCTAATTTACATCATTTGAAAATCTGGGGTTGCCTAACAAATGTGCTTGAGGCCAATCCTAAGAAACTGGAACCACGTTCAAGGTTATGCCTATTTGTAGGCCACCCCAAGGGAACGAGAGGTGGTTATTTCTATGATCCTAAAGAAAAAAATTTGTATCGACAAATGCTACTTTTCTTAAGGAGGACCATATAAGGGAGTACAAACCCAAAAGTAAATCGTGTTGAATGAGCTTTCCAAAGAAACTATTGAATCTTCAACAAGAGTTGTTGAAGAGCCAATTACCTCAACAAGAGTTGTTGAAGTAGGTTCCTCTAGTAGGTAAAATCCACCTCAAGTGTTGAGGGAACCTCGACGTAGTGAGAGGGTTGCGAACCCACCTATTCGCTGTATGGATTTAACTGAAATCCTAACTATTGTAGCTGATGGTGAGGTTGAGGATCCATTGTCTTACAAGAAGGCAATGGAGGATGTTGACATAGATGAATGGATCAAAGGCATGGATCTCGAAATGGAGTCTATGTAGTTCGAGTCAATTTAGGATCTTGTAGATCAACCTGATGGGGTTAAACCTATAGATTGTAAATGGATCCACAAGAGGAAACGGGGTACTGATGGGAAAGTTCAAACCTTCAAGGCTAGATTGGTGGCAAAGGGTTATACCCAGATAGAGAGAGTCGACTATAAGGAGACTTTCTCGTTTGTTGCCATGCTGAAGTCTATTCAAATCCTCCTATCAATTGCCTCATATTATGACTACGAGATATGGCAAATGGATGTCAAAACAGCTTTTCTGAATGACAATCTTGAGGTGGCCATTTATATGGTACAACCCGAGGGATTCATAGTCCAAGGTCAAGAGTAGAAGATCCATTTATGGATTAAAACAAACATCTCGATCTTGGAACATAAGATTTGATATTGCGATCAAATGTTATGGCTTTGATCAAAACGTTGATGAGCCTTGTGTCTACAAGAAGATCATTAACAGTTCAGTAGTTTTCTAGTGTTGTATATAGATGATATCCTACTCATTAGGAATGGTGTAGGTTTACTGACTACAGTTAAGAACTGGCTAGCGACCCAATTTCAAATGAAATTTTTTTAAGAGGTTTAGTTTGTTCTAGGTATTCAGATCTTTCAAGATCGAAAGAACAAAATACTAGCACTGTCTCAGGTGTCGTATATTGACAAGATGCTTGTCAAGTATTCGATGCAAAACTCCAAGAGGGACCTTTTGCCTTTCAGGCACGGAGTTACTTTGTCTAAGGGACAGTGTCTTAAGACACCTCAAGATGTTGAGGATATGAGACGAGTCCCCTATGCATATGCCGTAGGCGGTTTGATGTATGTGATGTTATATATTAGACCTAACATCTGTTATGCAGTGGGGATAGTCAGTAGATATCAGTCTAATCCAGGATTAGATCACTGGACAACTGTTAAGAACGTCCTCAAGTATCTATGGAGAACGAGAGACTACATGCTTGTATATGGTTCTAAGGATTTGATCCTTACGGGATACATAGACTCTGATTTTCATATTGATAGGGATTCTTGGAAATCCACATCAGGATCAGTATTCACTCTTAACGGAGGGATAGTAGTATGGCGATGCACCAAGCAGGGGTGCATCGTGGACTCCACCATGGAGGTTGAGTATGTAGCGGCTTGTGACTCTACTAAGGAGGCCGTTTGGCTTAGGAAATTCCTGACTGATCTAGAAGTTGTTCCAGACATGTCAAATCCCATCATACTTTATTATGATAATAGTGGTGCTGTGGCTAATTCCCATGAGCCTAGGAGTCATAAGTGTGGCAAGCACATAGAGCGAAAGTATCATCTCATCCAAGAGATTGTGCATCGAGGGGAAGTGATTGTCACGAAGATAGTTTCGAAGCACAACGTTGCCGATTCTTTTACGAAGGCCCTCACAGCTACAGTGTTTGAGGTTCACCTACAGAGTATGGGTCTATGGGACAGACCACGACTGGACTAACGCAAGTGGGAGATCTTGTACTGGTCGTGTTATGCTCTAGTTTATTGTTTTGTGTACTTGTATTTTATTATCTTGTACACCCCATTAGCTTTAGGACAAGTGGGAGATTGTTAGGGTTTATGCCCTAAATCTCATAGGATTCTATAGTTTGTAAACCTTGTATGAACAAACTCTTATATGATTAATAATATATGATATTTTATTCAACTTGTCTATAAAATATGTGATGTTTTAGTTGCATTAACCACAAACCAATAAACTAACATCCAAGATTATCCTTGTAACTTAAACATGTATGTGGAGACATACAAGTGGATCATGTTTAAGGGATAACCTAAATGGTCTGTAGTATATGGATATGGCTGGATACCTTATTCTGGTGACACTACGAGTATGGCCCGCTTTGTAGGTGTTACAAGTGTTGTAAAGTGCTATAAATGATCTGATCCTGATCATTCATGTATTAGATATGCGAGCGGAGATATTCTATACAAAGGAGTTTGTATAAGACTGGACCATGAAATATTTAGTCTCATTATATAAAGCCATTCATAATAGAGACTTTCATTTCACTAGGATGACCATAGGTAACATGACCTTAATCTTGAGTGAGTTGTGAACTCTTGCCTATGAGGGCGATCCTTTAATTTGTATGGGTGAGAGTGGCCAGATTGTCGACTCAACAAGCTTACCTTTTGAGAATTAGTTTGATTGGGGAGTTGGGAACACAACTACCCAAGATGGAATTCACTCATTTCCCAAAGCAAGGATAAGTAGATAAATTACTCCCTTAAAGGCTGATTCCGGGTCTTGAACAATGTGACGTCACACCATTTCCTGGCTCGAGAGGGGCTTAGTCATAGTAGGACTATGATCTATTGTTCATTAGGATTTAGTTGAGAATCAGTTTTTGGGTTAATTTGAATTGTTCAAATTAATAAGAGGGAATATAATTATATATGATATAATTAAATTGATTCAATTATATATGATATAATTGTTATAATGTATTTGATACGTTATAGTTTATTTGGAGGAGATAAATATTTGAATGAGATTCAAATATATTTTCTATGAATGTGATTCATAGTTGCTAAATTTAATATAAATATGATTTATATTAAATGCCATAAAATAGAGAAAAGGAACTATAGTTTATATTCTATATGATACAATATTAAAACTATAGGTTATGTGTTATATTTGATATGATATATAGTTTAGTATAAATAAGATATGATAAGTTAGTCATCATATTTATTTATATTAATTTTATTATTTTGGATAATAATTCCTAATTTCTCTCAAACCACCTTAGTGGGTCGTTTTATGGTAAAAGGAATAAAAAAAATTATTTTCTCTTCTTCCTGACAGTTGTTACACAATTGAGAGCTTTGCTATACGATAGAGAGTATCACAGAATCGTTCGGTGTCTTCTTCAATCTCCTTCCTCCTCCAAACTCAAAAACCCTCCAAATCAAAATAGTCAGAGTCCACCACTCCTGGACTCTCACCCTGAGAATACTGAAGGCTCCCTATGGTAGTGTCTTCTTACTTTTGGTTCGAGAAGTTTTTGAAGAGGGTCTTCAATTTTGTTGTTGTGTTCGAGGTTCGTAACCACGAGAGGGATTTACAAGAAGAAAAGTTCTTCAAAGTTAGTATCCCTTGAACCCATTTTCTTTACAAAAAGCATGTTGTAATTATCTTAGAATGCATATCTTGTATGTTTACTGTAAATTTGTTTTTTCAATGCAAATAGAATTTGGACGATCCGCTTCCACTCAAGGATCTCTATAAAATGAGTTCCTTCACAAGGACTATGTGCAAAGTCGGGCTTTGCATCATGTAAGTTGCAGAAATGTGCTAGTGAAGGGAGAGTGAAGCATAGAAGCCATAAGAATGATACCAGATCCTTTTGTGTGATATACTTAGGGAGTGAATCATGCAAAAGGATGCACCCAAGGTTCATGTCTATCACCAACATAATCCAGTGCTACTTGTAGTTGAATGGGCTATAGATGTAATCGACATTTGCCCATCTAGACTAATGTTCAACTATCAATCCAAGCACGTAATTGACATACACGTGTTATTTCTCCCATAGCTTAGCAACTTCTTCATGCATTTTTCTTATATATGGCGTGGAATAAGCTATCTGGACTCTGTAGGTTCAAGTGACTCTGCAAAATAGATAACAATAGGTTAAGTGCATATCAATCGTGCAAAATTTAAATAATCTATAATACATACCAATATGCCATATGGCAACGTCATGAACCGATGAGCACATATCTCTGGTCGGCTAATAAACTTCCACCAGAGAAACATGAATAAAACATCGAGGATCTATAATATATAAGTCTGGTTAATGAGCAGAAATAGTAAATAACAAGCATATAAATGTAATGAAGATGTTAACTTAAGTCGTTCTCAACCCAATAATTGTCAGGTGTTAGCTCATGGAACAATTTTTTCATTATGCAATTCATCTTGAAGAGGACTCTATTACTCGGCCAGTGAGGACCCATATCTGCGCTGGTCAACCAGACCATTAATGTATTCATCACGTCCTCTGGAATAGCATGTGTTAGGTCATAAGGGACGATGTCAGTCAGACGTTGACCTAGCTGAATGTATTTATGCTTTTTTCCCACCACCCTAGCCGTGTCAACTGGAGGCGTATACGATTGTATCGGCTTCCTTTTCCTGCTTGTCCATCTTTGTTCCCCATTAAAGTCTGCAGGCTCGCCCTTCACATCAGGCTCGACCTTCACCTTGGGCTCGCCCTTTACATTGGGCTTCTCCTTAACCCTGAACTTCTTCAACATCTGTAGTTGAAGCAACTTAGGATGCGAGAGTGTCAATGGGGGAAAATATGGTATCTCGAGAAGAAACATAAAAAGATGTTGTATCTTGGGGAGAGCAGTGGATACTATAACAATGGTGAGGATGGACTCAATGGATGGTGGAGGGATGAAGTCACTAAATACGGTGGAATATGGATGCATGGAGGCACTGGACTCTGTGGAAGGTGTAGGGATGGGGTCAATGGACTCGGTGGAAGGTGTAGGGATGGGGTCAATAGCCTTGGTGGATGGTGGATGGATGGGGTCAATGGACTCTGTGGATGGTGAAGGGATAGGATCAATGGCTCGATGGATGGTGGTTGGATGGGGTCAATGGACTTTGTGGATGATGGATGGATAGGGTCATGAGACTCGGTGGACGGTGGATGGGGACACTAGTCTTGGTGGATGGTGAAGGAATGGGGTCATGGGACTCAATGGATGGTGGAGGAATGGGATCATGAGACTCGATGGATGATGGAGGAATGGGGTCACTAGTCTAGGTGGAATCCATGCCTAAAACCCTACATTGTTTACGAAGTACATTAGGTCAAACACTACGTGTTATATATTTACATTAGAACAAGTTCAATATAATATTACGTACTTGACACAAGGACCACAGTAAGCTGGTGATTGTTTGTATACCAGCCTAAAGGACATTCAAGTCAGACTTCACATCTTTCAAGTCTGACTACATATCGTCTAATTTATCCTCCATCATAGACACTCTCTAGTCTATGTCACAAAGTGGTGTACGAATGCCCACACCCTTCATGGGCTTCGAATAGGATGTATTCGGTCGAGGAGACACTTACTCCTTAATTGGGGGCACATGCTCGTAAGTAGGGAGCTTGTGACACTAACTATAAGGACGGTGAGTCTCACACTCGTCAGTAGGAGCTCGTGAGACTGATGCTTATCGTCTGGCTCGTGGGACTGACGCTCGTGACTCTCGTAGTTACTGGAGTGACTATGAGCATCCTTATCATGATGTGATCTATGTGTCTCTGAGGAGCTTGTCTCAGCATCAATGCACTCATATACGGGTCATTCATCAACCCTAGTGTCACTATATTGCCTCTCCCTATTCGACATGATTAGTGGTGTGGGTGTGATCCTTGTCTGTACAAAACAACAAAGAATTTGTTACTTATATGTGATATTCACTTTAAATCCAAGTAAATATTTATGTAATACACTAACCTCATTGGACTCAAACACCTATCGCTGTATTGTTTTAGTCGGCGGTGAGTATGTACACTCTCATCTCAGGAAGTGAGGTACGATATGTCTACTTAATGGGTTTGCAACTTTTTTGACAACCGTTGATATGATCTTGTATGCCTACACCTACCATAATTCATAAACAATTATAAAAAAAGAATAAATAGTAACTCGTATGGTCAATGAATGGATATTATCTGGAATGCATGAGGAAACCTCGGTAGGTTGTACTTCACAATATAGTTCTTATTGTTCTTGGACCTTTTTTTTAGTTATCTGCCTTGCCACTCAATCCCCTTTGTAGTCCAATTAATGTCCTCTCCCATAGCACATTTCCCCAATCCATAGAATTAAAGTAATCAAAAGCATCTACTGTTGGATTTTATGTCCTAAAACTCGTCGTTTGTAAATTAATAAACATATTCTGTTTTGTTTTTCGATAAAGTTGTTATTGAAATTGTAATCTTGAATCCAATAAACTAAGGTCCTGAGGCTATTTAATGTAGTTTGAACTTTATGTAGTGACATAAATATGGATCAAGTTCAAATATATAGCCAAAATGGTCTATAGTATATGAATAAGGTTGGGCGCCTTATTCTGAGGACACTATGGATGTGGCCCACTTTTTAGTTAGTACAAACGATGTGATCCTGAATCGTTCATATAGAGATATGTGAGTGGGGGCATCCTATGCAATGAGTTTGCATAAGACTGATCCATGAAATAGTCATTTTTTACGTTCTAAATGTCGTTTTATGTATAAAACTGACTATTTCGTTAATTGATGACCTAGGTAACTTAATCTTAATCCTGAGCTAACTATGAACTCCTATTCACTCGGAATTATCCTTAAATCTGCATTGGTGAGGGCAGCTCATCATCGCTTGCCCAATAAGCCTCTCATTTCAGGGGTAAGATCAGATGGATAACTGGGAACATAGGGAGCAAGACGGAATTTACTCCTACCCGTAATAGAGATAGTAGATAGGTTGTTCCCTTTAGTACTGAATCTAGGTCTTGAACAAGGGGCCCCACCCTCTCCTTGGCCTGAGAGGGATTCGGTTTATAGGTTGGACCTTAAACAAATTGTTCATTAGAGGATCAATGGAACTTAAGGTACAAGATGTAGTCTTGGGGGTAAAACGGTTTTTATGACCCAACCGAGATTACGAACAACCTATGAAGGATTAACTTACTAATTATGGTTATATCAAATGGAAACAAATATATCTTTAGTGAGGGGAGTGCAACTACGGGACTATAGTGGAATGACCCGTTAGTTAACGAATGTTGATTAGCTCCGTCTAAAAGAGTTTTAGCCAGTTAATCTCGGATCGTTGGAGCCCATGATCTATAGGTCCATTAGGTTCCCCTACTAGCTCATATGGAATAAACTTAGATTAGTATGATAGAATAATTCGAATTGTTCGAATTAGGTGAAGAGAGAGAAACTGACAAGTATATGTGATATAGTGGTCGGGTTTTTCAGTTTAGAGATACAGCTTTAATATTTAAATCACAATGTGATTTAAATATTAAGAATATGAATACGTTCATATTCGGAAGCTCAGAAATAATGGAAATGGTCAAAGATGTAAAAAGTCAAAGAGTTGACTTTTGACTTTGAAAAGTCAAACTTTGATCAACTTTATATTCAAATGTGATTTTAATTTTGAGAAAATGAATGCGGATTCATGCTCGAGAGGTCAAAATTAGCCAACACGGAAAAAAGCATAAAAAGTCAAAATGTTGACTTTTTGGTCAAAGTTTAACTTTGACAAAATGACTATTTTGCCCTTTGACTATAGTTAGTGGGAAAATCCAAACTTTTGTTGGATAATTTCATTAATAAAATAGTGGGCTAGGTGTTGGCTTATAGTGGAGACATTAAGCCCACTTAGATCGTGGATTTTAGGTGTTGGGTTTTTATGGATTTGTTTCATGCAATTGTTGCATGACTTTTTTCTATAAATTGGGCTTTCAATGATGGATGAAAAACTTTTGGCCATTTTTCCAAATTTTTTTTCTAAATTTGGGCTGGAAAAATCACTACTTTGTGAAAAAAAGAAAATCCTAAACCTAACCCAAGATTCCATCTTCTTTTCCATCTTTTTCTCTCTCTCGGGTTCTTTATCCACCGGGTCCCACAACCTGGTTCTGAGTCCAGAGGATAGTAGGTCAACTCTAGTGGTGGTTCGGAAGAGTTTGGGTCGAGATTCAGCGAGGAAAAGCGATTTTCGGGAGCTTCAAAGGTAAATTTAATTTGCTGTTTTTTCCCCTTCAAATTGCATGCTAATTTCCTTTAAATTAAAAGCAATTAGAGTGTAATTAGGTCATTTTTCCGCTGCGTATGTCTCATGTTCCACCATCTATATCAATTAATAATGTCTTGTCAACATTGACCTTCGTCTTCTCCCTCCCCATCATACTCAATGCAGTATAATAGATTAATGTCATCTTCACAACATCCATTTCGTTACCAAACTCCATCTCTTTGTACACTGTATCTAAGGTACCAATATGAATGTCCCCCGCAAGATCATTCTTGAAGTACCTACTACGCGGTGGTCCAAGTGCTTCACCCCTCCTCACAACTATTGGATTAGGTGACCACCACAACTCGTCACCAACAGGAAGTTTTCTTTGGAGAATGTAACAACTGTACCATTCAAATCGAAGGTCATTTCATCATTTCTATCATCTACAACCTCCCTCAATAGAATGTAGTGGACCAATGGACTGTTGAAGATAATGTCCATGTCCACGAATCGCCCAAATACCGTCTTCTTGAAGAAGGCAAGCTGAGTGAGAGTAAGCTTCTCTTTCACAATCTTGTTGCCGCCCCTATATGAGAGGATAAGCTGGTCTCTTGGCCTAGGAAACGATCCTAGGGAGGAATCCTGAATTTTCTAGCCATACTGCACAGAATAATAAAGAACACCAGAAATTAAGCATTCTGTTTTATACTCGATACATGATGTACGATACTCGATGCACGATATTCAATACTCGATACACAAAACATGATACACGATTGCTCGATAGCAGATACACAATACATGCTACATAGTGTCCCTTACTCGATACATGCTACATAGTGTCTTTTACTCGATATACAATACACGATGGCTCGGTTTGATTTTTCACCTTCTCATAACTTGTTCTACTCAAATCCTAAACTCTAGACGGTCCGAAATACCAAAAATATGAAAACCAAAACGAGAAAAATTCGAGCTCCAGCCAAACATGTAAGATGTGAAACCGAAATAAAATTGTATCGGTCGAGTATCAAGGAACATGATGCCAAAATATAATAAACAAAGAGACGAATGATGCCAAAATATAAGCACAAAGAAGAATGTTACTTGATGCAGAGAGAATCTAGAGAGTTTTGAGTGTAGAGATGCAGTCATTGAGAGAGATAAAATCGAAAAACAAGAGAGAATAGTCTGAGAAACGAGTTGAAATGGTGAAATAATGAACTTCAAATGGGTTAAGAATTCAAAAAGTTTGAAATGATCAAGTATACGTTAATCGAGTATCGAGTATGACGTGGTTATGAACGAGTATACACATGTTGATTGCACATGTATCAAGTGACCACGCATCCAAGTATCGGGTGATCATGCATCGAGGATCATGTGACGAGTAATCGAGGATCGAGTGACGGGTAATCAAGGATTGAGTTCCTTGGTAGGTTCAGACTCGTGGGGTGCATCTTAGGGGTGAAGCGATAAAATCACACATGGATGACATCAGCACAATGCCACTTTATGTTACTTTTTCTATAGGCGGCCATTTTTCATTTAAGCCTCCCAAATGAGGCCATCCTACAAAAAACACATATTCATAGGCTAAGTTATAAAAAAGCCAAACAAATATTAAACGATACTATTTTTCTTTTAGATTTCATTTATATCATCAACTTTTAAGATTATTTAAACTTTTTTTTTAGTTGCTTAAAGTTTTATTTAAAATGTTTATTTTAAGCCGAAGAGCTAATAATGTTGATTTATTTATTTTTTTTTTTAAGAACATCAACGAATAACATTAATGAGAAAGAAGGGTCTCTTCTTTCTCAGCCCCAACGAGATGGAAAAGCCAGTCAGGAAAACCATCTGTCCAAGTACAAGAAGGGGAAGAAGAAAAAGCATAGTCGACCAAATTATGAGCCATCTTATTTCAACATATAGGGTCAAACACACAGTTCTCAATTGAATCATCGAATAATAAATTTAATTGAAAACGACCCCTAAAAGGAAAAGCGAGAAAGACAAAGAATGAAACCGTTTAACCAAACCCCCCGCATGTGATTCTAATGGAAGTTATTGATGTTGTTTGGTTAATTGCTTAATAATTATTTTATAAGAGTTAATGCTTTAATAAATGAATAACATCAATTATCAATGTGCTAATAATGTGGCATTTATTGGAGCCACTCCAATCAGTTAATGGATGAACATTAAACAGTTTTTGTTCAAAATTTAATAACTCAAATTGGTATTTTGAAATTTCAAATCCTAAAATGATGGTGTACTAGATTTTATAAATTTAATCCAGCGCTAGATAAGGAAATCGCTCATTTATTGATTTTATTAAAGCTAAAGAATGACATATTCTTAAAATGGGGATTATCGGCTTTTTTTAGGGTCATTACAAAAAAAAAAAATTAAAGAAAAAAAAAAACTAAAAGAAAAAGGGTGTGAAAGTTTCTGAACCTAACTTAGATGGCCAAACAGAACGCAAACAATAAGCAGAAATAAATCGAAAACAGTAAAGAACACCAAGATATATAGTGGTTTGACTAGTTTAGTCAACATTCACTTTGAGAACCAGCTTGAATTAATTTATTAACGAGCAATAAAGGAATTTTACAAATTACAGATAATCAACGAAATCACCAATCTGTAATTTTAAGTATCTACTGATACCGAGAGATCTGCACACAACGTCACCTCTGAAAACTGAGAACAACCCACAGCAAAACAACCCAAAACAGTGTGCTACCTGCCTCTGACCGGCGAACCATGGGCAGACCCGCGCGTATCTCTCGCTAATAATCTCTGCCAGACGAACTGTTGCTCAGACGAACCTCCCCAGACCGGACTGCCCGAACTCCGCACTGACGAAAATCCACGCCTACGCCTTAAGCTTCCCAGACCGGATCGCCGCTGACGCTCGAACCGACGCTGCTCTTCAAGGACGGTTACTCACAGGCAGCTTCAGGCGTCTTCTTCTTCAAGTCGGCCGCGCGCGCCTCCTTTCCTTCACAGACGGCTGCAAATTTCTTTTCTTTGAAAAAAAACACGCAATACTCCCTATGTGGAGAAGAAAAGAGTAATTACAAAAATGCTACTGTTCATTATTTACGATAATGCCATTGGGCCTTTAATTTTTCCAAAAACTCAATAAAACTCACTTAAACACCTTGTTATTTTCTACAAATCTCCCTCATAACAAGAATATTTAAGTGCCAAGCTGATTCTCCAATCTTCCTATCATCCAGATTTAATATTCAGCCAATCTAATAGGTATTTGAACCTATGGGCTGGAAGAACCTTGGTTAACATATTTGACAAATTCTCAACTGTATGAACCTTGACCAGTTCAACATCTTTCTAGGCCACAACTTCTCTGATAAAATGAAATTTGACATCGATATGCTTAGACCGTTCGTGATGAGATGGATTCTTCACAAGATGAATTGCACTTTGGCTATCACAACGATAGAAATGAACTCTTGCGACAACAACTCACCAACTATCTTTTTCAACCACACTGCCTCTTTCACAACTTCACCCCTGAAATATACTCTGACTTAGTAGTAGACAAGGCAACAACTGACTGAAGAGCAACTTTCCAACTGACCACATAAAATGTGACCTGATAGAGACCTTCTTTTGTCAAGGTCTGCAACATAATCTGCATCTGTGAAGCCTTCCAACAGTATTGATTTATCACAATCCCTGCTAAAACACAATGATACACTGGCACTACCTTTCAAATATCGAAGCACCCATTTAACTGCATTCCATTGCTCCTTCCCAGGATTTGACATAAACCTACTTATCATACTCATAGCATATCCCAAGTCAGGCCTAGTATAAATCATCAAATACATAATACTTCCAACAACATTACAATAGGGAATATTAGCCATCTCTAACCTTTCGTGTTTAGTAACAGGACACTGAGATGAAGAAAGCCTAAAATGAGATGCTAAGGGTGTCGAAACTGCCTTACAACCAGACATATTATACTTCTCAAGCAGTTTATGCACATAACTCTTCTGCGAAATGGTTTCTTATCTCTTTTCACATCCATACCTAGGATCCTTTTCAGTTCACCTAAATCTTTCATCTCAAATTCACTACTCAATCGTTTCTTGAGATCACAGATTTCAAAATAATCCTTAGACACCAGAATCATATCATACATACAGAAGTAGATAAGTATATGTACCTTTCTAAGATAGTTTTCAGTATACGTAGGCATCATATGAGCTCCTGTGAAACCCTATTTCAGAATAAAGGTGTCAAACCTGATATACCACTGTCTCGAAAATTGCTTCAGTCCAGAGATGGACCTGTGAAGACGACAAACCATTTCTTCCTTTCTTTTCACCTCATAGCACTTAGGTTGAGTCATATTGATCACTTCCTCCAATTCACCATGAAGGAAATCTGTGGTGACGTCCATCTATTCAACCAACATATCAAAGTGAACAACAATAGATAAAATTAATCGAATGGACGAATGCCTCACCACCGGAGAGAAAATCTCATGAAAGTCAACTCCCTCCTTTTGAGTGTAGCCCTTGGCTACCAGTCTAGCCTTATACCTAGGCTTACTGTCACCTCCTATACCTGGCTTGATTTTATAAATCCACTTTGACTGAATGAGTTTCTGATTAGGAGGTCTTGGAACCAATGACCATGTCTGATTCTTCTGCAATGAGAACAATTTTGCTTCCATAGCATCATTCCACTGTTCCTTCGAATCAGATACAATAGCCTCCTCAAAAGTAAGATCTGCTTCAATACTGTCAACTGCACAAGTAAGAGTATAAGCAACTAAATTAGCATAACCATACTTCGTAGAAGCATGCCTCACTCGCTGAGGCCTGTCACGTGTAAGCTGATAGTTTTATAGGTCACTGCCACTTGAGCTTTCTTCACCAAAAGCTCCCTTATCAATCAAAGTCCTCTGCAGTTGAGGCTGTCTACCATAAGAACTGGATTACTGATCACTGGAATCACTTGAACTAACTGATGGTTGTGCTTTAGAATCAATTCTAACCTTTGTCTCAACCTGATCAACTGTCTGCTATTTCTGCTGCTCTTTGACATGAAATGACATCTCTATTTCATTAAAGGTCACATCTCTGCTGATAATGCATTTATTTCTGCCCTCTTCCAAGCACCAAAGTTTATATCTTTTAACACCCTAAGGATAGCCAATAAACATATATTTCAGTGCCCTCTTATTCAGCTTTCCTTCCTTAACATGAGCATAAATTGAACATCTAAACACTCTGAGATGATCCAAGCTTGGAGCTTTTCTTGTCCATATCTCCTGAGGAGTTTTTAGGCCTAAAGCGGAATACGGACTCCTATTAAAAAGATAACAGGTTGTTTGGGCAGCTTCCCCCCAAAATTTCAAGGGTAATGAAGCATTTGTCAAGAGACATCTTGTACGCTCCATAATTGTTCTGTTGAACCTCTCAGCTAAACCATTCTGTTGTGGATTGTACGTAACAGTGAAATGCCTCATAATTCCCTCAGATTTGCAAAATTTATCAAATTTGCGATTCACAAATTCTAAATCATTGTCTGTCCTTAGATACTTTATCTTTTTGCCTGTCTGGTTCTCAACCTGCTTTTTCCATTCAAGAAATTTTCTAAAAGCTTCATCCTTCTGTTTCAGTGGATACATCCACACCTTTCTTAAAAAGTCATCAATGATCGACATAAAGTATCTCGAACCTCCCATAGAAGGTATCTGTGTAGGACCCCACAAATCTGAATGAACATAATCCAAAATTCCTTTGGTAGAATGCTTCCCTTTCCCAAACTTCACTATGGTAGATTTTCCCATTATGCAATGTTCACAAAATAGAAGTTCAATGTCTTTAACTCCTCCAAGAAAACCTTGTTCTGAAAAAGCTTGAAGACCTCTTTCACTCACATGAGCTAATCTGTTATGTCACAACATAGATTTATCTGTTTCTTTCCCAGATGCAACAACAACACTACTTGAAACTATAGTACCCTCCAACACATAAAGACCATTTCTCAAGGTTCCCTTCAGCTTAACCAAAGAACCCTTGATAATCTTCAGAACTCCATTCTCAGATTTATAAGAATAACCTGCTCTATCTAATTTGCCTAGAGAAATTAGATTTCATTTGAGTTCTGGAACCTACCTTACATTCGTAAGAATTCTGATCATACCATCATGTGTTGCAATTCAAACTGACCCAATTCCTTTTACATCACAGGCACCATTATCACCAAGCAGAGTTGATCCCCCATCATTTTCCTGAAAGTCAATCAAGAAATCCCGATTAGGAGTCATGTGAAACGTGCACCCTGAATCCATGATCCAAGCATTCTGAATGTCCATGCTGGACACCATCAAAACCTCTGCTGAATCATACCCATCAGTAATATTTGCTGCACTAGAATCCCCTGTATGCTTGCTACTTGATGCTTCCTTGCTCTTATTCAAAGGACAATTTTTTTCTAAAGTGTCCTTCTTTATGACATAGGAAACACTTTTTTTCCCCCTTTGATTTCGACCTGGATCTCAACTCTTTTCTTTTTCCATTCTTTTTCTCATTTCTGCCTCTGGCCATAAGTAACTCTCCATCCTTACGTTCCTTTTTAATCTCGAGATTTCTAGTTCTCAAGGCATCCAACACTATATCCATGGACAACGAATCCCGTCCATATTTAATAGTTGCCTAAACTTTTCGATACGATTCTGACAAGGAATTCAGAAGAATAACTGCTTGGTTTTCATCCGACATCTTCTCACCGATATTATTGAGATCAACTATAATCTTCTGGAATTCATCTAGGTTCTCTTTTAAGCCTTTACTTGAGTCCATCTTATATCCAAAAAATTTCTCCTTTAGATATAATTTATTTGGCAAGGACTTAGTCAAATAAGGACTTTCTAATTTCTTCCACAACTCCGTTGTAATAATGGCCTCATTTACTAGCCTAAGCACTCTATCTGACAGATACAAAATTATCGTCGAACATGCCATCTCATTCATATCCCTTTTTCAACTTCTGTAATTGTTGGTGGAAGGTTATCTTCGTCTAAGATTTTGACTACCTTTTGTTTTACCAGAATAGCCTTAATCTTTTTCCTCCATAACCTGAAATCACCTTTCCCATCAAATTTAACAACTTCGAACTGTGTAGACATCGAAGCCATCTGTCAAATTTAATTTCAACAAAATAATCCTGAACAAAGAATATGCCAGCACACACTAGCACACACCCTCCTTGGATCAACTGGAGCTTTGATACCAATTGTGAGAGTTTCTGAACCTAACTTAGATGGCCAAACAGAACGCAAACAATCAGCAGAAATAAATCGAAAACAGTAAAGAACACCAAGATATATAGTGATCCACTTTGAGAACCAACTTGAATTAATATTAATGAGCAATAAAGGAATTTTAAAAATTACAAATAATCAACGAAATCACCAATTTGTAATTTTAAGTATCCACTGATATCGAGAGATCTGCACACAACGTCGCCTCTGAAAACTGAGAACAACCCGCTGCGAAACAGCCCAAAACAGTGTGCTACCCGCCTTTGACCGGCGAACCATGTGCAGACCCACACGTATCTCTCACTAACAATCACTGCCAAACGAACCGCTACTGACGGAAACCCACGCCCACGCCTTGAGCTTCCCAAACCGGACCGCCGCCGACGCTCGAACCAGTGCTACTCTTCTCCGAACCGCCACCCAAGATCCAGCCGAGCGACTCCAAGATCCAGCCGAGCAACTCTTCAAGGACGACTACTCACAGGCGGCTTCAGGCGTCTTCTTCTTCAAGTTGGCTGCGCACGCCTTCTTTCCTTCACAGACGCCTGCAAATTTCTTTTCTTTCAAAAAAACACGCAATACTGCCCTAAGTGGAGAAGAAAAGAGTAATTACGAAAATACTAGTGCTCATTATTTACGATAATGCCATTGGGCCTTTAATTTTTCCAAAAACCCAATAACACTCACTTAAATACCTTGTTATTTTCTACAAAAGGCAAAGAAATTTGGCACACTTGAGAATGAATTGTAAAAATAGGTTCGCAATATACATTCTTATGTCTTCAAAAAGACACGTTATAACGTCCCTTTTTCGCAAATTCTTTTTGTAATGACCCTAAAATAGCAATTGATCCCTTAAAATGGTGTATCATGTTGTGGCCAAAATGTCATTTCTAACTTATTTTTTTACTTAACATCACGTTGATAGGAGATTCAAACTTTTGATCTCTTAATCGAGGTAATATGGAAGAAATCGATAAAGATTACTGTATGAAGAGAGGAATTAAGTGCTCTGGGTATTGAATGTTTTTTTTTTTTTTTTTTTAATTTTTAGATAGTTGTAATTGTTTGTAATTGTTTAGACTATTGGATATATATATAGTTAGGGTTGGCAAAATTTTCCACGGGGTCGGGTCCCTGCTCTAACCTCGATTTGATTGAGGATAGGGTTGTACCTCTTTAGGGTCCTGTTTGGTGATGGGCCGATATTCCCCTGGCCTCGTTGCTAATCCTATATATAGTGAAAGAAAGTGAAAGAATTGAAAATTGAGACATAAAAATGGATTTCATTACGTAGATTATATTCATTATTCAGAAATTTTTAAATTGGATTGAAATTTCAAATTAAGATGATGTTTCATGTACAAATTTAACATGTATGAAAGTTAAATTTGTAGTTTCTTCAATTTGAATGAGTTATGTTTGATTTCTCTCAAGTAACAACTTAATTAAGTTAAATTTGACAAATGTTTCAATTTTGTATTTATATGATTTTATTTTGTATTTTGAAGAGTTACTAAGTTACTAGTCTATAAATAGCAACTTATTTCTTCATTTATAGTATCTCATTCCAAATTGAAGAAATTCTCTCCTTTCTTTCTTTCTCTTCTTTATTTTGTTCTTGAGTTCAGCTAAGAGCAAGTATCCTAGAGTTCTGTTAGATCTGAGTAGTTCGAGGTTGTAGTTCTACTAAAATTAGTCATTGTATCATGTTGAGATAATCAATGTAGTCTGTTTGTAGTCCGTGCAAGTGAATAGTTGTCTTCAAGACAATACTTATCAGAAGCGTGCCTCGACTATGTTTTGATCCAAAGGTTTTGATGTTCTTTCAAGTCTTTTATTATTTCCATATCTAAGCCTTGTTGCTTCATCAGCCTTAAGTTTGAGTTTGAATATTATACATCGAGTGTATATTTCTAGTTGAGTTGTAATAAGTTTGCTAGTGTATTAAGTTCTTATATACCATTTTCTCCAACAATCTGAAGACAATTAGATATTTAAACCGATGGTTGCAAACTCCTTCATCAATGTTTCCACTTTTGCCATGATGGGATCAACCATTGTCAAACCCCATGCTGAAAAACCAGAAAAGTTCAAAGGAGACAACTTTAAGAGATGACAACAAAAGATGATCTTGTACCTCACCATATTGAATCTTGCTCATATTTTGAAGGAAGATTTCCCAATTACTCCACCAGAAGCTGTAACTCCTGAAATGGAAGCTGTGAAGCAAACATGGACGCATTCGGATTTTCTTTGTCGTAATTATATACTTAGTGGTCTTCAGGACATTTGTATAATGTCTATTGCAATTCTTACAATAAATCAAAACTATTGTGGGAGCATTAGACAAAAAGTACAAGCTAGAAGATGTTGGTACGAAAAAATTCTATCTGGAAAAATTCTTAGATAAAGATGGTTGATACCAAGTTATTAGTCAATCAAATGGAGAAATTTCAAATTATCATAAGTGATTTGCAAAGTGAAGGATTGGACATCAATGAGCTATTCCAAGTAGCATATGTGATTGAAAAGTCGTCTTTTTCTTAGAAGGATTTCAAATGTTATCTCAAGCACAAACAAAAGGAGTTATTTATGAAGAACCTTACGGTGAAACCCCGTATAGAAGAGGATAATAGAAAAGGAGATAAAAATCCAAAATCGAAGCCAAAGTTCATATTGCTGAAGCTTCAAAGCCATTTTGTGGAAATTGACATTCTAGTTGCTATCATTTCTGAGGTACATATGCTTCAGAGACCAAAGGTCAGTAGATTGAAATTGGTGCTATTAAGCACATTTGTAAGGATAAGTCATTATTCGTTACATATGAGAAGTTAGATGGCATCGATAGGCTGTACATGGGAAATGCTTCAACCGCATCTGTGGAAGGCAACGGGAAGATTCTACTAAAATGGGTTTCTAGAAAGATACTTACCCTCAATGATGTGCGGCATGTGTTGGAGATTTGAAAGAATTTGGTGTCAGGAATCTATTTAACAAAAATGGGTTTAAACTTGTATTTGAGTTAGATAAGTTTATTCTAACAAAGGGGAGTATGTATCTGGGAAAAGACTATCTAAGTGATGGCATGTTCAGACTGAATGTACTGGCACAAATGTCAAAGAATAATAATATTATCGACTCTTGCTTATATTGTTGAGTTGTGTGATGTTTGGCATTCTAGATTGGGGCATGTCAATTATCGTTGTTTAAATAGAATGGTAAACTTAGGACTATTGCCGAATTTTAACATTGGTAATAGACACCAATATGAAGTTTGTGTTGAATCAAAGTTTTCTAAAAAGTTATTCCCATCAGTGAAAAGAAGTAATGAGTTACTTGATTTAATCCACAGTGATGTATGTGACATGAAAAGTACTCTTGTAAGAAATGGTAAGAGATATTTTGTCACATTTATTGATGATTGTAGTAAATATTGCTTTGTATATTTATTACATAGAAAAGATGGAACTTTTAGTGTTTTAAAAACATATAAGGCAGAAGCTGAAAATCAACTTGAAAAAAAAAAGTAAAGCTGCTCAGATCAAATAGAGGTGGTGAATATGAATCATCATCGCTTTATGAATTTTGTGAAGTTAATGGTATAATCCATCAAACTACAATACCTTATACACCACAATAAGATGGTGTAGCTAAAAGAAAGAACTGGACTTTAAAGGACATACTTAATTGCATGTTAAATAGTTTAGGTTTACCTCACAATTTGTAGGGGGAAGCTTTACTGACAACAAAATTTATACTATATAGAATTCCACATAAGAAGATAGTTAACTCGCCTTATGAAGTGTGGAATGGAAAGTTACCCTCATATAAAATACTGAAAGTGTAGGGGTATTTGGCAATGATACAAGTTCCTTTACCAAAAAGGACCAAACTTGGACCGAAGACAATTGATTGTGTCTTTATAGGCTATGCAACCTTATAGTGTTGTTTATAGATTTAAGGTGATTAAATCAGAAATATTCGATATTAATAATAATATCATAATGGAATCTATTGAAGCTGAATTCTTTGAGGATATTTTTCCTTTAAAGGAGGAAGGACACAAAATTATTGGTGTCAAAAGAATTAACAAGGTCAGTTCTTCGAAAGATGAAGACGATCAGAATACTAAGTCTGAACCTAGAAGAAGCAAAAGAGCTTAGGAAACTACTTCTTTTAGACCCGATTTCATAACTTATATGATAGAAGGTGAGCCTTAGACTTTTTAAGAAGTTGTATTATCTCTATTAGACTTAGTGTCCTAGATCTTGTGGATCTTGTAGTCTGTAATTTGGATACAAAGTTGATGTGTCTAAATGTTGTTTTTCAAACGCAATCCATGAAAACATTGTTGGAATAAATGGTAGTGACCATTCATGTAGAGTTGTATCATTTCATAAATAAGCATGTATTTTTGTAAATAACCAACTTCAAGAAGAAATATGATTATTCGAATGGCAAATACTAAAATGATTGAAACCCAATAGTGTACTAGATTTTTCAAATTTAATGCAGTGCTAGATAATGTAGTCACTCATTTATTGATTTTATAAAGGCTAAAGAATAACATATTCTTAATGTGTGTTTGGATTATATTTTCAAATGTTTAATTTAAAAAATAAGTCATTTTTCAAGAAATTAGAGTGTTTGACAACCATTTAAAATAGTTTTTCAAATATATTTAAATAAATTTTTTTCAAAAGTGTTTAAATAAAAATGAGTTTTTTGAATTTTTTTTTTTCTGTCAATCCAAAGGAGTCCTTAAAATGAGGATTATTGACTTTTTTAGGGTCATTACAAAGAAAAAAAAAATGCTAAAAGAGATTTGGGACATCTGAGAATTATTTGTAAAACTTGGGTTTGCAAAATATAAATAGCTTCCCTTTTGCAAATTCTTTTTGTAATGATCCTAAATAGCAATTGATCCCTTAAATTGGTGTATCATGTCCAATGTCATTTCTAACTTCCATTTTTTGGTTAACATCATCAGATTCAAACGTTCAATTGAACATCTCTTAATCGAGATAATATGAAAAGAGATCAATAACGATTATTTTTAAGAGAAAGGTTACAATATGAATAGAGGAAATAAGTACTATAGGTATTGAAGATTTTTTCTTTTTAGATATTCGTGAGTGTTTTGGCTAGATAAAAAGAAAGATTGAAAGTTTCCTCTCATAATATAGAGTTATTCGAGTTTGAATAGTTTAAATATTAAAATGAAATAAGCACAAAGGTAATATAAAAGTACAAACTAAACATATTTTAGAAGAAGACTATCCATTCTTTTTTTTTTTTTTTTTTGATAGATTTGATGAAGATGATCATGTTACGGACTAGATGACGAAGTCTTCATAGCTCAGGTTTGAATATTTGTTTCTAACAAATTTGATGAAGCATCTAATATGATAGTGAAGGTGTGGTCGCGTTCTATGAAAGAATTTAAAGGTCTTTTTCTAGAGCTTTCACGATGACCCGAGGTTTATGTGTATGGCCATAATAAATAAACACACTATATATTGCAGAATCAATAAAAGGACTAGGAGTAAAACATGTTGTGAGGGTCTCAATCAGTGTTATTGAGAGTCGAGAGGTAGCTCACTCTCTCTAACAAGATTGTTGCCCTGCTTCACTATGCATCAATTCAAATCATTAGATATTATGCTTAAGTTTGGTCTCCTTTATTTGCTCATAACAGTTTCTTCAATTTTTTTTTGTTTTTTCTTTTACTTGTTAACTTTGCCGTAACAATCATTTGTGGGGATTGAGAGCTTTGTCCCACATTCGAAAATTTAGCAATGCCTAAAGGGGATAAATACTAAGGCATGCTAGATGTGAGTTCAAAGTGTGTTGGTAGTGGAAGTATAATCCTTTCACCACATGTGTGTGGGTTTGTATAACCTACTTGTGGGAAATAGATTTTGTATTAATCTCTACATTTGAATGAGTCTTTAACTACTAAAAAACATTCCAATATTTAATTTCTATTTTAAATGTAATTTTTAAAACATGAAAAATGATTTTAATCATTTTAGAATCACTGTCAAACATGTCCTAATTTTAGTCTATGTGCTTCAATAAATAAATCTTAAATTTAATCATTTGAAGTTATATATAATGTTTAAATTGGTTAAATGATATTTAATAATTTTTCATGAAAAAAAAAATCACAATGCAAAAATGTTATCAAAATTTAGAGTGGAAATGGTATTATTATTAGGAAACAAACTTGGATGCCACTCTCATCCCGTGCCACGTGGCACTTTTGTTTTGTTTTTTAAATGATTTTTAAATTTTTTTTCTTGTGCTAAGAGAGGAGAACCTGAGCGAGATTAGGTTACATTTAATCATTACCTTTATTATTAAACTAACAATAACGAGTATATATAAAATTTATGGAAAGTAAACCATTGAAATTGGAAAGTATACAAGATTAAAATAATATTTTAATAAAAAACAATTGCCTATTGAACCACTAAAATTAACCGTTAAAAAAGCCCTCCAAATTAGAGATGATTACAACCAACAATTTCCCGCTTCATTTCTCTAACCTTCCGTTTCTCAAACGAACTTTTCTCCCAATTCTAATTTCGACCAAATTTATTCTCAAAAAAGAAATTTCAACCAAATTTCTCTTCTCTTAAATCTCATCACTCCCTTCCTTCCAAATTCCATTTCATTTCGTTTCGTTCACCAAGAATCGATCTCTTCCATCTCCAAATTCATGGCTGATTCATCCTCGAAATCCCTATTCAATCCGATTCACATTGCATTCGTGATTGCTTTTGCTCTTTTAATCTTATCTCCAATCGGTTCTTATGCCTTTACTGCACAAAATGTGATTGACTCGCCATTGTTGACGAAGAAGATCGGTACAAATCGAACGATCAAGGTCGATATCAATGGAAATGGCGAATTCACATCCATTCAAGCTGCAGTCGATTCTGTTCCAGAGGGGAATTCGCAATGGATGATCATCCATGTTAGGAAAGGAATTTACAGGTAATTTCTAGGGTTTTCTCCTGCGATTTCATTTTACGTTGATGTGATGAATTGTTCATTTTTTCTGGCTTGAATTTACAAAAAAGAGTGCGTGGTTATTTTTGGTTCGGTAGAGAGAAGGTTCATATTCCGTCGAGTAAGCCGTACATCTTCTTGAGAGGGAACGGAAAAGGAAGGACATCGATCGTTTGGTCACAGAGCTCTAGTGATAACATTGAATCTGCTACGTTTAAAGTTGAAGCTCAAAATTTCATTGCTTTTGGAATTAGCTTCAAGGTCTGACATATTTCTCCCTTTTCTTCAGTAATTTTTGTCTAAATTAGCTTCAAAATGTATTTTGTTATTGAGTTTATTTCTATTTCTGTTGAATTTTTTGCTATTACAGAATGAGGCTCCGACTGGTGTGGCTTATACATCGCAAAATCAGTCGGTAGCGGCATTCGTTGCCGCAGATAAAATTTCATTTTACCACTGTGGATTCTATAGCACTCACAACACATTGTTCGATTATAAAGGCAGACATTATTATCACAATTGCTACATTCAAGGCTCAATTGATTTCATCTTTGGCCGCAGCAGATCCGTCTTCCATGTAAAACTCTTTTCCCTTCCCTTTCTATACTGTTGTTGCTTGCTGAAAGACAGGCATTAGAAAAAAAAAGGTATGTAATGTTATTGGTGTGTGGATGCAGAATTGTGAGATGTTTGTGGTTGATGACAAGAGATCGACGATCCGTGGTTCAATCACAGCTCAAAATAGAAAGAGTTCAAATGAGAACAGTGGGTTTGTTTTCATCAGAGGAAAGGTTTACGGAATTGGCGGTGTGTATTTGGGCAGAGCAAAAGGTGCATTTTCCAGAGTCATTTTTGCTAAAACTTATTTCTCCAAGACTGTTCTTCCTGCTGGTTGGACCAATTGGAGCTACGACGGCAGCACAGAGTAAGCACATAGCAACTACATTCATAATTGCAATTATAGAAAACAGTAGTATGAATATTTTCTCATAGGACAACCACCTTTCTTCAATAAAAGAAAAATATTTAGGTAACATTCATCTTTGTGCATTCGTTCATAGTGTTCAATCATATCTTGTTATGTGACAAATTCTTCTTACATCTTTTTAAAAATATTTTAATTATTTTTTGTGTATGATGAAAATGGAATGCATAGAGATAAATATATCTTGTGATGCAATTAAGTATTATTCATTAATAAATAGGAGAGATAAACATAGAGAAAGAAATTTTCTTTTTTTTTTTTAAAAAAAAAAAACAAGACTCTAATTACCTTTATTTTTGTTGTAATGACATAACTTGAAGTATGTTAACATGGGCATGTGAAATCAGAATATTAGGTAGAAAAAAAAAACAATGTAATAATTATCAAAATGATTGTTCTTTAAAAGTTGAGGACTATCTTTACCATTAAGAGGAGGGATCCACGTGGACGAGAAAGATGAGGGGCTTCTTCCTTTTTATTTAAAAGTGTCTCAAAACACAAAATTAATCATGCGCCCATTACTCTTCATTCATTATCAATCATTAACCATGTCAAAAAATAACATCAAATTTTGATTACTTGCGCATTTAAGAAATTAACAGAAAAATAGATACCATGTTAGGAAGGGAATTCCCCTTTCCTTAGACATATATTCGAGAATTCGTCTTTTTAGTCAAAAAAAAAAAAAAAATGTTGTTGACTAGTTGAAATATGTTCGAGTTAGGCGTATACCATCACATGAACTTAACTAATCTTTTTGTTATTTTACAGAAATCTGTTCCATGCCGAATATGCTTGCCATGGACCAGGATCAGCATCAGGACACCGTGCGCCATGGGCTAAACAGTTAACTAAAGAGGAAGCTCAGCCGTTCATGGAAGTTGGTTTTATTGATGGCACTGATTGGCTTCCTGCGTGGCTATAAGAAAACAAAGAAAAAAAGCTAAGCTAATACACTCCTTCATGCTAGTCCTTCCCTTTTTTTTTTATTACTCTACGGTCTTTTTGGTTTAATTGTTTTTTGTTTTTGTTTGTGATAATATCTTAATGTGCAAACTACTTTGTAAAGATACTCTTGAAAGTATATTCCAATGAGACGAAATACCGAATTCCCCTTTTCAAACTTTTTTCTCTCTCTCTTATTATGTATTGAAGTACAAATAGTAGTCATAATCATAAGGTCATAAAGTTGGTAGTCTTTGCATGAGTATTTTCTGCTGGCCGCATGCATTAGTTTGCAAATAATGAGGAGTATGATTATCTACTCCTTTTGTTCATATCATGTTTGATACGATGTAATCTGATTTTAGACTCTGCCACCGATTCCTCCACCAGAACCACCGCCAACGCCTCCTCCTCCACCTGCTCCACCCCCAAAACCACCACCTGCTCCGCCGCCAAATCCACCTCCTTTGCCACCTCCGAAACCACCTCCTACTCCGCCGCCATGGCCACCTCCTACTCCGCCTCCAAATCCACCTCCCTTACCACCTCCAAATCCACCTCCCGCTCCACCGCCAGCTCCACCACCGGCTCCACCTCCTGCTCCACCACCGGCTCCACCTCCTGCTCCGCCTCCAAACCCTCCTCCCTTACCACCTCCAAATCCACCTCCTGCTCCGCCACCAGCTCCACCGCCAGCTCCGCCTCCAAATCCACCTCCTTTACCACCTCCAAATCCACCTCCCGCTCCACCTCCAAATCCACCTCCTGCTCCGCCACCAGCTCCACCTCCAACTCCACCTCCCGCTCCACCACCAGCTCCACCGCCAGCTCCCCCTCCAAATCCTCCACCAGCTCCACCTCCGCCTCCCAATCCACCTCCGCCACCTAATCCACCTCCACCACCAGCTCCGCCTCCCAATCCACCTCCGCCNCTCCGCCTCCCAATCCACCTCCGCCACCTAATCCACCTCCACCACCAGCTCCGCCTCCCAATCCACCTCCGCCTCCTAGTCCACCTCCACCTCCTAATCCGCCGCCATGGCCACCACCAAAACCAAGACCAAGACCAAGGCCGCCTCCAGCTCCACCTCCAAGGCCGCCACCACCACCAAGCGTCTCCTTCTCCAACTTTCGGCTTTCAGCCAATCCTACAACCAGCAATACCAAAACAAGAGCCAATGCTCCATTCCTAAATCTAAAGTTGGTCATAACTCTTAACTTAGAAAAGAGTAAGAACCTCACTTTTTGGAGTGCACAATAATCCATATACAGATCTTGTTGATACTTATAGTGGTAACTGCAGGGAACAACATTAAATGCATTGTAGTTGAGTCCTCTTCTTTGACTGTTTTAGTTGGTTGGAACAATCTTTAAACTTAAATGACATGCCTATATTTTCAACCTAGGGGCTGGTGAGTTCCATAATTTGCTTGGTCCCACCCCTCAGCTGCTAACTGATTTTACAGCACAGATCCACTAACTTCCTCTATTTGCATAAAAAGTCTTCCTCTAGGCCCCACTTTATAGTCTCATGTGAGATATTTCTATGTACTGTGTGGACTTGCAATTATCTTAGAATTATTCATATGCAATTATGTCTGAGTTAGATCTGTGGAAAGTGATCACTTGAGTACACAAATTCACGTATAGTTTTGATCATGAATCCTTGGTGACCCAACTTGGTTGTCTTCTCTCCATCTCTCTTATGGATGGTTGTGTCTAAGGAGTAATACTTAATAGTGCGGTCGAGCTGGACACATTTTTTACGGTCTACTCTAACTACATAGTACAAAAAATCAAAACATATTTGAGAAAAATAAAAGAAGAAATAAGAATTTCCACGATCTACGATGTATCCATGTATTTCTCACTTTTAAATCAGAGTAGATTGTTGAATTGGCCAATGAAGAACCTCACTTTTCATCTACGAATGAACCAAAAGAGTTTTGGTATCTCAATTGAATTGTGTTTGATTTGGCATTACTGTAAATATATTCACATCTCATACCCTGCTTTTTCTGTTAAAAAGACAGCGACGTTTCATCAAGTTTCCTAATCTTTAATTAACCAATAAGATCTAAATGCTTGATAATAAGCTTTCAAATAAGGCATATAATTGTAGTCAACTGTCCACTTATTCATGATCCTTGTAATAAGTGGTTCGATCAATTATCCGTCGTTAAA
Organism: Benincasa hispida; assembly: GCF_009727055.1. Lineage (NCBI taxonomy): Eukaryota > Viridiplantae > Streptophyta > Magnoliopsida > Cucurbitales > Cucurbitaceae > Benincasa > Benincasa hispida. The sequence goes on along the minus strand of NC_052349.1, from coordinate 20,698,364 downwards.
ATGGTCTTGAATAAGTCCATAAAAGAACTTTTGGACTAAAATATATAATTTAGGCCTATGATTCACTATTTAATTGGTTTTTAATTCCTTTCAATTTTCGATTTTATTTGGAGATGTTAACGGGTCCATTTAATTTCTTGTCCCTGCAAAATTCCATGTTAAATTTTATGGGATCCAGGCAAATTTTCTCAAGGATCAAGTACCCTGGGGAGAACTACTTTTCATGAATGATTTTTCATTTTATTAAATAAAATGATTTTTCACCAAAAATTCCTATTTAAAAATAAGAATTCTTGAATTTCATTAAAAATTAAGGGAAATTTTTAAAAATAGAAAAATACGAGAAACAATTTACACAAAACAACAAAATTTAATCTTCTTTGACAGAGGCTTGATGTCTTCGGTGTCTATTAGTAATAAAAACAGATGGAAGTCTATAATTGATATTATGTGATAGATACCCATAGAAGTTTATCGACGTCTATCAATATATATATATTACTATTTCTGTAAATAGTTTGACATTTTTTGTATCTGTGAAAATTTTTCAAAAATTAATTAGGGTATATTATATTAAAAAATAAAGAAACCGATATACATATAAAGTCAAGGCCGGAGAATAGTGTGGGGACATGGTTGAAAAATGCATTCCCATCTCCATTTACTCGTTAGGAGCAAATCCCCGAATAAAATAGATAATTACAATTGATAGTGCTTTTAGGTTTAGTAATTAGATGTATAACAACATTTTAAAATAATTGTAAATATATCAAAATCTATCAATGATAAACTCCTATTGATGATATATTCTATTACTTATAAACTCCGAGAACTAAATCTAAAATTTGTTATATCTACCACCTCTTTTACATTATATATATCTACCTATACTTTAGGCCTCCCCGATTTTTTTAAAGAAAAGTTTATTTCCACTAATATATTAAAAAAAATTTATAATGATAATTTGATACTAAATATATTTTATTAGTTAAGTTGATAATGTGATATACATACACGCCCATAAAATTAATTAATTAAAAAAGAAAAAGAAACCCTTCCACTTTATAATACCTGACCCAGAGTGATATATACCCATACCCATATAATTGTTATTTAACAGCTAGCAATTATTACTTAAATGTTTATTGATATTAAAGACGTAAATGAGAAAAAAATCAATACAAAAAGATTAAATTAATTTTTTTTTAAAAAAAAGAGTACAAATATTAGAAAATAAATTATATATTTAGCCTAGTTTTAATGAAATCATTTTAGACAACAATCCCAAACAATTCATGAAAATACTAATACTAATACTAACAATAATATAAAATATACCCTATTGTTCAGCCACAAGAGATGATAAGTCGCTCATTTCATAAGTCATTTGGCAATGGTATTTTAATAAAATCCCTTCAAAGTTACCATCATACTAAACATTAGACAACTTACAATTGTTCGGCCACAAAATTTTTTTCTCCTCCCTTTCCTCTAAGCCAGCAGCTCAATAGTATTTAACATTACATAGATATATGAAGAAGAAATGGTAAGAATAGTATACATCTCTAAGTACATATAGCAAATTGAAGATGCAACTCAACTTAATAGGACCTCCAAATCCTCCAATAGAGGAATCTCTAACATCAACATTGTTATTTGGCCCCTCCCCCCCAATTCTGTAGTACCTCATCACTAGCATCTAGAATAGGTAGATCAGATCAGTGGTGTACATTAACAGTCTTTATTCACCTACTAATTATATCACACGCCCTTGACGACATGTAAGCTCAGAGCTTGGCTTATAAACAATGGCTGGGAAATTACACAAGTATCTTATGTTAATGGGGAAAAGTCTGCAAGTGATCGAAGAAACTAACCGACATCGTTTAGGCCTCTCTCTGTCAAGGGGAGTTCAAGAGTAATCAAGAAATAACATCTTTCAGACTCTCTGATGTATTGAACTTCACCATTCATGAGCTTCAAAATCTTTCTGCACATACTCAAGCCTAATCCTTCTTGAGTCACCCATCTCCCACTATGAAACATGTCTTGAACTAACTCAGGAGGTAGACCTTCCCCAGGGCATACGATCCTTCATCACAATAAAATACGTTAGCCATTTGCTTTTGGAGCTAATAATATTGTTCTTTTTCTTTTCCTTTTTGTGTTGTAAGACAAAAAGCTCTCATTGAGCAAAATGAAAGAATGTACAAGGGCGTATGGAAAAGGAAAGAAAAAACTCAAAAGCTACAAGAAGGGACTCCAATCTAACAAAATCTAACTAAGATAATAATCACAAAAAGATCTAGTTATCGAAGCCCAAGGGGAGGCATTAAACCTCATCACCCGATCTTTCCACCTCTCAAAGAATTATATTGGAACAAATAATATTGTTACAACAAGGAAACAAAAAAAAAAAAAAAAAAAAAAAAAAAAAAAAAAAAAAAAAAAAAAAAAAAAAAAAAAAAAGAAAGAAGAGAGGGAAAAAAACAAGAAGGAAACAGAACAACTATGCATTTACATCATGTTCTTTTGTTCAGTTTTCAACCTCATCAGCTCAAACATATGTGAAGAATGATTGAAGGTTAACATACCTGAATTCAGTGTGTGCAAGAGTAAGTCCATCTGAGTTTTGCTTAAGGAACGGACAGACACGTATTTCTACCCACCCTTCTGGAGAGGGTGCGTAACGGATCATATTCAGCAAGAAATCAGCTAAGACCTGTTGAATCCTCACTTGATCACCATAGACAGCCATAGTCTTTACTTCTTCTGGTATATCACGAATCAGTTGTAAGTTTCTTTCTCTGAGCAGTATCATCACTTGACTAACAACAGCATTAATAACACTTCCCATTAAGAACTCCACCTTCTCAAGCTCCATCGTACTGATTACAAAAGCAACCAGAAAATTAGCTATCGCTTGTCAAGACATTATTTACTAAGGAGAATGATTCACATGAATCCAATAAGAGGAAGGGAGAACGTGTAGCAAGTGCAAGCAGAAGAGACAATTTAGGATAAAGATAACTTGTAATTGTTTCAAGATTTTCATCTTGTTGGTAGCTGGATTAAATACCATATACAAGAAGACTAAGAAGAAAATTCCACAATTATACACGAAACAAATGGACTTCTTTGTTCACTCTTCAATATTAGGTGTACATTGTTCTTATAAACAGATAGACCAATAAGGACGAAACACAGAAATGTTACTAGATCAATTGCAGCCATGGTATTTCCCCCATCACCCAGAATTTCCTGGTTTAAATGAAATAAGGTTATTTTTTATGATTTACAAAATCTAATTATATACTGATGCAGCCAGGTCCATATAGGAGTAGAAATAATTTACAAATAATGAATGGTCCCAAAACTAAAAGCCCAAACCAAATAGTTATCAAACAAGTAAAATATTGTAAAAGAAGATTGCTAACGTAGCCCTAGCCCACATCATTTCCAGACTCTCTGATAACCATCCCAATGATGAATCAGATTTCCCTTCATTGAGTATATAAATTCAGCTGAATGCAACCAAAGATGCAATAAAAAGTAAGGATTGGTACATTGTATCTCTTTCCTACAACAGACTGATAATTGTTAAAGAACAACTCACCCATCATCAATACATTCCAAGTCCATATCCTCTATTATCTTTAGCATCTGCTTTTCACAAGCAACACTGGTCTCAAGGAACTGCTTTTGATCTTCACTCAAATCTGTAGCCTCCAAAAGTGAGTTAGTAAAGCGTATACCACTCAAAGGACTCTTCACTTCCTGGCAAATGTAAACTAGCTCTTTCATCCTTGCAAACCGGTTCTTCTCCTGTTGTCTCTGCATTCTAAGAGTTTGCTGCAATTCAGGACTGGCTATCTGTAAGAAGCAAAAAGCTCCAACAATCTGACCCTCCATATCCATCCTCTTATTTGCTGTTAAGAGAGCTTGCACATATTTCCCCTTTTTGTCATAAAAAGAAAAGGGGTATTTTTCGTTGTCCTGCCCTCCAATTGCACTGTGCAGGACAATCATAAATTTGGTCAATGCATCTGGACCCTTCAGTCGACAACAACTTCCAAAAACCTCTCCTACGAGCATTTTTCCAATTATGTCCTCTCTGGACCATCCAGTGAGCTTTTCCATGGCAGTATTCCATTCTGAGCAACATGTATTATCGTCTGAAGCAAATATTGGAGGGATAAGAGGATTTGGACTATGAACAATTGCTTTATAATCACCTTGTATGCTAACAAATTTGTCCATGAACACTTTTTGGCAGGTAACATCTTGACCAACAAAACAAACGCCAACTATATTATCAGTGTAGTCCCTGCTAGAGCAAGCATTTACAACAACAAAAATTGGCATCCTTTGATCTTCTGGCCCAAATGTCCTCATTTTTATCTCTACATTTTTATCTTCTTCACCTGCATTTTATCAACAAGTGCAATTTTCCATATTCACTTTCTCGAGAAACCATAAATGCACCCACACGTGATAAAACCCAAATGTATTGCATTGCAATATAAAAGATAAAAGAACTACAAGATAAACCATGTAATTTAACGTACTTGAACCCTTCCTCTCTTGAGATCACTTGAGCCCTAATCTAACTAAACAATTGCCCGCCCCTTCCTTTCCCACTCCCTATATTTATAAACAAATGCCATAACAATCTCTCTAACTAATTACAAATATATCCTTGATACTATAACTCTATCCTAATTACATTCCTATCAACACGCACACATATCTCTTTTATATGATTATGCATTAAGAAATTCCACACAAGTTAACCTCTAGGCATCTCAAGCTCATTCGCATATGGGCTGACCCAATCATGTCAAGTGAGATTGCTAAGACACTGTGATGGTCACAACATAGCTCTACATAGCACAATAACGTTCTGAGAGGAAAAAGTGTAGTTCATTCTCACTTACAAAAGAACATCAAGTGAAGTGATACCAATTATTTCAAATGGAAGGTAAAAAGTATAGATGAAGGGATTTGTAATTTGAATCTTCTGTAGACTTGTGCATCAATTTGACAATTATTAGGATTCATATTTTAATTTTAGATGCTTAAACACTTGTGTCGTTTGAACAACTCAAACCAAAATATGCCAAAAAAATCCAGAAGTAACTGAACTACCAACTACCTTTTAAAGCCCGGGAAACAAGTTTGTCAACTGTATCTTCAGTTTCTTTGTACACAAGATCACGAAGTAAGGATTTCCCCATAGCTTCCTCAACCGCAAGCCCAGTCAACTCAGCTATCTTAGCATTCCATCCATTGATACGACCATCGACATCTACAGCAAAGATAGGAGCAGTTGCAGTCTCAATCAACCTGACCATTTCTCTTGCAACCGAGCTGAGCTCATCAATCCCTTGCAAGTCAAGATCCCCTAGTTGAGGGTGCACAACTGCCTTTGAATTGATTGCCACATCATCCTTAAAGGAATCTCGTAGAATAAGCTGCAATGAGTGAATTGCATCCATTTCTGCATTCTCCCATGGTAAACTACGGGATTTTACCACTTCCAAGAATGCCTTGAATGAAGAACGTGGATGCATTCTTTGACCATCATCCTTATCCTCTGGGTGATGCTTTGCACCACCCCACTTGATCTCTTTTGCTGTATGAGATCGGAACCAAAATAGAAAATCCTTTTTTGTGATGTAAGCAACAGCCATTCCACAAACTGCATCACCCAGCAAGGCTGCCCCTGGATATCCAGCATCAGCCAAGCTATCTGTACTTAAACCAGTTGAATCTCCATGGAAAGCCAACAACCATTCCACAATATCCTTTATTTGTGCCTCAGTTGGCGTCACACCCAAAGGGTAATATTTCCCTTGATAGTAAAGAGCTGCCCCATCACACTTTACTAGGTCCATGATGCTTGGACTCTGTGTAATAATGCCAGCTGGGGAATCACGAAGAAGCATGTCACACAAGAGTGTTTGAGTCCTCAAAACATGTTTCTCAGACATCTGTGAAGCTAACTGCAATTCCATATTCAGTTGAAGCCCAAAGGCTTGCATTAGAAACTCACACGCATACCGGAGTGGGAACGGAATACACCGAGCAGAAGTATGGTGGCATACAACCAAACCCCAAAGCCTCGTTGAGTTTCGCCTACCAATAGCTTCATCATCATTACCATTGATAACAACTGCCATTGCTAACGAAGCAATGGAGCCCATATTGGCCATATACTGGGCATGGCAGCCATGGGGAGCACGAAGAGTTGAACCCACCAAGCAGAGATGTTGCATAAGCCCTGTATCCTGAATTACACGAACTGGAGAGGCATGGCAATCGACAATCATCCTAACCCGGTTTTGCTTAAACAAAAACCTTGATGCCTGAGGAATATCAGTAGAAGGATAATGCAATCCAATGTATGGCTCTAAGTCAGGCCTCTTGCTTTCAGCTACAACCTCACCATGCTCATCCTCATGAAACTTATACACCATAACTCTATCATATCCAGTAAGCTCCCTAACACTCTCAACCACAGTATCACACAACAGTTTAATATCTCCACCAGGGAGTGCTTGTAACTGAGAAATTGCACGAACCGCAAGCTTCTGCGATTGTACTGCCCCAGCAATAGAAAGGGCAGGATCCTCCGTTCTTGCAGGCTCCAAATCAATCACAATTCCCACATCAATCCTATGCAAAATTGCGTAAAACGGCTTCCCAGAATTCTTGGAATGAATCCAAATCGGGTTCAACAAAGTGATTTCTCGAGCCCCAAATGCCTTCTCTAGCAGAATTGCACTGTTGGAAGTGAACAAGTTCCGTACGTCAGTCCCAATTGTAAGGATCTCAGGCTTTTCAAGACTCGGCACTGATTGAGGCGTTAGACCGAGCAATTCCCTAGCGTTCTCACTGTATGCAATAACTCGAAAACTAGCCTCTTCTATAGCTATCATACATCCAAAGGGCTGAATATGGCCACCCCTTTGAATCTTGGACAAATAAGCAGTAATTTGCTGCTCTGGCACAGATTGAGTCGAAGTTCTTATAGATTGTGAGTAGTCAAAAGATTTTCCAGACTCACCCGACTGCTCAAACACCGCGTGAAGACGAGCATCAACTGTGTACTGCGCTATAGCTTTACTAATGGAATCTGTACGATGAGATCGCAAATTGCTCGTATTCGTGTTTGAAGACTGTGCTTGTTGTTGATGCGAATGCGTCGCTCGATTACTGGAAACCATTTTCTTGATTCCAATTTTGTTTCCACTGACTTTCACTTACTTCCACAAATTCTTCAAATCCCCACCACCGATTCTCATTTCAGTACCCACCGCGCTGGAGCTAAGAAATCACGATTCTCCGACGAAGAACAAAACATCAAAAATAAAAAAATCAGAATCAAAAGCAATTGGAGAACTTATCACTATGAACAAAAAGAACTTGTTGAATGGAAAGATTTCAGTAGTACGTAAAAGCCCAGCTGCAGTAATATCGTGAAAACCTCAGCCTGTTGTTTAATGTTTCTTCTCTATTTGAAAAACAATAAATAAATAAATAAATAAATATATATATATATATTCGAAAAAAGAAAAAGAAAAAAAATTATTCTTCGACTTTTCTTTTCTCAATATTTTCTCTGCGGCTTCTCGGGATTTTCTTTATCCATCAAACAAAGATGATGGAAGTAGGAAAATTATTGGAAATACGAAAGAAAAATGCCTTTGATTGGTAGCTTAAGTTTCTTCTCTTTTTTTTTTTTCTTTTCTTTTTTCTTCCTCTTTCTGATATTTTGTTTATTTATTTTACCAAAGAAAAAAAAACGATTCATAATTAACAGCTTTTTTAAAATCACTTTTAAAGTTTTTTTCCTTTATAATCTATATCTAAACTTTCCGGTTTAGTCTTTAGCTCAATTCTTAAATTAAATTCTTAAATTTTAGAAGTCTTTTAAGTAACAAATCTTTTGAATTTTAAATTTTATGTTTAATAGATCTTACAATTTTAAAAAAGATTTAATAGACGTCTATTTTTTTAATGTTGTGTCTACTGAATTCGTTAAAAAGTATCTAATGGATTTATGATCTATTTAACATTTTAAAAAATTCATGAACCTATAAACTAGGTTATTGAAATTTTAAAGGACATATTACAATAAAATTTAATTATAAATCTTATAGATTATTTTGAAGAAAAATGAATATTCATAGACTTATTAAACACAATATTGAAAATTCATTAATTTATTAGATATTCTTAAAACTCAATAATTTACCTGATACCAAATTAAAAAGTGAATTTATAGTGCTTAAACTTTCCGTTTTTGTATATTGGTCCCGGTAACAAATATTAAATTTCAATTTTGTGTCTAATAAATCGATGATTTATTCCATATATTTTTTCCTTAAATTCACTCAGACATTTCAACCATGCAAGAACTTTCAACCAAAATGCAAGAATTCTGTCACACTTAATAGTCTAGCTGTTAAAATTTAATTTGATGAAAATTAAAAATGTAGAGTAGAAATTAATAGTAAAGAATGATTCTTGGCGCCAGAATTAATATAAAGATTAATAAATGTTTTTAACAAATGTAAACGAAGTATGACAACATGGCACTTTCTTATCCAAATTAAAATTTATAAAATAAAGTAGTGAGAAAGTTAATAATATTTTATTAGGTTAAATAATAATAAAATAATGGACAGAATCTTTTTGGGGCATGGGACTTGTATTGATTCTTGTCTTTGAAGCAAACCGAAGCTTCTCGCCGAAATGTTTTATGCCAAAAAATTAAAAAAAAAAAAAAAAAAAGGAAAGAAAAAAACAAACAACGAAACAAACAACAAAACTAAACCCAAAACTAATCTCAGCCTTAAAAAAATATTTTTTAATCTCAATTTTTTTTTGAAAACTCACTTTCAATTATTGAGGTCAATGTCTCTTAATTAATTTAAAATAATTATAAAGTAAAATTTTAAATTTAATTTTAAAAATTATGAAAAATAATGAAACTTAATTAATTATAATTATTATAAATATTTCAAATTTATTAACATACATCAACACTAAAGGCGGAAGATGAGTGTTTAGTGAAAAATCAAGGTTAAAAGTGTAAATCTTGAAATCTAAAAACAAAATTGAAATAAAACTCAAACATCAAGTGAAAATTGTAACATTTTGAAACCTATGGACTAAATTGAAAACAAACTTAAAACTTAAGGACTAAATATGTAACGTTTTAAAACTTATGGACCAAATAGAAACTAAATCCAAAACTTAGGGACCAAAAATAAAACACATTAATTGCATAATTTGTATAAACTTTTTTTGGACAAATAATTATAAAAAAGGGTGCTTGCATATATAGCCATCAACCCATAAATATTAGAATTTATAGAATAAGGGAAATTAATTGCATATATAGAACAAAAATTGATAAAAGTCCAAAAAGCCCATGCCCAGCCCACGCTCGCTTCTTCCGGGTTTCTCAAATTGAAAGCTATTAATGATAGCTTTCAATTTGAGAAATGTGTTATCAATTACTATCACTAATAGCTACTATCAGTGATGTTACTATAAGTGAATATCACTGATAGTTGCTTCTAGTAATAGCTTTAAATTTGAGAAATGTGCTATCAGTTGCTATCACTGAAAGTTGTCATCGGCAATGTTGCTATTAGTGATAGCTTTCAATTTAAGAAATGTGCTATTAATTGCTATCATTGATAGTTACTATTAGTGATAGCTGCCTCAAAGTTTCACGCCCAGAACCTTCTGTTGGATTTTATAATCTAAAACTCGTAGATAATAAATATAAATAATTGATTGTCATCAATAAAGAGTTATTGTTGTTATTCCAACAAGTATTATTAATTGTGTTATATTCACTCTGTCTTAGTAACTCTAAATCCAATAAACTAGCATCCTAGGTTATCTTATGAGTCTTTAACTGTATGTGAAGACATAGAGGGATCAATGTTCAAGATAAAACGCAAACTAAAGGGTCTATAGTATAGGGATAAAGTTGGGTACCTTATCCCGGTGACACTATGAATATGACCTACTTTATATTCGATACAAACACAATGATCCAACGCGTTCATGTAGGTGACTTGTGAGTAGGGATATCCAAAGCAATGAGTTTCCATAAGACCAAACCACAAAATAGTAACCCCTAAATGTAATTCCCTTGACTAGTTAGGTTTCTATTTCAATAGGATGACCGAGGCAACTTAGTTTAAATTCTGAGTGTATTATGAACTTCTGTTCACGAGGGATTATCCTTTGATCTGTATGGGTGAGAGTGACCAGTTCGCCGACTCAATATGCCCACCATTTTGGGGACAAGACTGAGTGGGAAACTTAGAACATAATAATATAAGATGAAATTCACTCATCCCGACTTTAGATGTAACGACTCGGCCATTCGAGTACTCTGACAAAGATCGCTACTCATGACTACACATTTTTATTCAAACATTTTGACCAATGAAGTATAAATTTAGTGAAACGAAGCTGACTATTTCAAACCAAAATTTTAAATTAGTAAAAAATTAAATAAAAAAACATTTAATCGAGGTCCCCCTAAAAACATAAATTTAAAACTAGAAAACATTGAAGAACTTGAAAGTTTAACTTAAAAAGTTCTAGAATTTCAAATACCAAGACTCATTTCAAACATGAAAAACATGAAAACATGAGTGAAAGCTTCTGTCTGGTCCTAATGGCATGGTTACAGATTCTTCTTGTCATTCGTTAGTCTGTCCTTGCTCTTACCTGAAGAACATATCATAAGAAATCGTGAGTATGAAATACTCAGTAAGTGACTCGCTACTGGGCCCTCTAGGTAACATGTTAAACATTTTACATTTTATCTAAGCAACGATATACACCCATATCATATCAATCGTAATGAACTCGAAGGTCACATATTAACCATAAACGTGATCCCAAGGGGACACACATCTTTCATAGGTGTATACCTAAAGGTACACATATCAATCGTACATGTGTCCTAAGGGAGCACACGTCAATCATAGGTGTATACCCAAATGTACACAAATAAGTTATAGGTGTGTCTCAAGAGAGCACACATCAGTCATAGATGTATATCCGTAGGTACATAAATAAATCGTAGGTGTGTCAGGAAGGAGCACACGTCAATCATAGATGTATACCCAAAGAAACACAAACAATCATAAATGTGCAAATAAATAGTCAAAGTGTGTATCCCGAAGGAATATACAATCAATCGTAAGGTGTACACTGCTTAAATAAAAAAGTTAACATGCATTATATATACCTAGTATGCATCAATCTACATTTAAAACTTTTATCATAAACACAGTCGCTTAACTTAGGAAAAATTCCTAGAACGTCCTCAATCATCTTTACATAACACCATAGTCAAACCAGTTCATATAATTAAATCAAACAATCCAATCATCATCACTTAACCCATGAAAATTTACCCAAAACACCTCAGTCAACATATCAGACAATATCAATCAAGACAGTCCCTTACATTATATATAATAGTCTAAACATCATCATGTAATTAGGGCGAATGGTTCGAATGCGAACTAGTAGTAAGACACTTACCTTGGAATTAGGTCTAAATAGCTAGCAATTCAACTTTGCAAAACCTTGAATACTGAATAAATCCAAAAACATAAATCAAAATTAAATCCAACGTTTAGGAAAAAATTCCAATCATAACTTAATCTGAATTTCTCCAAACAACTTACCCAATACGTAGTTCGATCCAAAACCACTTCGAAGCTTCAAAATCAACACGATCCAACAACTATATCACCAAAATCAACTTTTAACTCTAATGGATAGCAGCTTTAGACATTCTAATCCAACCTCTACAAATCATAATTAAAAAAAAATTTAAGCCAACACTTAGTGGTATCCAAAAATTCTCAATAAAAACCCCAAACCTTACAAAAAAAGGACGTCGAACAATTTTAATCTTGTCGAAAAGAACCTTAAGAGTCTATAAAACCCAATTTCAACATCAAAACAATATGGGTAAGCCAAAACTTAAACTAAAATTTGATGTGTATTCAAGATCTTCCAAAAAAAAAAACCCATAAAACACCAAATAATATACCCAAAATATCGATTTCAGCGACAATTGCGCTAGCGGCGATGGTAGCAACGACAACCATAGACGGGTGGCGGGTGTTGCTATCGGAAGGTACAGATTGTTTAGGCTAGCGACTGGTAGTGAGGGTCTTGCATGAGGAGGGTTTGCAAGAGTGAGAGAGAATGAGGGGTTTCCAGTTTTGCAGATTCTATTTAGTAGCGATTACAGACAAACTAGAGCTTCAAACAACGATCCAACCGTTCAAAATGATACCCAATATGTTCCAAATAGACTAACCAAATTTCAGCACGATCCAACGATTCAAACTTCAACAATCGACAATTTTGTGGAATTTATCGCTGAAAAATCGAACTGTTGTCTTTCTTTTCGATTTTCTGTCTCTTTTCGCTCTCCTTTGATTTCAAATATCTCAATTCTTTCATGTTTTCAAATTTTAAAAAGATAAATAAAATATTTTATCACAACATCTCCAAAATCTTCAAAGATTCTATCAAATTAATAAATCAATTAATTTCTCAAATTACCTTAATTTAGGCTCCAAAATCCAAAATTAAAATACTAAATGTTGGGTTTTATGTCCTAAAACTCGTGGTTTGTAAACAATAAACTTATTCTGTTAATCAATATAGATGTTATTGAAGTTTGATTCAATAAACTTATTATTGAATGTTTGAATTGCTCATTTTGTTTTAAAAATAACCTAAATCCAATAAACCAAGATCCATGGCTATTACATGAGTACTTTAAATTTATGTGGAGACATAAAAGTGGATCAAGTTCACTATTGGATGCAACCCACTTTGTAGATATTACTGTTGTTGTAAAATGCTACAAACGAAGTGGTCCTAATTATTTCATGTGGAAACATGCAAGTGGAGGCATCCTATGCAAAGAGTTTGTATAAGATCGGACCAAGAAATAAATCATTCTTACTTTATAATGCTATTTATTGTTTAAGATTGATTATTTCAAAGTGATAACCTAGGTAACTTGACTTTAACCCTGAGCTAACTATGGACTCCTGTTTATTCGGGATTATCCTTAGATTTGCATAGGTGAGGGTTGACTCAACAGTGTCAGCTTAATAAACCTCCCATTTCAAGGGTAAGACTGGATAGATAGCTGGGGATATAGGGTGCAAGATGAAACTCACTCCTGCCCGCTTTTAGGGATAGTAGAGAGGTTGTTCCCTTAAGTGCCAACTCCAGGTCTTGAACAAAGGGCCCTACCCTCTCACTGGCCCGAGAAGGACTCAGTTTAGTGATTGGATCACAAATCAATTGTTCATAGGAGAATTAATGGGACTTAAGTAATAAGATGTAATCTTAGGGATAAAACAATTTTTTAACACAGCCGTTATTACGAACAACCTGTGAAGGGTTGACTTACTAATTATGGTTATATCGAGTAGACACAATTATATCGTGAGGGGAGTGCAACTACTAGGCTTTAGTGGAGTGACCTTAACAAATGTTGGTTAATTCAGTTAAAAAGTTTAGCTGGTTAATCTCAGATCGTTTGAGCCCATGATCTATCGGTCCATTAGGTTCCCCTACTAGCTCACAAATAGATTAAACCCTAGAATAACATGAGAGAGAATTTGAAACGTTCAAATTCGAATTGAGGGAATTATTAATTATATGTGATATAATTAAACGTTTAATTATCAAATTAAACAAAATTGGAGAATTGGATAATATTTAAATAAGATTTAAATATTAAATTACATGAATGGGATTCATGTTTATGGAATTGGTATTTTAATAATTTATATTGGATATTAAATTATTATTATTAATAATAACTAAAATTTTCAATTAAAGAATTAATTTTATTAGAAATTAATTGTTGAATTAATTTTGTATAAAATTAATATTTTTTATTTAATATTAATTATAGAATTAATATTTTTACAAATTAATTTTCTCATTAATTTTGAAAATGAGTTTCAAAATTAAAATTAAAATTAAAATTGAATTTTAATATGAAATTCAATCTTAAATAGAAAATTACATGAAGTGAGTTTTTCCCACTTTCAAGTCACAATTCCACCCAAATTCTCAAGTACGGGATGTCAAGCCTTAATGCAATAGGATTGCATGCTTGATCTTTATAAAGCTATTTCACTTTAGCTGAAATTGGGCCATGGAAAATGATTTTTTCTAGAATTGGAATTGAAGAAGGGTTCTTCAATTTTTGTATAAAAACCATTCATTTTGTTCCAAAATCTTCCTTAAGTTCGGCTCATTTTGAATCCACAATTCAATCTAAGGTCCTAGAGAATAGTAGGGAAGATCAAGTAGTGGTTTACATCTTTTTGGAGTTAAGATTGGCATGAATTCGTGGATTGAAGAAGGTTTTCTAAGGTATATCATCAAACCCTCTTTTCTATTCTATGAATATGCTTTCTTAGTTGATAAAATTGATGAATTAAAGTGCCTAATGATTCTTCCGCTAATTGCATACTAACTCCAACAATTGGTATCGGAACATGATTTAAGCACTCAATTTGTGTTAATTTTAGCTTGGTGGGTGATTTTCATAGGTTGTATAAAAATGGTTGCTGATATGGATAATTTCAGTTTTGGCATTTAAATTCTCTTCAATTAAGTGTTAATTGTTGTAATTGACCCTTTGTTTATGGGTCTTAATGTGTGATTAAGATTCTGTAAATTTTTTAGAGTTAATAGAGTTGTAATTAGACTGTAATTGAAGAAAGAAGCAAGAGAGGTCAGCTGCAAAAATTTAAGAATGAAGTTACTGCCAAGCAGCATTACAATGCTGCCCACAGAGCGTTGCAACGTTGTTCTTCATTTGCCCGTTTCGTTGCAATATTGGGATGAAGCGTCACAACGTTGCTCATCCTAGCCCAGATTGAATGCGCGTGACTCGACCGGCGGTTCAAGTGAATCGGTTCAGCCAATTTAGGTCAAGAAGGTCCAGTTCAGCCCATTTTGGGTAGTTCAACCTATTTTGGTGCTTTGGAGATTCAGTTTAGGCGATTCAGGTCCGGTTCGAGTCGGTTCGTGAAGACCAGAAGCTTTTTGAAGGAGCTTTTAATTATTATTGTAATAATTTAGGCCTTTTGCTTGCTTAGAATGTCAAAACTGGTCCATATTAGTATGTGTTTAATTATTTATGTATTATAAATATATGTTATAATTAAATAAATCTTGTATGTACATATAGTATGTCATGTAGATTTAAAATCCCACCATAGGAAGCATGAATCATGCATTGAAAGTATATTATAAAGAGTTATAATATACAGTATACATGTTTAGGATTTAAAGTATTTAATATAAAGTGTTATATTAAATCTTGAAATGTTTGATGTATGTTATGGATGAAAAGCATGTCTAATGTTTTATAAGTTGTCATAAAAATGGATTAGACATTTAAAATCCATAACAAAGATAAGATGCATGCTCACCTAAGGTTAACAAATAACAACTTGTTTTAATAGTTAAAATAGGTTGTTATCTTGTAAAATTTGGTTTCAAACTCAATCGTTCTATAATCCTATCTAAGGTTGGAGGTATTTAAGCTAGTGGTTTACGGAACACCTCCTACCTGGAGATTATAATCAAATAATTGAGCGTTGTTAACTCGGTTTATGAACATGCATGAGCAATGTGAGGTTTCAAAACTGGTTTATTATCTAGACAACGTAGGTTAAACCCAAATATAAACATTATACTTGGATAATCACCTAGACTTAGGTTGTTTTCCTTGTCGAAATAACCTAAGTAAAAGATTACCCAAAAAAAGAAAAAATAGAACACTTCAATGGAAGATTAATAACATATACGATATGTTGTTCTTAGCTCTCAAGTCCCTAAAAGTTCACACCATGAGATTCATACTTGACTTCGTATCACTCTGGAAGTGACCTCTACTCGAAAAGTATTTGCATGAGTCAATAGCAAGGTGATTAGGGGAAGTAGTTCATAGTAAGTAGGTAAGATATGTATCAACGTGTCCTACAGTCTCATCCATTAGTTTGGGTCGTGAGATTTCTATATTGCGCCTGCTTGTCATTTTACAGCGGTTATCCCCTCAGAGGATTATAACATGGGATTCAGAAAAACTCAAACTCCAGAAATGGATAGGATTTTTTAGGTCGATTCCCAACCTTGACTCTCCAATTCGGTAGCATCGTTAGGACCAACCTCTGAGGTCTGAAAATGGAGGGTTACACTTACGAGAATTACTAAGTGTTAGTAAGTTCTTGATAAAAAACGGTAACTAAAAGACTATAGAAATATGAGTTATTCTGGAATTGGTATTTAGTCAAGAATGTCTTGTTTCAGTGAAGGAGTATTTGACTGCCCCTCGGTAGCATTTATTCTGACTTACTAAAATATTACTGCAAATAATATAATGAAATTTGGGTATATTATTACTTTGCTAAAATATGATTGGATTTAAAAGCAGTTCACTCGGTTTCCATTTCGGTTGTAGGTGATTCATATAAATCACTTAAAGGTAAATGCCTCAAATAAGCAAATTCGCTAATAAATACTAAAATAGGCTTTCTAATAGAATTTGTTTATACTTTCAGAATGACTAGCTCATTATAAAGTTACTGACTTCTGAGAAACTTAATGGGGACAATTATGTTACATGGAAATCAAACCTAAATACAATACTGGTAATAGATGATCTAAGGTTCGTTTTAATTGAGGAATGTTCTCCTAACCTTGACTCAAACGCAAATCGAACTGTTCGAAAAGTATATGAGAAGTGGACAAGGATAAACGAAAAAACCCAAGCCTATATTCTTGCCAGCATATCTGATATTTTGGCCAAGAAACATGACCACATGCATACCAGGATTTTTGGACAACCGTTCCTTCTCCCTTAGACATGATGCCATCAAATATGTTTATAACTACCTTATGAAAGAAGGGGTCTCTGTTAGAGAACATGTTCTAGACGTGATGGTCCATTTCAATATAGCAGAAGTAAACGAAACTGTCATAGATGAGAAAAGTCAGGTAAGTTTTATTCTAGAGTCTCTTTTGAAGAGCTTCTTATAGTTCTGCACAAATGTGATAATGAACAAGATAGAATATAACTTGACCATTCTTCTCAATGAGCTACAAACTTATTAGTCCCTCTTGAAAACTAAAGGACATAAAGCAGAGGTAAATATTGCCACTGTAGATAAAAAAGGATCGTCCTCTAAGATAAAATCTAATTCTTCTTTTTCTGAGAACAAAAGTGTTTAGATGAAAAAGAGTAAGAGGAAGAGGAAGGCGCCTATTGATCACAAAGGCAAGGCTCAAGTGGCAGACAAAGGAAAGTGTTTCTACTACAATGAAGACGAACACTGGAAGAGAAACTTTTTGAAGTACCTTTCGGAAAAGAAAGCGAAAAAGCAAAACAAGGAAATTAGTTTGTGAATAATGCTTGCAGATGAAGAGATAACTCTCAAGGTTGTGAACAAGGGAGGCTATGTAAAAACCCGACCTAGATTAAACCCTGAGCCAAGTAGCCACGTGAGTTAAGAAGTTTAAAAGGAGAGAAAGGCACCTAAGAAAGCTAAAAATTTACTAAGTATTTTAGTCATGCTTAGAGAGGGGTTGGAATGTCCATGAAGAAAAATTCTAAGTGTTGGAACCTTATGGTTGAAACCTAACAAGGTGAAGTCAGAATTTGGCTAAGTATCCAACTATGCAGTGGAAGTTGGGAGATAAAACCATGGCATAGAGAAGAATGAAGGGATTGAACTAAATGTTGACGTGGGCTTTGGGCTTGGAAATGCTTTAAGGCATGAGTTGACCTAAAATGAATAAAAATTGGACAAAGTGTTGGAAACTATAAGTGGGACGCATACTAGGACTCTCTTGAACACATGATGGGCCATTCTTAGGTACCTCAAGTTAAGGGAACGCATGAAAGAAGGAAGGGTTTGTGTGGGACAAACCATGCGTTAAGATTGGCAAAACCAAGTGAAGGGAATAGGTCTGGATGAATGGTATGTTCGAAGTAGAAATTTGGCTAAGTGTTTGGAGGAAAAGTGGACACATAGTCCATGTAGTGAGTGGAAAGCTAAATGATAACTGGCAGAAATGCAAGTTATTATAAGCCTTTTATTTAGAATTATGAGGGCTAACAGATAGAAAACGTAGTGAAATATTTAGAATTTGTGAAAAATTGAATTTTGCATCGATAAGCACCTTAAACCTCACTGACCTAATATTATGCGTTATTCGGTGCAAAAGTGTCTATTTTTGTAGATAACGCAGGAATCAAATGCATGCGTTTGTAATAAGCAATCACAGACAAACGCATGTACTGAAGTCAGGCAATCGCAAAAGACGAACGCAAATGGCAACCCCATGCGTCCAACACATGGAAGTTGCGGTAAACACATGCGTCCAACGCATGGAGAACGCGGTGAACAAATAGAGATTGCGGCCACGAAGTGACAACCATAATAGAAGATTGCAAGATGGGTAAAAACGTTGATAACTTCAGCTAAATTAAGCTCGGACGTATACCTTGAGAGTATCAACAAGATAAGGCGATGTGACAACGCCTATACCACGACAAAAGCAACAGTGAGCCATACCTTCATCATTACAGCTGTTGGCATCCAAGTTCTATAAATAACCTTTGAGACCTTCATTTTGAGACATCCAAGCTTCTGCCTCGAGGCAGAAGTTTGTGATCACAGATGAGAGCTTGAAAGAGATTTCCAATGAGAATTCTTCATCTCCATAACCCAGACCGAGTGACGATCAGAGCATTCGCCAGAGATAGAGCTCGAGAGAGACATCTCCACCGTTCAACCATGGCACCACCGACAGCCTTGATGCAGAGTCCTTCATCTCCCTTCTAATCTCTGTATTGTATTACATTTTAGCTTGAGATATTAAGATATTTTGTGATCAATGCAAGTCTTAGTTCCTTCATTACCATCTTCTTCATCATCTTCATCTCTATCATAATTTATCTCCAGCGTTTATTTATCAAAGTCAATCGCATGCTTAATCGTGTAGCCTAGAGATAGAACGCATGTAGCAACCCACCGAGAGGTGTGCGTTGTGCGAGTATAGTGAGTTAATCCTCCTTGCTTGGTGAAAGGTTGTGGTAATGCCTGTCTATGGGATGTTGCATTGCTTGTCTATAAGTTAAATAGCTGCGTCTAACTGCCTAAGAAGGTAAGGGATGGAACGCACTAAGCAAGTTTCGTATTGTTCCTAGAGATAGGCACAATCTTATGCTCGACGCAACCATGTACTATAGAGATATAGTCATGCAGCTGACCACTTAGAGGTGTGAGGCGTTAGTGTAACGAGCTGGGATTACTCGGGTGATTTAAGATAGTAAACATTACTATGCATTATTGGTTGTTGTGTTTCTACTTATTCTCATTGCAAGTCTTCTATTATTCAATCTGTTTAGTTAGGAGTAGGAGTAGTGTGTAAAACATTTAAACCTTCTTCGTTTTATTTTTATTCTTATTCATCACCTCAAACGTATCGCTTCATAAATATTATTGAGTGACAAGTCCCCGTGTTCGACTTCAGATTACCCGAGAAACTTGCGTTTGTGTTATACTTGGCGCAAGCATAAGAAAACTTGTGATAGGAACGCGTGGTCATTGCATGCTTAGATTAATGCATCATCATTCCGACGCATGACCTCAGACGCATGGGAGCAAACGCATCAGTTATATCTAACGCCTGATTCCATGTTCAAACCCATCCGCCCTTAATAATAAAATAAAACAAAATGCATCCTTAAAATGATATCATGACACCCGTGGGGGCAAGCCAAAACGAAGGTAAATCGCCAGGATCGACGCATCAGTGCAACTCCTCTGTCTGGCACAAGCCAAATTAAGCAAGACATGAGTTGAGTTGAATATGGAATGCAACCGAAGTTAGATGCCCGCATGACACACATGGAGATAAGCCAAAACGAAGACCGTAACCAGGTTCAACGCCACATACGAATAAGTAAATGCATAAGCTTGAATTCTTTTGAACGAACGCATTCTCATGAGCTAAACGCAAAGTTGCGGAGAATGAATAAAAAGTTTTTGAGCAAGGGCTTGCCAAATTTCAACTTAGAAAAGATCTCTTTGAAGAAGCAGCCAAAGTAGAGGAGAGCATTGCAACCATGGTTAAAGGTACGAGTTAATTATATTCTGAAAAGCTGGTCATCGCAAAGGAACGCTAGAAGCAGAGTTAAGAATTTCTTGAGTGTAACGCATGCTTGAGGACAAACATGATTCTAAGTTTGGGGGGGAGGGGTGATAACTGGCAGAAATGCCAGTTATTATAAGCCTTTTATTTAGAATTATGAGGGCTAATAGATAGAAAACGAAGTGATACTACTTAGAATTTGTGAAAATTTGAATTTTGCGTCAATAAGCACCTAAAACCTCACTGACCCAATATTATGCGTTATTTCGTGCCAAGTGTCTATTTTTGTAGATATCGCAAGAATCAAATGCATGCGTTTGTAATAAGCAATCACAGACAAACGCATGCACTGAAGTTAGGCGACCGCAAAAGACGAACGCAGACAGCAACCCCATGCGTCCAACGCATGGAAGTTGCGGTAAACGCATGCGTCCAACGCATGGAAGTTGCGGTAAACGCATACGTCCAACGCATGGAGAACGCGGTGAACAAATAGAGATTGCGGCCACGGAGTGACAACAATAATAGAAAATCGCAAGATGGGTAGAACGCGTTAATAACTTCAGCTAAATTAAGCCCGGACGCATACCTTGGGAGTATCAACAAGATAAGGCGATGTGACAATGCCCATACTGCGACAAAAGCAGAGTGAGCCATACCTTCATCATTACAACTGTCGGTGTCCAAGTTCTATAAATAGCCCTTGAGATCTTCATTTTGAGACATCCAAGCTTTTGCCTCAAGGCAGAAGTTTGTGATTACAGATGAGAGCTTGAAAGAGATTTCCAGTGAGAATTCTTCATCTCCACAACCCAGACCGAGTGACGATTGGAGCATTCATCGGAGATAGAGCTCGAGAGAGACATCTTCACCGTTCAACCATGGCACCACCGGTAGCCTTGACGCAGAGTCCTTCATCTCCCTTCTAATCTCTGTATTGTATTACATTTTAGCTTGAGATATTAAGATATTTTGTGATCAATGCAAGTCTTAGTTCCTTCATTACCGTCTTTTTCATCATCTTCATCTCTATCATAGTTTATCTTCAGCGTTTATTTATCAAAGTCAATCGCATGCTTAATCGTGTAGCCTAGAGATAGAACGCATGTAGCAACCCACCGAGAGGTGTGCATTGTGCGAGTATAGTGAGTTAATCCTCCTTGCTTGGTGAAAGGTTGTGGCAACGCCTGTCTATAGGATGTTGTATTGCTTGTCTATAAGTTAAATAGGCGCGTCTAACTGCCTGAGAAGGTAAGGGATGGAACGCACTAAGCAAGGTTTGTATTGTTCCTAGAGATAGGCACAATCTTATGCTCAACGCAACCATGCACTATAGAGATATAGTCATGCTGCTGACCACCTAGAGGTATGATGCATTAGTGCAACGAGCTGAGATTAGTCGGGCAATTTAAGATAGTAAACATTACTATGCATTATTGGTTGTTGTGTTTCTACTTATTCTCATTGCAAGTCTTCTATTGCTCAATCTGTTTAGTTAGGAGTAGGAGTATTGTGTAAAACATTTAAACCTTCTTCGCTTTATTTTTATTCTTATTCATCGCCTCAAATGCATCGCTCCACAAATATTATTGAGTGACAAGTCCCCGTGTTCGACCTTGGATTACCCGAGAAACTTGCATTTGTGTTATACTTGGCGCAAGCGTAAGAAAACTTGTGATAGGAACACGTGGTCATTGCATGCTAAGATTAACGCATCATCATTTCGACGCATGACCTCAAACGCATGGGAGCCAACGCATCAGTTATGTCTAACACATGATTCCATGTTCAAACCCATCCGTCCTTAATAATAAAATAAAACAAAATATGTCCTTAAAATGATATCAACACTAACCAAATTGTAAGTATGTAAGAAGTAAGAGCTTACGCTTGGGTATACTAACCTAAGTTGAAGGCATAGTTGGAGTTGTGGAAGCTTCAAACGCATATCAAGGGCAACTGAATGCATGGGACTAGTAAAGATAGTGGATTTTGGCTAAGTATTGGACAAAAGAGCTCAACTCGTAGCTCAATTAAGAAAACCCTAGGCTTACCCTACCATGTAAAAGCATGCATGAGAATTTTGACAAGGGTAAACACATGGGGGGGGGGGGATTGGAGGTGTTATAACCTACGTATGGAGGCAATTTAGTAGCATCAAAGAGAAGCCATGCATCCAAGCCAAAGACCAAGCATTAGGAACAAGTTTCTTGAAAGACTAGCTCAAGTTGATAGCGAAGTATAGTACGTGGCTAAACTTAATAGAATTTTGACTAAGTCTAAGTAGAAGATGGACGACTGAGGACCAAGCTAAGGCAAAAGTTTGACACCAACATCAACCCATGTGTTGGACAAGCAAGGAAGGGACACTTATGGTCAGCATGAAAGTAGAAGGTGGCCTACATGTGGAGCAAGGAGAAGGCCTATAAACTCTGAGGTTGACACCTTCAAGAGACTGTGCGTTGACCACCCTAGATTGAATACAAATGGACCTTCCATGCAAGGTAAGTGTCAAGGTATGAAGGAGTTGGAGTGCCTATAAATACCTTGAAGGAGGAACTACATTTCTCATCACAAATTCCTTCTTCCACTTAAAGGGTAAGAGTGAAATGAGAGTAAAACCGGAAGGAGGGAAGGAAGGCTACATCCAAAAGATCCAATCAGGCGTTAGACCCCTCAAAGCTAGGCATTGGGACCCTGTCTGGGCATTGGTAGGGTGGGCCAGTTGTCCAAGCCTTGTTAGCAGAAACGTAGCCTTGCGTTTAAAGAAATATTGGTTGGTTAGGAAGTTTAGTTCTCGCCTGTTAGGGTTTGTAAGATGAAGTTTGAATAAAAAAAAAGGTATTCTAAGGTTAATTTAGCCTTAACTTTAATATTATAAGTATAAATTCTTACAGGCTTGGGAATTTCAGATGAAGGAAAGAGTAGTTGCCAATTGAGAGTGAGTGACTATTTTTAAAAGAAAGTCTTGATTTAGCAATATTTTAAATATTTTTTTTTTATGATTTGAATTAATTGGAACTCTAGTTTGAATGCTTAAGCTATGAGTTCCAAAGAAGTCTCATAACTATGAAACCTAGTAGCAAGACGAGAGCTCTACGTGCACGTATGACGAGTGTTATGCGTTGAGTTGGTTTCACATTAGCACAAAAACTGAGTGTGTTGAGTTGGCTCCACCTCAGTGAACAAAGGTGTGAGTATTGTTCCACCTTATTAACCGGGAGTATAGAGTTGGCCTACCCTAGTAAAGTCAAAGTACAGGTTTAAAGTATAATTATCTCATGTTTTGTAACATGCTTACAGTTTTATCACATGTTAATTATTGATTCCAGAGTGATTGAATTATCGTTTTATTTAAGAAAGTCACTTACTAAGCTCGTCAGCTTACATTTTCAAAATGTTTTCTCCTCCCCGGGTAGGCACACTAGGAATTCCAGATATTAGTCATGAACCATCACAAGAGGTTAAGATTTGCCACATACCAAAGATCTAACGCTGCTTAGTCATATGCTTGAAGCTAGGACTGGTTATCATGAGTAAACCATAGTTTGTAAAATAATAGGCCAGTTTTGTGAAATTATTAGGTTAATTTGTTGGGCAATGAACTATTATATGTGAGGGAATGTGTATTGTAACTATATCTAAAAATGGAACAATTAGACAATAGATATCACAAAAGGGTGGTATTTGTTGTCTTCACACCTTCTTCCGGGTTCAAAAGGTGAGCTCGAGAGGGGATGTGACAGGCTATCTTAAAAAAATCAGTGGGAGTTCCTGAAGTTGTTATCAAAAGATAGATCCATTATATTAGATAATGTACCTCTTATTTATATAATGAAAAGTTTTATATCTATCTTTTGTAAGAACATTTGTATAAAAGTATCCTTCTGACATAAATGAAGTGTTCATTAGCAAAATAAGTATTTTTATATGTTCTAATATAAAACAATTTCTATGTTAAAATGAACAAAAGCAAAGGCCATTTCAAATATTCATATATTTAAAACGGCTGAAAAACAAAAGTTAAAGGTTTCTTCAAGTACTTATCTTTGGCAATTAAAGAGTTGGTCACACAAATCTTAATAGGATTAAGAATGGTTAAAAGTGGTCATCTAAATTAGTTAGAAGACAACCTTTTAATATTATGTGAGTCTTGTCTTGAAGATAAGATAATCAAAAGATCTTTTATAAGAAAAGGTCTTAGAGGCAAAGAACCCTTAGAGCTTGCACATTTAGACCTATATGGTCCAATGAATGTCAAGGCACGAGGAGTGTATGAATATTTCATCGATTTTATTGATGATTATTCAAAGTACGGTTATATTTACCTAACTTGTGGTACCAGACTTTATCATAGGTCTAAAACAATTGAAAAGTTCAAGGTGTATGAAAGCTTGTTAGGTAAAGCAATTAAGACACTTCAATCAGATCGAGGTGAAGAGTACATAAAATTTGAGATTTTCAGGACTATTTTAACATGGAATCCAGTCACAACTCTCTACATCTGGCACTTCAACAGAACGGTGTATCGGGAAGAAAAATAAAACCTTGTTAAACACGGTTCAGTTGAAAGATGAGTTATGCTCAGTTGCCTAAATTTTTTTGGGAATACATAGTAGTGACTGTTATACACTTTTTGAACATCATTCCATTAAAAGTGTTTTTGAAACTCCACATGAGATGTGAAGAGGTGATAAAAGGTTGTTTATGACATGTAAAGGTTGTTTACATTTTTCAAAATTTGGGAACGACCGACACATGTGTTGGTACGAAACCCTAAAGAATTGAAACATCCTTCAAAATAGTAAACCTATCCGTAGGCTACCTAAAAGTAGTATACTTCTTCAACCAAAAAGAAAATAAAGTATTTATATCGATAAATGTTACTTTACTTGAAGAAGTATACATGAGAGATTATAAATTATTGTATCAAGTTTCCTTAGTAGTTATAAAAAAATCAACAAGAGTTATTAATTAAGTTGACCTTGAAACAAGAGTTATTAAGACTAGTCAGACATATATTTCTCAAAGAGTTGAGAGTGCCTCGATGTAATGGGAGGGTTGTGTGACAACCTAGTCATAACATGGTTTTAGTAGAAACTCAAGGCACCAATACTTGGTGATGGCATCGAGAATCAAGAAGTTAGGGGTATAAGATGTGTTCCCTATTTATTGATAATTAGAAGTCTAATATATACTGATATATTTATAAGGGTCCTCTCGGCTAAAGTATTTGAGGATCACCTAGTGAGTTTAGGACTACAAGTTATATAATCTAGGGCAAGTGAGAGAAAAACCCATAGGTATATGATACCTAGTGAGAACAAACTATAGGTATGTGATGCCCTAGTTTATTGTATTTCTCTCTAAAAACGCAAAAACTTAACATTATGTATGCATGATAGCACCAAAATTATGCCATTTTCCTCATCTTAATTCTAGTTCGTTACTATATTTAATGTGTTTATTTCATGTTTTTGTAGATATCAAGCATCTTGGAGGTAGAATTCACCGTTATGAGTTATTTGGAGTTAATTTGAAGCAATTACGAGCTAATTTGAGCAACTGGACTTCAAGAGGATGTGAACTGATGAAAACACCCCTAGACGGAGCGTCATAACGCTCAAACAAGCGTTGTGCGACGCTATAAGGCAGTAGCTACCCATTCGGTGAAGAATAAGTCAGTGTCGCGACACTACAAGTGGCATCACAATGCTACGAATTGAAGCAGACGCGCTGTGAAGCAGAGTATTTTCTATAAGTACAATTCTTCGCGTTTTAGGGCGAATGATCGACCCACAATTGGCCTCCAACCAATTTTTACCCTTTTCTTACCTCTCCACTTGTATTTTTCTCCTTTTTTCTTCTCATCTCATATAACTAATGGAACGATGTCGGGATTTGTCTTCTTCATCTCAATGGGAAGGTAAGTTCTAGCTATTTTCTAGTTTAGGGAATTTGGAACAATGTGATTTTTTTGGGAGTTTTGTTGGAATGCAATCTTTTTGTTCTTGTTTATGGGTTTTAATCTCAACATTGAGTTTCATGAATTACATGATTTTAATTATTTATTGACGCCTAATAATTTGTCGTGTGATTCTAATGCTTTGTGATTACCGTGTAATATCTGACAAATATTTATAGGTTAATCCCATTGGAAGTAATAGGTTAGTTAGGCAAAAAGGACTGCTCCTATCAACCTAGAGAAAAATCATATTGAAGTTTGATTAGACGTTGGAAGTCGAACACTCATCCTAGCGTTATCCCTAGAACTTAATGTTCATTAGTTAATTTGTATGAAGCGGATTCATTTTCTATGCATGTTGATTAATTAGGTAATTAGAACCATTGATTGGGATTCCAATCAATTGCGCTAGGCATATTCAAGAAACTAAATTACATTTAAATAACTCAATGAACAAAAATTACATTAGCCAATTCCGATTCCCTTAAGTTAGATTGTTTCTTTAATTGCATTGCTATTTTTTATTTTCTTGCACTTTATTTCTTTTATGCACTTTCCTTTATCTTATCCACACCAAACCCCCCAATTTATCTTTAAATGAAAACGTGCTTCGAGGAACTAATCTTCTGCGCTTCCCTGAGGTTCGACCCCGGACTTGCCACTTGTACTACTAGTTAGTATAAGTAGTTAGTTCGGTGATTTATAAATATTATTTGTATAGCAAGGGTGCCTTCTCAGATAAAGATTTCCTTATGCGACTCTCCCGGCCTACTCAATTACATCTACATCGTTCTTCACCCATTGCTCAAGACATCTCTAGGGGACTCAACTAAAGACTACTTCCTCTTACTGTGCCCCTTCATCTCCTGGAATGACGATTCGACCCCGCCCTTGGCTACCAAGCTCATTCCCTTCCATAACGAAAATCAAAATGACTTTAGGTTCGACTAAAGCTTCTGGGATTTGAAAAAATTATGAGTTCATGCCACGACGTATTAACATGTCGGACCACAACCGGGCAGGAACCCTCCATTCTGCCTGAAACTTGTCCTCCAAAAGTAGCAACTAGATCTCCGTGTGTGGTCGACCAGCTTTCATAGCAGTCCTCCATTTGTTTTCTTAGATTCCAACTTTTGACTTTTGGAGCGACACCAAAATTCCTATTGTCAAACTGGCGCCATTGTCAGGGAGACGAATTAGTTCTTCTTAGTTAGTTTTTAGTTAAAGTTTCTTTTGCTTTGATTTTTTTTCTTTTTTTGTTAGTTGAGCATGGCAAGATTTCTGAATCAGTCCTCGACGCCTAAAGGTCATATTGAAAATTTTGATGATGAGGTAAGTGGCCTTCGCCACGAGCTTGTCGAGTTAACTTCCTTGGTTGGCCACTTGGTGAGAAGAAGATCACAACAAGTAGAGGTGTGCGGGAGTTGCCCACTCAAGGGGCATCCCACACAAGCATGCCCAAGGTTGTAGTGGATGCCAGCACCATGTGGATTCACTGAGGAAGGGTATTATGGTCCTGGGACTAGGAGCCTCACCATTCTTGGTGGGGGGAGTCTTTTGACCATGGATACTCATATGGCAACAAAGGTTTGGCAGCCAAGATTTCACAACACCACACCAGTTGACTCATGCTCAGTCTTCAAGGTCAGGTTTGTCTTTAGAGGATTTGGCTATGGAGCTTGCTGACAGATCTTTTAAGTCTGAGCAGGATAACCTCCGTAGGTAGTAAGAGTTCGAACGCATCCAACAGGAGAGTCTTTGCCTCGAGATAGAGGCTAGGACTGATTTGCAAAGTCTGAGAGACCTTGTTGCTCGACTTGAAACTTCAGCTGGGAGGTCAGATAAGTCGTTGCCAGACCATTCCTTTGATTTTTCAAAGACCCAGAGGTATGAGGTAGTCCACATCGACACGGTAGAGGAGCAGGAACTACTTCCTAAAGATTCGTGCCCAGTAATGAAGTTGGAATTTTCAAAATTTGAACTTGCTAATAGTTCTTTTCATTCTCAGCAGAATCTTCAAGCTTAGCAGCAAGGAATGATCACCCACGTAGCCCAGCAGACAAAGACTACGCAAAAACTAGAGAGCACATCAAAGTAGTCCATCATCTATACCTCAGAGGTCGAGTTCTTTGTGGAGTACTACTACTCCAGTGATGATGAGGACGTCACTCCATGCTTGCCAGTTTGTGAGGTTAAGTATGAGTATGAGCTTAATTTGGAAGTATCCCAGGTATAAGAGTCAGAGGTTCCCAAGCCTCATCCTTTTTTTTATACTGGTATTCCTCTCATTTTTTTAATTTTTCTCACCTTCGCTTCGTGAGTCAGTCGAGTCAATTAAGTCAGAGTCTTTATTTTCAATTGAGTCAGTCCTTGAGTCTTTTGATTTTTCTTTTTCCTTTTTTTCAAACAAAATTAAAAATACAAAATTCTAAAGGATCTCTTAACGAAGAGTATCCATGAGCGCATTCGGATCTTTCCAATTTCACCGTGATCGAAATACACCATATACATTTGAACATACAGTTATGCAAACAAATAATAATTAACGGCATGCTTCGAACAATAAAATACAAGGGAAGAATTTTCATACCAGTTGAAGACACTCTTCAAGCTTTGGAACTCAAACGCAACGGAAGACCTCTAAGTGATCTACTATTGCACAACAAATGCATCGGCTGCAGCAGCATGATCAATCAAGAACAAATGAACGTAACGGGGACGACATCACTACAAAGAAGCTTTTGGTATTCTCAGAGTGAGAACCCAAAGTGTGGTCTTTCGTGAGTTTGGTAGAGGTAGGAGGAAGAACTAATCGTGTAGACAATAAACAAGTGGGAGAGAAAATGAAGCTATCGTATAGCTAGATGCTTATCGTTTAGAAGAAGCTACACGATCGTTAGGAAAAGGCAGACGATCGTTTAGAAAACACGACACACTATACAATCGTTTAGGAAAACTATTTGATCATTTAGGAACTAGCGTGCGATCGTTTAGGCGCTGAGCGACTATTGTATAAGCTCTTGACTTATACGATCGTTTACGTTTCCACACCAACGCCAAGAATTTTCGAACCTTTCGAACTATTGTAAAATGAAACAAAATTTCATTTTATTCTTCGGCTACTATAATCGACGAGGTTGCTCCCACTAACGTACGTTCGAGAGAAATTTTAGGCCAATTATCATATAATTAACCAATTAAATAATTAATAAATATATTCATATTATATTATTACCTTATAGTTCGATATCACATATCTACTATAGTAATTTCTCCTCTATTTGATATAAACCATATTTATATCTAATTTCCTCCAAAATAATGTATCTCATACATTTAACCAATTATATCATATATAACTAACTAGTCCAATTATATCATATATAATTGAACTTTCTCTTGTCAATTTAAACATTTCAAATTAACTCAAATACTGATTCTCGACTTTATCCAAGCTACCTAGGGACACCTATGGCTCGAAGCTCCAACGGTTCATGAATAGCTGACTAAACTCTTTAGCCACGAGATCCACCGTCCGTTAACTATCAGATATTCCACTAAAGACCAACAGTTGAACTCTTCTTACCACAGATATATTCTGTGTCCATCGGATATAACCAATCATGAGTACGATGACCTTTCACAGATGCTCGTAAGTACAACTAAGCCAAATTACCATTTTGCTTCTGTAGTTACATCTCACTCCTTAAGTACCACTGATTCCTCTAATGAACAATACAACATAGTCCAAGTATGTGTGAGCACCTCTCGGACCAAGAGAAGGTGTATGGCGCCACATCGTTCAAGCCTTGGAATCAGCCCTTAAGGGAGCTATCTAACTACTTGCCTATACCTCGGGGAAGGAGTGAATTCCATCTTATGTACCTAAGTTCCCAACTCCCAAATCAGACGAATCCCCAAAATGGTAGGTTTGAATTAGTGACCTGGCCATTCGCACCCATACAAATCAAAAGACCGTCCTCAATGGCAGGAGTTCCCAACTCACTCAGGATAGGATTGAGGTCATGTTACCTATGGTCATCCTAATGAAGTGAAGTCTCTGTCATGAACGGTGTTATATAACGAGATGTTAACACTTCGTGGTCAGGTCTTATACAAATTCTTTGTATAGGACGCCCCCGCTCGTATGTCCCCAACACGAATGATCAGGATCAGACCATCTGTGACAAGTCACAATAATTGTGACCATTCCACAAAACAGGTTCCATCCATAGCCAGGATAAGGTTTCCCCCCTTTATCCATATGCTATAGACTATTTTGGTTATCACTCAAGATATGATCCACTTGTATGTCACCACATACATGCTTAAGTTACATATAGATAATCAAGGATTTTATGTTTATTGGTTTGTGGTAAAGCAAATAAAACATGCAATTGAGCAAAAATACAAAATGTGAAGTAAAATATCATATATTATACAACACAAGCCTTCATACAAACTGCTTACAAACTATAGGACACGAGACTTTAGGGCATCATCCCTAACAAATTTGATCTGTCTGGTTCTCTTCAAAAGATGAAGAGCCTTATAGCCTTACCGGGCTATATAGACTCATCCAAGAAGGGACCAGAGAAAGACGAAAATTTATTTGTGCCTTGACAGGGGACAGGTCACGTCAAGCAATTGACGTTAAAAATTTGCCCTTCTTGGAGGGAGCCAGTTGATAAAATTTATTGATTTCCTTTACTTTTTTCTAGTTTAACTTTTTATTTTTCTTTTATAGGCTTTCTTTCCCTCTGCCCTAAAGAAGAAAAAGATCAATTTAACGTAGCCCTTTTACCACCATCCCGTGTGCGAAAATGTCATCAGGGGAGGTTTTCTGTTCCTTTGACTAGTTTATTTTTTATTGGGCTTAGATTAAAGATACATTGGGGACAATGTATCATTCTAAGTTGGGGGTGGGGTGTATTGTAACTGATGAGGTCCTTAAGCGCTATGCTTAGACGATGTTTGTGTGCTTGAATTTGTTTGCTTGCTCTCTTGCTTGGTTTGTTATGAAGAAGTAGTTGATGACACACTCTTTTTGTGATTAGGTTTGCATGAAACTATGTTTAAAGAGCATGATCATGATTTTTAGCCCGTTTTAAAAAATTTTCTTATCTTTCATGCATCTTTAATTCACTTGTTCAACAAAGTTAGGTCTTGCGTACTTAGAGTTGTATTATTGGGCTTATATTTTTGTTGTCACCCTAAAAGGTCTAGATGATACGTGGTAAGTGACTAAAAGCTCAACCGAGTAATACATGCCTAAGTTTTTACCAACTCTTGTTTTCTTTTTCAAAAGCCAGGTGTAGAGTATGTAAAAAGCAAGCTTGTAAAAGACAAAGTGTGTTATAAAGTAAAAGAAAATTGCATGTTATTTTTGAAGGGGATTACTCCTCTTTCTTGGGTTATGATTAACCTAGGGCGGCTATGACACCCGTAGTTTCCCTCTGAGCTAAAGTACCCCGAGGAATGAGTAAGCTTCGACATCTTGTTAGGAGACATTGCTCATAGTTGGATGACTCGCATGACACCCATGTGGGCAAGCCAAAACGAAGGTGATGTGTCTAGATAAGGTTTCTTCTTTTGTGTAAAGTATTATATATATAATAAAAATATATATAATAAAAGTTTAGTTTCCTTAAGTGAGTTATTATGAAGTTAAGTCTAGGAAGTTTGGCTCTTGAACCTTCGAGCCAGTGTAGGGGAAAAACGAATTGAGGGCCCTATAAAACCATTTCAAGCTTTGCGAGCTTAATTAGTAGGGCTTTTGACTCACTCATGCATGAAAAGTTGAGAATTATTTTTAAATGTGCTTTATTGATTGATTGTAATTGGATTTCATTTTTTTTTTATTGTAAATCTCATCCTTATAGACTGTTGAGACTAGAGTAACGATCCTTGTGATTGAGTAAGCATATTTTTTTGTGTGAATGTGTGATTTTACCTTGCTCGAGGACAATCAAGAATTAAGTTGGGGGTGTTTGATAGCATCAAAATTGTGCTATTTTCCTCGTCTTAATTCTAGGTCGTTACTATATTTAATGTGTTTATTTGATGTTTTTGTAGATATCGATATCTTGGAGGTAGAATTCGTTGTTACGAGCTATTTGGGGTTAATTTGAGCAATTAGAAGAATTTGAGCAACCGGATTTCAAGAGAATGTGAACGGATGAAAACACCCCTAGACAAAGTGTCGCAACGCTCAAACAAGCATTGCACGATGCTATAAGGCAATAGCTACCCATTCGGTGAAGAATAGGGTAGTCGCGAAGCTACAAGTGGTGTTGCAATGATACGAATTGAAGTGGACACGCGCTGCGGAGCAAAGCAGCATCGCGACGCTACAGTATTTTCTGTAAATATAATCCTTCATGTTTTAGGCCGGAAGATCGACCCACAATTGGCCTCCAGCCGATTTTTACCCTTTTCTTACCTCTCACTTGTATTTTTCTCTCTTTTTCTTCTCATCTCATGTAACTAATGGAACGATGTTGGGATTTGTCTTCTTCATATCAATGGAAAGGTAAGTTCTAGCTATTTTCTATTTTAGGGAATTTGGAACAATGTAATTTTTTTGGGAGTTTTGTTGGAATGCAATCTTTTTGTTCTTGTATATGGGTTTTAATATGAACTTTGTGTTTTATGAATTGCATGATTTTAATTATTGATTGACGCCCAATAATTTGTCGTGTGATTCTAATGCTTTGTGATTACCTTGTAATATCTGACAAATATTTTAATCCCATTGGAAGTAATAGATTAATTAGGCAAAAAGTACTGATCCTATCAACCTAGAGAAAAACCATATTGAATGTTTAATTAGATATTGGAAGTCAAACACTCATCCTAGCGTTATCCCTAGAACTTAATGCGATTAGTTAATTTGTATGGAGCGGATTCGTTTTCTATGCATGTTGATTAATTAGGTAGTTAGGACCATTGATTGTGATTCCAATCAATTGGGCTAGGCATATTCAAGAAACTAAATTGCATTTAATTAACTCAATGAACAAAAATTACATTGGCCAATTCCGATGCCCTTAAGCTAGATTGTTTCTTTAATTGCATTGCTATCTTTTATTTTTTATTTCTTTTATGCACTTTCTTTTATCTTATCCACACCAAACCCCCCAATTTTTATCTTTTTAATTGAAAACGTGCTTCGAGGAACTAATCTTCTGCACTTTCCTGAGGTTCGACCCCAGACTTGCCGCTTGTACTACTAGTTAGTATAAGTAGTTAGTTCGGTGATTTATAAATATTATTTGTATAGTAAAGGTTTGGAAGCAACACCAAAATTCCTGCTGTCAATACATATGTGCATTACCAATGGAGTTTTAGTTCAAGTGAGAGTTTGTTGGGTTTTATATCCTAAAACTTGTGGTTTGTAAACAATAAACTTATTTTGTTAATCAATATAGATGTTATTGAAGTTTGATTCAATAAAGTTGTTATTGAATGTTTGAATTGCTCATTTCGTTTTAGAAATAACCTAAATCCAATAATCTAAGATTCATGACTATTACATGAGTACTTGAACTTTATGTGGAGACATAAAAGTAGATCAAGTTCAAATACAAAGCCAAAATGGTCTATAGTATACGGATAAGACTGGGTACCTTATTCTGGGGACACTATCGGATGTAACCCACTTTGTAGATGTTACAATTGTTGTAAAGTGCTACAAACAAAGTGATCCCGATTCGTTCATGCGAAGACATGCGAGCAAAGAGTTTGTATAAGATCAGACCAAAAAACAAGCCACCCTTACTTTATAATGCTATTTACTATTTAAGACTGACTATTTAAAAACTATGACTTAGGTAACTTGACCTTAATTATGAGCTAATTATGAACTCCTGTTTATTCGGGATTATCCTTAGATTTTCTTAGGTGAGGGTTGGCTCAACAGCTCCAGCTCAATAAGCCTCCCATTTTAGGGGTAAGACCGGGTAGATAGTTGAGAACATAGGGTGCAAGATTGAGCACACTCCTGCTCGCTTTTAGGGATAGTAGAGAGATTGTTCCCTTAAGTATTGACTTCGGATCTTGAACAAGGGATCCCACCCTCTCAATGACTTGAGAAGGACTCGATTTAGTGATTGGATCAAAAACCAATTATTTATTAGAGGATCAATTGGACTTAAAGAACAAGATTTAATCTTAGGGGTAAAACAACTTTTTGACCTGACTGTTATTACGAACAACCTGTTAAGGGTTATCTTACTGATTATGATTATATCGAGTGGACACAATTATATCTAGAGTGAGGGGAGTGCAACTACTAGGCTTTCGTAGAGTAACCTAATAGTTAACAAATGTTGGTTAATCCGGGTTAAAGAATTTAGCCGGTTAATCTTGGATTATTGGAGCCCATGATTTGTAGGTTCATTAGGTTCCCCTACTAGCTCACAAATGGATTAAACCTTAGAATAGCGTGATGAGAGAATTTGAAATGTTTAAATTTGAATTGAGAAAATTATTAATTATATGTGATATAATTAAACGTTTAATTATCAAATTAAACGAAATTGGATAATTGGATAATATTTAAATATTAAAATTACATAAATGAGGATTCATGTTTATGGAATTGGTGTTTTAATAATTTAATATTGAATATTAAATTATCATTATTATTAATTAAATTTTTAATTAAAGAATTAATTTTATTAGAAATTAATTGTTGAATTAATTTTGTATAAAATTAATGTTCTTCATTTAATATTAATTATAGAATTAATATTTTTACCAATTAATATTTCTAACTAATTTTGAAAATGAGTTTCAAAATTAAAATTAAAATTCAATATTAATTTGAAATTCAATTTTAAATAGAAAATTACATGAAGTGTGGTTTTCCCATTTACAAGTCACAATTCCACCCAAATTCTCAAAGTAGAAGATGTCAAGCCTTAATGCAATAGGATTGCATGCTTGATCTAAATAAAAGCATTTCTCTTCAGCTGAAATTGGGCCATGCAAAATGAATTTTCTAGAACTGGAATTGAAGAAGGTTTCTTCAATTTTTGAATAAAAACCAGTCATTTTGTTTCAAAATGTTCCCTAAATTTAGCTCATTTTAAATCCCACAATTCAATCTAAGGTCATAGAGAATAGTAGTGAAGATCAAATAGTGGTCTACATCTTCTTAGAGTGAAGATTGGGGCTGAATTCGTGGACTGAAGAAGGTCTTCAAAGGTATATCATCAAACTCTCTTTTCTATTTTATGAATATGCTTTCTTAGTTGCTAAAATTGATGAAATAGAGTGCTTAATAATTCTGTTCGCTTCCGCTAATTGCATGCTAACTCCAACAATAAATCCATCAATTTGATACAAATTAAATCCTTCCAAATATTTAAATCAATTTAAAATCATATAAAGTTAATTATCTCCCCAATTGTTTTAAGTTGGCTCCAAAATCCAAAATCTAAAAGAAATTGAAGCCCAACAATTTAAGATAATTAACCCCAATTTATCCGGAACTCGAGCTGTTATATTCTTCCCACCTTTAGAACTTTCGTCCTTGAAAGTTCAAATCTTGAAAAAGCTTTTGATACTTAGTTCTCACCTTGTCCTTTTGTTTTGGGAATGCTTCATCAATCTAAGTGAATAAGTACTTCAAACTTTAGTTGCCTATAAAGATCTATACCTTCTCTCCATTTAAATAACATCTCCAAATGTTCAAAGCAAAGACAGTTTAAGTCGAATCCAAACACTCGTAAACATCCAACTCTTAACTTAGAAAGTCAAATCAAACTTAGTCTTTGATCTCAAAATATGAATTTTCTCAATCTTCTCAATATAATAAAACTTTTTTTAAATACTATTATTTTCTTTACACTTATCTTTATTGATGCCAACAAATTTTGGGGTGCCATTTCCATTTCCCAGGTGAAATATAATCTCTATACCAAGTGAATCATGTGATTATCTATAATAATCTACAATTCACTTCTAAACTTCAAACTTTAGAAGAGAATATCCTCTACAAGTTAACATTGCTTTTAAATTCCAAATACTTATCCTCCCTCTTAGTATAGCTAATTAAACTTGAGTCATTTCATCACAACAAAGACATTGACAAAACATAAGTACCTTTGAAGTATCTTGAATTCAATCCTTTACAATTCCTTAACCTCTCAAATCCATTTTTCCCCATCCATCAACAACCTTACTTTCATGCTTGACATGTGGTTTACATTGGCACGACTTCCTTTATGCACCCATACTCCCATTGTTCACAATATAATTGCAATGCAAACTCATAGTACATTCTATATTAGACAATTTTTGTTACTAAGAACTCCACTTTCGATTATCTCTCCTTAACTTTTTTTTCCACTTCAAGTCTTAGGTACTTGTCAAATTTTAACTTTCATTTTTAATCACATCAACTAAACTAGGTACTTTTATGAAGATATTTTTCGCCTTAAATTCACTTACTTTCTAACTTGAACCTTTCCAACCCTTTAGGGCATGGTAAATGAAAAACCTCAAGGTACCCAATTTAGACCATCCACCTTAAACATCACAAGAGTAATGATAACCTATCAAAAGCTTTAAGCAAG
Source organism: Benincasa hispida (assembly GCF_009727055.1). NCBI lineage: Eukaryota > Viridiplantae > Streptophyta > Magnoliopsida > Cucurbitales > Cucurbitaceae > Benincasa > Benincasa hispida. Next base: position 20,661,551 of record NC_052349.1, on the reverse strand, counting down.
AGCCAACAACTCTAAGTAGTAATTCTTCTTCCTTTTAGGCACATTACACGAGGAACTAAAAACACAACATCTTATTCAACCCACCAATCTCCAACATCACACAAAAAAATGATCATGACCTACTAATCATTTCAAAATTTCTCTTGAAACATTTTGACTTTAATATCTAATAGCCTATAATAGAGCTATAGTCTCTTCTTCCTCTTTCTTATTTATAAAGTTATTGTAACCTTATACTTGAGTGGGGCCTTGTAAGGGGGGATTTATTCGTTCTATCCCCAACTTCATTACTTAATGCCAAAACATATGCTCGTTTAGTAAAAGGTACACGATCGTATAGTAAACTGGGGCTGATGGTTTAGTAAAATGCTCGGACACGCGATCGCTTAGAAAAAGCTAGATGATCAAGCACTCGTCTATAAAATTACTTCAGATATCATCCCAGAAAACTCCATTAATCAACATCCACATAACTATTTAATGATTAAACAAAGTGCAGACACGATTGTTTAGGAAAAGCGCGTATGTACACGATCGTTTAGTAACTCTGAGCTATCGTGTATGCTCTCGGTTTGCTAGGTGATGGGTAGTGTACTAATCCATGAGCGATTAACTGGTCTCTTGCAAAATGAAAACGATTTTTATTTTATCCTTCAGTTACGAAAACTGAATGCAACCTCCCACTATCTCATTCGGTTACGGAGAAAAAACCGCCAACAATTATCCCATAATTATTTAATTAAAAAATAAATATAATCATATTATATTTATAACCTATAGTTTAACATCACATCATATGCAACATATAAACTATAGTTCTTTTCTCCTCCACTAGATATAAATTATATTTATATCATTTTCCTCCAATTAATGTATCTCATACATCATGTCAACTATATCATATAAAATTGACTAGTTTAATCATATCATATAATCAAACTCCTTCTTGTCAATTTGAATACTTCAAACTGACCCAAAAACTTATTCTCAACTTGAATCCATTGAGCTACCAAGGGGACCTTATGGACCTGTGGCTCGAAGCTCGAACGGTATGTGAATAGCTGACTAAACTCTTTAGCCACGAGATCCACCATCCGTTAACAGCCATGCATTCCACTAAAGATCGAGAGTTGCACTCTTCTCACCATAGATATATTTCTGTGTCCATCAGATATAACCAATCAACAGTACAATAACCCTGACAGATGCTCGTAAGTACAGCTGGGCCAATTTACCATTTTGCCCCTGTAGTTACATTTAACTCCTTAAGTAGTACTGATCCCTTTAATGAACAATACAACATAGTCCTAATATGTGTGGACACCTCTTGAGCCATGAGAAGGTGTGTGGCACCATATCGTTCAAACCCCGAAATCAGCCCTTAAGGGAGTAATCTATCTACTTACCCCAACTTCAGGGAGTGAATTCTTTCTTGTGTAGTTGAGTTCCCAGCTCCCAAATCAGACGAATCCCCAAAGTAGTAGGTTTGAGTCGACAATCTGGCCACTTGCACCTATGCAAATCAAATGACCGCCTTCAAAGGTAGGAATTCCTAACTCACTTAAGATTGAGGTCATGTTACCTATGGTCATCCTAGTGAAGTGAAGTCTCTGTCATGAACGATGTTATATAACAAGACTATAACACTTTGTGGTCCGGTCTTATACAAACTCCTTTGTATAGGACGCCCACGCTCACATGTCTCCATATGATTGATTAGGATCAGACCATCTGTAGCAAGTCACAACACTTGTAACTATTCTACAAAGCGGACCGCATCCGTAACATTACCAGGATAAGGTTTCCATCCTTAAATCAAAATTTGATGGCTATTCAAAATCTTCCAAGAAAATCCATAAAACACCAAATAACTTACCCAAAATATCAATTTCGATAACAATGGTGCTAGCGGTGATAATGGTGGCAGCAACCATAGATGGGCGACGAGCGTTACTGTAGGACAATGCAAATTATTTAGGCTAGTGGATGGTAGTGAGGGTCTTACATGAGGAGGGTTTGCGAGAGTGAGAGAGAATGGAGGTTTCCAACTTTGTAGATTCTATTCATGAACGATTACGAACAAACCAGAGCGCCAAACAATGATCTAAATGAGACTCACATGTCCCAAACAGACTGACCAAAGCATGATCCAACAATTCAAACTCCAACAATCGACAATTTTGTGGAAGTTGTCACTGAAAAATCGAACTGTCGTCTTTCTTTCCGATTTTCTACTTCTTTTCAACTCTCCTTTGATTTCAAATATCCCAATTATTTCATTTTTTATATTTTAAAAAAATAAATAAATAATTTTATTACAATATCTCCAAAATCTTCAAAGTTTCTATCAAATTAATAAATCAATTAACTTTTCAAATTGCCTTAGTTTAGGCTCTAAAAACAAAAATTAAAGGATAAAATCCATCAATTTGGTACAAATTAAATCCTTCCAAATATTTAAATCAATTTAAAAGCACATAAAATTAATTATCTTCTCAATTGTTTTAAGTTGGCTCCAAAATCCAAAAACTAAAGGAAATTAAAGTCGAACAATTTAAGATAATTAATCTCAATTTATCCAGAACTCGGGATGTTACATTAGGAAAAATAGATGAGTGTTCCCTTAAGTGGTGTTTCTGGGACTAGACCAAAGGGCCCTACCTTCTCACTGTCCCAAGAGGGATTTCTGTTTAACGATTGGACCATAAACAAGTTGTCCATTGGATAAACACTAGTACTTAAAGAATACAGCGGTAGCCTATGGGTAAAACGGTAGTTTGCCCAGTTGGTGTTACGAACACTCGAAGGACTAACTTGTTGTTATTGGTCTATATCCATGGACATAGAAATATATCTATAGTTAGAAGAGTGCAATTGTGGGTCTTTAGTGGAGTGTACTCATAGTTAACAAATATTGATTAATGTGGTTAATGAGTTTAGACAATTAATATCATATCGTTAGAGCTTCTGATCTATAAGTCCATGAAGTCTCCTTTCTAGCTCATAAAGGGAATTGAGGTAATTATGTCTTAATTGAGTTTGAAATGTTCAAATTCACTTAGGGAAATAGTATAATGTATAATGGTACATTATAATATAAAGTTTATATTTTAATTAAACTTTATAATATAAGTCCAATTTTGGATATGATTCAAAATTAATTTATGGGAGAATTAAATATTTGAAGGAGTTTAAACATTAATTTAATATGAATTGGATTCATATTAAAACTATATGTTAAAGTTAATGTATATTAGATGCACATTAAAACTATAGGTTATGAGAGAAATACAATTGAATATGATTCAAATGTAATCTAAATTAAATATTTAATAGTTAATTTGATAATTATTTAATTGGAGAATTAAATTAAATTAAATTAAATTAAATTAGTTTAATTTGATTAAGTTAAATTAATTTAATCAAGACAATAAGTTATATGGGAGATATATCATTTAATATGATTTAAATGAAATCATTAATTAAATTAATTAATTGATAACTTCACGTAAGAGAGTTATCTAAAATGTGGGCTAACCCACATTTTCTCTCTCTCACTTTCTCCATTGGTTGAAAAACCTGCAAAAATTGGAGAATTTATACGTTTTTGTGATTCTTTACAGAAAGGTTCTATAGAAAAAATCCCTCTCAAAATTCTCCTCCTTCCCATATTCATTTGGCTTTCATAACCAATACTGAAAGTTCTTAGAGAATAGGAAGGAAGCCTTTTGGTGGTGTTAATTTCAATTCCAATTAGAGAATTGACCTTATCAATCAAGTCTTCAAAGTAAGTAACCTTTCCTTATTCTCTATAGAATTTATTTAACAATGCATGCTTAACCTAGGATTTTATAGTAGGTTTAATTTTATTAAATCTCTATGGTTTTGTTGTATTTCCCAGACTAATGGTATTTCATTATTTCTAAATTAATTTCGAGAAAAAGTCCTAATATTTTCAGTTGTGTTAGGGCTTTTATCCCTACACATTCTCCATCTTCGCCAAATCCTAACTTAATCCACCTCCCGGCCGCCTTAATCAACGAAAGCTACCACCTGTCATTTCAACTCACCATATCGTTTGGAGGATCGCTGGCGACGACTCCAGCAAGGAATTCATTGACATCATCTACGAGAAGGCCATCGAAGAAGCCACTACAAAGGTTTCAATTAAGCTTTAAATTTGAGACCTCAACAAGGAATTCACCGACTCCACCTCCAACTTCCCCACCATTGGCGACTCCTCCACCAACAACCCACCACCGACATCTCCACCCGCGTGTAGCTCCAGCTCTAGCTCCTGCACCAATCGGAAATAGAAAGGGAATAAGAGAATGATGCACGTATGACAGAGGGCAAGATTTTTATTAAAAAAATCAATAATTGACTGGTCAATATGTACTATATTTACAAATATTTTAAAAAGATGCTTCATTTTTAGATATCTTTCCAAATTTTTCTATCTATTACAATTTTCCTTTTAAAAATTTGGATTTCGATAGTGTTTTTAATTTTTAATCTATAAAAAAATCATATTTAAAATTTGTTAAAAATAAAATAATCTATCACAAATATTTGTTATGGTAGTGAACTTAAGTGAATTTTGAAATAATATTATTAAAATTTGAATACTACTTTGATTGCTATATATATATATTACTTGTAACGTTAAAATGTTTATTTTAGTTTTGCATTTTAGTACATGTAATTTTATAATAGACTATTTTTTATTCTTGTTTGTAAATTTTTTACATAAATTTTATATAGAAGATCAAATTAGCATAAATTTTAATAATATTGTTTGGAATAATTCACCACAAATATTCTTCTTCTGACGTGAAATAAAATAGCTTGCTTTTTTTATCTCATATTTTAACACACATAATTGAAATAATAATAGAGTCGAAAGTTAAAGGGTTCAATTTTATTTTAATAATCAAAAGGTCGTAGATGCAAGTCTAAGGATTGTTTTTGCAATATTTCGGGGAATTAATATGTGCTCTCTCTCTAAAAACATCTTAAAATGCAATAAGAGGATTCAACAATGTAAATTTGTTTTTTTTTTTTTTTTTTTTTTTTTTAGAAAAGTAAATTTTATTTGGTTTAAATTACCTTTTTCTAATTGCAAATGACATGTCAAATTCACTTTGAACCATGTATGGTTCATCATACGTTTATAGACTAAAAAAAAATCGTAAAGGCCAATTTGAGTATAAACTCATTTGGTTAAATCATATGTTATTGATTAAGATATCAAATCTTTAAATTTTCTACTATTGAACTAAAAAAATACACGATTGCGGTAACTTATTAGTTTTACTTTACTAACTTTTTTTTAGTAGAACAACTGTAGGGGTGGAGGATTAAACCTCCAACCTCTTGGGTCAAAGTGTGTTAAATTATAAAAATTGTTAGGATTTCCATATGTGAGGTTGAGTTTTGTTAGGAGATTTGTTAAGCTATTTTTTGTTATTGTATCCCTATTTATACCTGTATTTTACTGCCATATGCAATACATATAGAAATCATTAATTCAAAGTCTCATTTTCTACTTGGTATCAAAACCCAAAATTAGGGTCTGACATCGTGGTTCGTGCCTAGCAGCCATCGTGGTTCATCCAGATCCATCAGGGGCATTGAATCTCTACATCCATTAGCGCGTTAGTCAAATCCCTTTGTCCGTTTGTGCGTTGGTTGCATCTCCTCCATCCATTCACGCCTCGAGTCGTATTTCCTCTGTCCATTCGTGCGTCGGTCACACCTTCTCCATTCGAGCATCTGTCTTCTCTAGTCTCTATCTGTTAACATCCTAACCACCTGGACCACAGGTTGATCCTATTGCATGCGCCTATGATGGGGGCCTACTGCTAACCAAATATTAATAATAACTCTAAAGGAAAGGATGATACATGTCTTGGAGTTCATTTCTGAGCACAAAAAGTTTTTTTTTTTTCGAGATGGAGAGAAAAAAGATCGACCCTTCCCCATTCAAGGATTTGTCTTCTCTGGCCTCCGTCATCCGTCTTCTCCGTTCTCCACTCAATCGTGCGTGCACATATAGGTTTGTGAGGATTCAACTTTAGATCTGTGTTTTTTCCTTTTTTTTTTTTTCCTTTCTGTCCTTGTTTCCAAGCCATGAATACAAGCCAAGTATGCCGAGCCAAGCCGAGCCAAGGGAATCGAGCCGAGGGAACTGAGTTGAGCCAAACCAAGTCGAGCCTTATTGTTTTTTTTTTTGGTTGCTTCTGTTCGTTTCTATTCGTCTGACTATTTCTATTGGTTCTTTCCTGTTATAATGGAAAAATGACATATTTCATCCTATCACACAATTCTTGATGGCACCAACTATATTACCTAGGCCTATTAAATGAAGAGCTTCCTGATTGGTCGTAAACTGTGGCGAGTTGTAATAGGTGATGTCGCTAAATTTGTCAAATGAGCTACTGAAGAAGATAATAAGTTTGTGGGCATAGACTAGAAGACTGGGATAGCAGAACCATCAAATAATCACCTAGTTGGGTAATACTTCCATCCTAGCCATCCACACTCAGTTTGATGTATTCGACACAACTGAAGAACTTTGGGATTTTCTATCTGGGTGGTTCCAAACTGTTGGTCTTGCTCACTATTATCAACTTCATACTACTATGGTTAGGACAAGTCAAGAGATCGAGCAATCTGTGAATGAGTATCTCGGTATTCTTCAGCCTATTTGGACTCAATTGGACCAAACTAAGATCAGTCCAAATCATCTACAACTTATCAAGGTTCTTATGGGACTTTATTCTAAATATGAGTCAGTTCGTGCTGCCTTGTTACATTATAGTCCTCTACCATCTCTTAATGCTATGATTCAGTCCACATGGAATTCATTTACCAAAGGAACAGTGTCCCAAGGCACCTCAATAAATTGAGAAAATGAAAAGAATTCTATATGCATCGGTAGTGGGAGTCTGATGTACGCTATGTTGTGTACATATCGTGACATATGCTTTGCAGTTGGAATCGCCAACAGGTTCCAATCTAACCCTAGACATAGTCATTAGACTGCTGTAAAAAACATCTCAAGTATCTCCAGAGAACGAGGGACTATAGGCTTGTGTATGGTCCGAAGGATTTGATCCTTACAAGATACACTGATTCTAATTTTCAGACTGATGTAGATTCTAGAAAATCTACTTCAGGATTAGTTTTCCCTCTTAACGAAGGAGCTATAGTATGGAGAAGTATTAAACAAAGTTGTATAGTTGAATCCACGATGGAAGCAGAATATGTAGCTCCATGCGAAGCAGCTAAAGAAGTAGTGTGGCTATGCAAGTTCCTGACAGATTTGGAAATGGTTCCAAATATGCACCTGCCCATTAATCTGTATTGTGACAACAGTGGTGCAATTGCCAATTCCAAGGAACCAAGGAGTCACAAACGTGGAAAACACATTGAAAGAAAGTACCATTTCATCAGAGAGATCGTACACTGAGGGGACATGATAGTCACAAAGATAGCCTTAGAAGACAACCTCACTGATCCTTTTACGAAGGCCTTCTTGGCTAAAGTGTTGAAGGCCACTTGGTTGAACTAGGACTACGAGCATCATAATCTAGGGCAAGTGGGAGAATGTCAAGGGTATTTTAGATGCCCTAGTTTTTTGTATTTTCTCTCTATATTTCTCAACATTGTAAACATTATATATTTATATGTTTAGCTCAATGGAGTATTAGTCCAAGTGGAAAATTGTTGGGAATGTCCTAAACTCGCAGTTTGTAAATATTGTTAACATATTCTATTTATCAATAAAAGTATTATCGAGTATTTTATTCAATAACTTGTTTTGATATTGCATTCTTTTATAAAAATCCAATAAAAAAATCCATGGCTATAATATGAATACTTTAACTATATGTGGCGACATAAAGAGGATCAAGTTTTAGTGTATAGCCAAAATGGTCTATAAGTATATGGATGAGATTGGATACCTCTTCCTAGTGACACTATTGGATGTGGCCCATTTTGTATACTAATACAAATGATGTGATCCAAAAAATCATTCATGTGGAGACATGTGAGTGGGGACATCTTATGCAATGAGTTTGCATAAGACCGGACCTCGAAATAGTCACTTTTCTTTATAACAACTGTTTATTGTTAAAACTGACTATTTCAAATTCAATGATCTAGGGTAACTCGATCTTAATCCTGAGCTAACTACGAACTCCTATTTATTCGGAAATATCCTTTGGTTTACATAAGTGAGAGTAGTCTAACAACACTGCTCAATAAGCCTCCCATTTTGGGGATAAGACCGGATAGATTGTTGGGGGACATAGCTTTGCAAGATGGAATTCACTTCTACCCGAATTAGGATTAGTAGATAGGTTGTTCTCTTAAGCGCTAATGCCTAGTCTTGAACAACGGGGCCCCACCATTTCATAATTGAGAGAGTTATGATTTATAAGTTGGACTATAAATCAATTTTTCAATGAAGGATCGGTGGGAGCTTAAGGAGCAAGATGTATTTGTTGGGGTTGATGCCCTAAATCTCGTTGGGTTCTATAGTTTGTAAACATTGTATGAACAAACTCTTTATGTGATTAATAAAATATATGATATTTTATTCACTTTATCTATAAAATATGTGATATTTTAGTTGCATTAACCACAAACTAATAAACTAACATCCAAGGTTATCTTTGTAACTTAAACATGTATGTGGAGACATATAGGTGGATCATGTTTAAGTGATAACCTAAATGGTTTGTAGTAGATGGATAAGGCTGGGTACCTTATCCTGGTGACACTGCGAGTATGGCCCACTTTGTAGCTGTTACAATTGTTGTAAAGTGCTACAAATGATCTGATTCTAATCATTCATGTATTAGACATGCGAGCGTGGATATTCTATACAAAGGATTTGCATAAGACCAGACCACAAAATGTTTAGTTTCATTATATAACACCGTTTATAATAGAGACTTACATTTCACCAGGATGACCATAAGTAACATGACCTAAATCCTGAGTGAGTTGTGAACTCTTGCCTATGAGAGCGGTATTTTGATTTGTATGGGTGAGAGTGGCCAGATCACCGACTCAACAAGCCTACTATTTTGGAGATTTGTCTAATTGGGGAGCTGGGAACATTAGAGGAATCAGTGGTACTTAAGGAGTTAGATGTAACTACAGGGCCAGATCGCCAATACAAAATGGAATTCACTCCTTCCTCGAAGTAAGGGTAAGTAGATAAATTTCTCCCTTAAGGGCTGATTTCGAGTCTTGAACAATGTGGCGCCACACCCTTTCCTGGACCGAGAGGAGTTTAGTCATAGTAAGACTATGATCTATTGTTCGTTAGAGGAATCAGTAGTGCTTAAGGAGTTAGATATAACTATAGGGGCAAAATGACCCAATTGTACTAACGAGCAATTTGTGAAGGGTCATCGTACTGTTGATTGGTTATATCTAATGGACACAGAAATATATCTGTAGTGCGAAGAGTGCAGTTGTCGGTCTTTAGTGGAGTGGCCGACAGTTAACGGATGGTGAATAATGTAATTAAAGAGTTTAATTAATTATTCATGTACTGTTGGAGCTTCAAGCTATAAGTCCATAAGGTCCCCTTGGTAGCTCAAAAAGATTTAATTGAGAATCAGTGTTTGGGTTTATTTGAATTGTTCAAATTAATAGAGGGATTTAATTATATATGATATAATTAAATGGTTTCAATTATATATGATATAATTATCATAATGTATTTGATACAATATAGTTTAATGGGAGGAAATAAATATTTAAATGAGATTCCAATATATTTTCTATGAATGTGATTCATAATTGTTAAATTTAATATAAATATGATTTATAATATAAATGTGATTTATATTAAATATCATAAAATAGAGAAAAGAAACTATAGTTCATATTGTATGTGATACAATATTAAAACTATAGGTTATATGTTATATTTGATATAACATATAATTTAATATAAATATAATATGATAACTTAGTTATCATATTTATTTGTATTATTTTATCATTATTTGAATAATAACTTCCCCATCTTTTCTCTCCAACCACCTTAGTGGATGGTTATTAATTTTATGGTAAGAGGAATAAAAGAAAAGTGTTTTTCTCTTCTTCCTCTATGATTTTCTTTTGCTAAATTATTGAGAAATGAGTTCTTGTTTGTGAGAGAACTCTCAATCTTCTTCCTCCACACCCAAACTATCCCTCCTAACCAAAATAGTCAGAGCTCACCACTTCTGGGTTCTCACCCAGAGAATACCAAGGACTCTTTGTGGTTTTGTCCGGGTTACTGTTTGAAATTTCGTTGAAAAAGGTCTTTAAAGAGGAACGTGACTGTTCGAGGGAGTTTCGTGAAGAAAGGTTCTTCAAAGGTGAAATTCTTAAACCCTTTTTCTTGTAAAAAAAAATGTTGTAATTTAATATAAATGCATATCTATTATGTTTACTGTAAACTTAGTATTTGATAATTAATGGAATTTGGACGATCCACTTCCGCTCAAGTTTCTCCTCATACGAGTTCCTTCAGTATTTACAGGAGTAAAATGGTAATTTTGACTTAGCTGTAAATACGAACGACCTGTGAATAATCGACTTACCGATTATGGTTAAAATGGATAGAAATATATCTATAATGAGGAGAGTGCAACTATCGAGCTATAGTGGTATGTCTTGGTAGTTAACGAATAGTGATTAATTTGGTTTAAAGAGTTTAACTAATTAATTGCAAATCGTTTGAGCTCATGATCTGTACGTCCATAAGGTCCCTATACTAACTCGTAAATTGGATTAGTGAATTGAGTGAATTTGATGAGATTTTAAATTAGGGTTTAGAATTTGAAATGTTCAAATTCAATTAGGGTTTCTGTTAATTGTATTTGATAAAATTAAGATGTTTAATTTTATCAAAATTAAACGAAATTGGAAAGTTCAAAATATTTAAATATTGATTTAAATATTAGATGAGGTGTAATATAATATTTGATATTTGATATTAAATTTAATTAATTAAAATTAGTTTAATTAATTATCCAAATTTATTCAAACTTTGAAATTGTTCAAAATTAGAAATTTGATTAATTAAAATTTGAATTTATTGAAATTCAAAATTATAAAATTAAAATTGAATTTGATTTTTTTGAAAATCAAATTTCAATTAAATTATATTAATAAAAAAATTTGAAGAATTAAAATTAAATTTGAAATTGAAAATGGGAACATCCAATCTTGGATTTTCCCACTCAATTTTACACCTCATGCCACTTCAATTCAGACTTGATGCAATCTGATTAAACCTAGAAAATTCTGCATAAATCATCCCTGTACAAACCCTCTTCTTTCTCACAAAAAACCAACTCAATTCAATATTTCTACCACACAATCCAAGCAAGAAATTAATAGAGAAGATCTCTGTGGTGGTCTACTGTAAATTTGAAGCATCAATTCGTGGAATTTAGCTGAAATTGAAGAGTGTTCCTCAAAGGTATTGTGTTCAAGAAACCCTCTTTAGAAATTATGTTTTAATGCATGTTTTAAACTCAAATTAAGTATAATTAGAGTGCTTATTGATTCTGATTTTTTTTATGCATGTTAGTTTACTCTATCAGTCATATTCTTGACTCTGTCTATCCACAACTCTCTGCATCTTGTTCTGAAAAGTTTTTGGGTGAAGCTGCGCTCACGTTTATTTATGTTATCAACCACCTTCCCTCTACTGTTCTCTACAACGTGTCTCCTTTTTTAGCGGTTGTATGGCATTCCTCCCTCTTATTCTTTTTTCAAAGTTTTTGGTTGTGCATACTTTGTTTTACTTCACCCTCATGAACATTCCAAACTTGAACCCCATACTCGTTTGTGTTGCTTTCTTGGTTATGGAACTGAACTTAAAGGGTTTCGGTCTTGGGATCTCATATCCAACCGGTTACGTATCTCTCGCCATGTCACCTTTTGGGAATATCGTATGTTTTCTAATATTTCTTCTTTTCATGCTTCCCTTTTTGGTACCCACTCATTCTTCACTAATTCTACCATGGATCTATTTCTCGCCTGTGAATCTTCATCTAGTCCTGAGTCTCCCATTTAACCTGTACTAGGGCTTGAGGCTTCCACTCCACCCGTCCCAGAGCTCGATCAATCTTCTCTATCTGTTGGACCCTCAAATCTACCATCTATCCCTGATATTGATGATGACCCTACATCTATTTGTCAGTCTGCCCGGGTAAGAGAAAACCCTCATTATCTATAATACTATTATTGTTTTTCCACTACTATCATGAGGTGTGTACTAACCCTCTTTGGCAGCAAGCTATGGATGAGGAACTTCAGGCTTTAGAAAAGACTCACACTTAGGAGTATGTTGATCTACCACCTAGCAAGAAACCTATTGGATGTAAGTGGATCTATAAAATCAAAACCTATTCTGATGGATCCGTCGAACGCTATAAGGCTCGTCTGGTGGCCAAGGGTATTCATAGGAATATGGTATTGACTATGAGGAAACATTCCCTCTAGTTGCACAAATGACTTCTGTCTAGAGTCTATTAGTCGTAGAAACTGCCAAGCAGTGGCCCCTTCTTCAAATGGATGTTAAAAATGTTTTCCTCAATGGCACATTGTCTCAAGAAGTCTATATGAAGCCACCTGGCGTCTCCTCTCCAACAAAGAAGGTTTGTCTTCTTCATCGAGCATTATATGGCTCAAACAAGCTCCTCGTGCTTGGTTTGCAACTTTCAGTTCTACTGTTACCCAGCTTGGGTTTACCTCCAATGCTTATGACGCTGCCCTATTTACTAAAAAAACATCCTGTGGAATTATTCTCCTCCTGTTATATGTGGATGATATGATCATTACTGGTGATAATCCTCAGGCTATTTCAGATCTCCGACGCTATCTAGGAGAACATTTGAGATGAAAGATCTGGACCTCTCAGTTACTTCCTTGGTTTCAAGTTTCATCCTGCTCTGGTGGATACTACCTATCTTAAGTAAAGTATGCATAAGATCTTTTAGCTCATTCAGGTATCACTGATTCTGCCATAGCACCAACACCGTAGGATTCTAGTGTTCATCTGACCTCTTTCGATGGTGTTCCCCTCCAGGATCCAACACTATATAGACAACTGGTTGGCAACCTTATCTACCTAATAGTAACTCGTTCAGACATAGCTTATGCGGTTCATGTTGTCAGTCAATTCATGTCTACTCCCGCACTATTCATTTCACAGTTGTTCTTTGTATCTTGCGTTATGTTAAAGGTACATTGGGGCATGGACTTCAATTCTCTTCTAAATCCTCATTGGTTCTGTTTGGGTATTCTGATGCTGAATGGATAGGTGATCCTACGGATAGACGATCCACCATAGGTTACTGCTTTTATTTGGGTGATTCTCTCATCTCTTGGTGGAGTAAGAAACAAACGATTCTATCTCGATCCAACACTGAATTGGAGTATTGTGCACTTGCTGATGCAACTTCTGAGGTCTTATGGTTGCGTTGGCTCTTGATTGACATGGGGACTCCTTACAATTCTGCCACTATTCTTCATTGTGACAATCATAGTGTCATTTAGATAACACATAATGATGTATTTCATGAACGAACAAAGCACATTGAGATTGACTGCCACTTTGTCTGCCATCATCTTCAGAATTCTACTTTGTGCCTTCAATCCATACCTACAACCGAGCAACTGACCGACATCTTCACCAAAGTCCTCTCCTTTGGCCACTTTCTTCAGCTACTATGCAAGCTCAAGTTGGTCTCTACCCTTTCACCTTGAGTTTGAAGGGTGGATATTAAATTATAAAAATTGTTAGGATTTCCATATGTGAGGTTGAATTTTGTTAGGAGATATGTTAAGCTATTTTTTGTTATTGTATCCTTATTTATACATGTATTTTACTGTCATGTGCAATACTTATAGAAATCATTCATTCGAAATCTCATTTTCTACTAAGTGCATGTCAATACACTGAGCTAAGCTCACTTTGGCTTTACTTTGCTAACTGGTAACGTTTATGTTCTTGTACTCTTGGTAACTTTATAAAACTATCAAGTTAAAATATTATTTTGGTCTCTATATGTTATGAGTTTATTTCATTTTAATCCATATATTCAGATGTTTAATTTTAATCCATGCACAATAAATCTTAAATTTAGTCCATACTGCTAATATATTATTGTTTTTTTTTTTTAAAAAAAAAAATCTTTTCATTATCTACTAGTGTTTTTATTATGAATTTTGAAAACATATTCACACAAAATATATTCTGCTACAAAAAAATTCAGAATACCAATCGCATTGGTAATTCCATCAATTACCCGTCGATAAAAAAAAAATATGAAAATTATTACTATTATTTAATCAATCTCGATAAAAATTAACTTTGAATTGTCAAATTTAAGATTAGGGATGACAAAGGGTGGGGATGCAATCCTCATCCCTGTCCCCTTAGAGATTTTTAATCTCTGTCTTCAGTCTATTTCCTATTTCGGGGGGTTGGGGTTGAGGTCGGAGAATTCGGGGATTTGGGTGCTCGCGGGCCATGGGGAAAAATTCTCACTTGTTTAAAATTAATTAAAATTTAATATTTACATTGAAATTATAAATACTTTAAGAAGTTAGTATTATTACTATATATATTTGTTTAAATAAATAATTAGAAAAATATTTTAGTGTTGTTTATTATAGATTTAGTAACAATTAAATCTATTATATTAAAAAATTAAAATTAAAAAAAGAAAAAGTTAACTAAGCTTCTGTTTAGGTGTTTATATATACATATATCTACTTTATATCATATTTTACCTAATTAAAATGTTTTAGTATTTTTTAATTATATTTTATTTATATAAATAAACAATTAAAAAAAATCTAGAACAAGGGTGGGGGTTGGGGAGGGGGCAGGATCTCCTTCCGGTCGCCACCTCGATTTGACCTTCATATCCAGTCAAATCGGGGATTTCCTATCCCCATCGAGTCAGGGACCTGTAGGAATTCGACTATAGAGAATTTTGCCATTCCAAATTAAGATTTATTAAAAATTATAGAAACTAAAATTGAATTACCAAAATGCGATCAAAATGAATGATATTTTAACCCTGTATCCTTGAGCAAAGATAAAAAATTAATGGGACAATTGGGAATAGGGGGATTCAAACCATAAACTTTGTGATCACTATTACGCTTGTATGTCAAAGTGAGCATACTATTTCCATTATATATTTGATGATGAAAAACTCATATTATATATTCAATAATTAATCTAGATAGATATTTCGAATGAGGTTAATATTTTCGTAAAATTGAACAATATGTGAGAGTGGAGGATTATAAACATTATCCTCTTGGTCAAGCCTATATAATTTATAAACACTTTTTCATCACTTATAAACACTTATAAAGTCAATTCAAACACACCCAACCAATTAAATTTATAATGTTTCCAACTTCTTAATTTCATTTGAACATGATACTACTAAGAGAAAGAGTACATGCTGATTGTCGCTGAATATATACCTGTAGTGTTTTTACATAAAATCACTTAGTATACTATCAAATATGATATTACACAAATATTTTTAAATAATAAAATTAATTTTTTAAAAGTTAAATAACTTATCAAATGTCACTATAATTTTTCTAATACTTAGATATATCGCAAAACAATTCCAATTAATTACAAATATATTAACAACATTTTACATGCGCAGTTATATCAATTAAAAAGAAATAAAATCTATCTAGCCAAAACACGAATTCTTTTTTAAAATAATGTTATTTTAATATATATTGAGAAAAATAGGATAGGATTGAAAGTATTTTTAAAAATAAGTGTTTGTCAAAACTATTGACAAAATAAGGGTAGTGAAATCGTGTACGGGGTACACGAGTACCGTTTAATCCAGTCAGCACCACGTTGGCTGACTGATTGACCGGTTGCATAGAAACTCATGGACCCGGTCCACGATTTGTTTTTCTTTTTTTTTTTTTTAAAAAAAGTGTGTTGACTAATTTTTTTAATTGGAAATGTACAACAATATTAAGACTTTAGGAATAGGTCCACAAATTCATTCATTATTAAACTTAATTATATATTTAATCTATAATGAAAACATAATTATCTTTTACTCATATTAAAAAAAATGTCATGATATTAAAGAAGATTTACAATTAGTTCTTTAATTTACAATTTGAAAATGAAAGTTTATATGAAATTAAAAAACGACCCCCTGGCCCTTACCTCTCATGGGGTTGTCTTTGTGTCCTTCTAAATTAGGTTCACCCTATTGTCGTTATCATCTATGATGAATACGTCTTCGATCGGTGTTAGCAACATTGAGTCGTCTTGTTTGTTGAATAATACCTTCTATGTTGACCAATGTTTGCTGACACATTGAACCCAAGTCTGGTAAGTTGTTCTGCACGGAATGTTGTTGTACATCTCCGATAAAATTATTTTGTACAATAAAAAAATAAATATTAAACAATATTCATATCATATATATGAAAAATCCTCCAATAAGCTGCATGATGTATGCTCGTTCATACCATGTCGTCGGCATCGGGAAGTAATTCTGGAAACTGGGACGCCAACCAGAGGATACTCAATCTTGATCCTTTCAGATCATCTGGTAGAACACCTAAGAGCTCTTCACAAACGTTCTTCCAGTCATACTGTAGTGAACCTGTCAAATGATTTCCTGTCCACTCATAACCCAAATTGTATGGCAACATCCTGCAGCGTTATCGTACATTCCCCACAAGGCAGGTGAAATGTATGAGTTTCTAGTCTCCAACGCTCAACTAGAGCAGTAGTAAGGTGTCAATCAAGCTGGATAAAACCGATTTGTGTAACCCCAAGAAAACCTGCCTGCTCAACATAGAGGATAATGTGGTGATCAAATGGGATAGTATGCTGTGCAGACGCCTCCCTTCTCCGACAACTCAACAATACTGTGGAAGAACTATCTTATACTGATTGTGAACGATGCGCATTTTGTTGGTATAATTATACACGATTAGAAGGACCAGACTCCATTAGCTAAGAAGTTCAAATTACATTACATAATAAAATCCATCATATAAAAGATAATAAAAATCACATAAAAAGATACATTTAAATCATCCCAAATCTAAAATCCATAAACTATACATTTAAATCAACCCAAATAAAAAAAATAGTATATCCATGAATCATACATTTAATTCAGCCCAAATGCAAACAAGATAATATATATATATATATATATATATATATATATTATATATTATAAAGGCAATCTTCATTTTTATTAAATATATACATATATTTCTAGGTTCAATCCAACAAATAACAATATCCAACAAAATTAATCATAAAAAAATAGCCCAACAAATAGGCCAGCATAATCATCTATAAAAAAAATACCCAAAAAAATCAGCCCAACAAAAATTCAATTTCTAAGTTCAAACATATATTCAAAAATATAAATCATGGATCCATAAACTACACATTTAGTTCAACTCGAATGCAAACAAAATGATATATATGTGGAGATTATATATTTAAATCATAGATCCATAAATTATACATTCTCGAACTTGATCCTCATTTTTGTAAACAAATACATATATTGGGAAAATTAAAGAAAAAAATTTACCTCGGTCAAAGAAAATGCTTCGGATGAAGAAAATCCTTCAGTAGATCAACTCACGGTGGCAGCAACAAGAGAAAATAAGGTAAAGCGGAGGTTTTCGGACGATGTTTGGACGGAGGAAAATCGGAGGAAGAACGTTTCGGATGGAGGAAGAAGAAGAAGAGACGTCGTGGTTTAATGGAGAAGGAAGTCGTGTACTCGGTACACAACTTAAGGTAATCATGTACCGGGTACACGACTACTTCAGTCAACACTACATGACTGCCATATTGGCAGTCTACACGTACCAGTGATCAACAAGCACTCGTGTATCGAGTATACGATTTAGAGCTAATCGTGTACTGTATACGAGTTAGGCGTAATCGTGTACCAGATACACAATTAAAAAACCTATTTTTGTCAATCTTTTCAACCTTATCCTATTTTTGTTATTATATATTAAAATAACATTATTTAAAAAAATTCCCCAAATTCAATCAAAGAAAAGACTACAACATGCAAATTTTAGTATAGGTAAATGTCTATCACTAAAATTTTATACAGACACATGAAATTAAATAGAGTAGGGATGAAGATAGAAAAGTCATCCCCGTCCCTAATCTCATCATAAGTAAATGTACATACTTTCGGTCTCGACATGATAAACATATACTATTGATAAATGTATATTATAGTGATAGACATTATCATCTATCAATTTATCTATTTATCGCGGTAGATGTATATTCTAATAAACAAAAAAAACATTATTTATAATTGATATTTATCTATACATACATTACTTTATCAACATATCTAATTAATAATATACTAGGAGCAAAAAGAAAATTACATAAAACATAGACGTGTAAGAAATTTAAGAATACTACCATACTTGTAAAATCTAAATCTTATTGCTATATTTACAAATATGACAATGTGAATTGTTATCCGTTAAAATTTTATGTTTTGCAATATTAAAATATTTTTTTAGACCAATTTTATAAAAAAAAAAAAAGAGACCCCCCAAGAAAACCTTTCTAAAAAGACACCTTATCTAAAATAGTTAAAAAATTCTATATATTCCCAAACACTCAAAACCATGTAGTTTTCACTGAGTCACTATTCTTGGAGAAGAGAATATCAAAGTGATGAAAGTAAAATATATCATTCTTATCTCTAAATATAGCACATAAGTTTGACTTGAGCTTGGTATATGTGAATATTACAAGCTTATAGCTTCTAAAAATCCCTCTCTTTCTAAATCTTAGAGGAAGAAACTCAATAAGAGATAGAGAATTCATAAATAGATTGATAAACCAACCACCAAAAGCTCCAAATTGCTTGTAAGCCAAAGCATCTTACTAGAATACTTGTGAACTATAACTCTTCAAGTAGTGTTGTCAATCATTCAAATCTATTCAAATTTATCTTTAATAGATCGATGATTATTATTTTTTCAAAAAAAAAAAGTCCTATTCTTGTTAGGGTAACTAAACAAGTGTCTAATAAATCACGAGAAAAATATATTGGATTTCAATTATATTGAAAATTGAAAAAGAAACAAATGAATATTGACAAGAAAGCCAATAGGTTCACCGTCCATAACCTTTTTCTTTCACCTAAACAAAATTCTATATTTTTCTGTAACCAAATATTTTGCAAGGATACAACAACAACAACGTAATCTTAACTACTTGTAAAGAACAATTTTTATTTGAATAATAACTCTTATAGATGTAAAATCTTGAATTACACTGAAAAAACCAAAACTACCTTCGATTGATCTCGTAAAAGCTAATAGTCATTATCTTCATCATGGCTGGTAAAAAACGGCTCGCTAAGAACCAAAGTAAAAAATGAAGGAGACTTGTGGATAAAGTTTGTGGTTCAATAATTTGAGTATTGATATGGACCATGCCATGTTTGAGTTTGACTAGCTATCTTGAGATAAAAAGTTGGGCAGGTGAAGAATCATAAAAGCCCTTGTAATTGACAGATACATAGTACATGTACAAAGGAAAACCCTAAAATAAAGATAAGAAGATTTGGAAAGGCAATCCAACTCACCCAATCAAATTGATCAAAATGCCTTGCACAAACATCACATTCAAATTTCCACTTCTCTCAACCATATCTCAATAATCCAGGAGAAGGGCTTTGGTTATTAATTGGTGAGGTTAGCATTTGATTGAGACATTCTATTATTCTCTTTTGTATTTTTTTTTTTAAGTTCAACATATATATATATATATATATGTGTGGGAGTAAAATTTGAATCTCTCATTTTAACGAGTTAAAACTATATTTGAATTGAATTATTCCCTCTTGTATATTTGATTCTTAATTTTTTTTTTTTTTTTTTTTTGGTTTTTTAAATTTTCTTACCATTAAAAATGAGAAATTCAACTTTTGAGAAGTCTGTGATCGTTTTGCATAGATCTTTGATATTAGTTGAGATAAAATTAAGGGGATATTTGAGACCTTAATTTCAAGTTGGGTAGAATGAGTTGTTACTCTATGTTTAGGTCTCCGGTTATAGTAGTTGATGTTTCCAACTATTACAACATACAATTAACTATAATATTATTATCTCAAATCCCTATTTATTACAATGTTTACTATTTCCTACTCATCATCTCTTTTTCTTTGCTAGATTGTTTACTAATTACTTATCTAGACTAAAATAGTCTGCACCCCAAACATTGACTATTATAACCTACAAACTATTATAATTCATTGATTATAATAACATGTACTATAATAACAACTCAACGCCCCACATCTCCCCAATGTTTTATCATATGTGATACATAAGTCACATTGTGGATTTGAAAATGAAGGCTTTTGTTTAAACCATTTTTAATGGCCTAAATTAAAAAATGTTATGCATAAATTTGAATTTAGTTGTGTATGAATTTAATGTGTACTATGTTGAAAAGACAATCTAATTTAATTAACTTGAGTTAATCAATTTTCCAACATCAAAACAAAATAGGTTCATCTAGGTCCTTAATTAATAAGTTGAACCACAATTAAATTGGACTTCAAATCAAGAACATATGTTTCTTTTGATGTAACCTTTTCAAATTTTAAGAGGTGATAAACCCAACAACCTATTATGATTGACTTCCATTTTTAAGTAGCAAGCATGGAGGTTTTTCAAAGCACTATGAGCCATTCATGTTGTGTTATAAATTAGGTATTTTTATTTGAGGATCATATTTAGTAAAAAGAGTCATTTGTTCATGAGGACTATTGTTAAGCATATATATGTGTGCATGTCATGTGTGTAGAGAGAGAGAGCCTCATTCAAATCAAAGTTTTGACAAAAAGGTAATTCCATTGTGTTGTAGGGAGTTTATTGAGATTCATACACAAGATAGATCACTTGAAAACAATTTAGGCTAAATTAAAAAAATACTCTTAAATTTTATGTTCTTTATTATTATTATTTAAAAAAAATATTATTATTCTAACAAAGTTTGTAATATTCTTTTCGACCTTTCATAAATATTTCAAAACTATCATTAGAATAATAATTCTTTATAATTTTGAATGATGAAAATTGAGATTATTTGGTCGTTACCTAGAACGATATGGTAGCGTGTGGCTCTCAATTTCTATTTCCAATTATTGTCTTATTGTTCTATATCTCAATTTTAATCTAACATTCTAATGAATTTCTATTCAAATAATAACTTTAAAATGTTTATGAAAGATTAAGAATAATATTGCAATCTTTTTAAAAAATGGGAGCACTCATTTTTTAAAAATGAAGGTAAAGTGAAGGGCTAACATAGACGAAATTGAAACCGAACTTTTGATTGAGGTAGAATCAAATCAAATTAAATTATTTAAAATAGCCATATGTTTAATTTTTTCGTATACCATAATGTATAATTTAACACATGCGAGAAAAATGTAAAACAATCTTTCATGAGGTTGAAGAGATATTTTTCAAAAATGGGAAATATGTATGATATAGATACTTTAAAATTACAATTTCGTTCTTTAAAATTTAGATTCAGTAGCATTTTAGTTTTCAAATTCGATATTTTAACTTTAAGTCTGACGTATAATAGCTTTTTATTCTATGTCTTCAACTTATGATTAATTTGTTAACAAAAAGGTGAGACAACACTTTTTACTATTGAAAATCAAATTTAACTTTTTAAATTATTAAAAAAAATTTACAGATAAAAAAATTATTTTAAAAATAGTACAAAAAATACTGATAGATACTGATACTTCTATCGGTATCTACCACATAGTATCAACAAAAAACTTCTATTCATTTTTATCACTGATGTCTCTTATAGATTTCTATCAATATCTATCAAATAAGATTAAATTTTACTATTTTGTGTAAATAGTTTCCTTTATTTTTTTATTTTTGAAAATCTCTCTAAACAAATATTTTATTTCTTTTTGAATTATTCTCCTCTCTCCCTCCTTTCTCAATTAGGGAAAATTAAAAGGATATTGTCCTTTTAGAAACTATTTAGGAAAATAAGGTTGTTTTCAAACTATTTGTAAAAATATTGTTGTTTTTTTGTTTTTTTTTTAATAACTCGAGGTCGAATTTTGAACCCTCGACCTTGCCCTTTCTTTCTTTCTTTTTTCTTTTTTAATTATTACACATTCCACCTTTTTCTTTCTTTCTTTTTTTTTTTAATTTTCTATTTTATAAAAATAATTTCTAAAAATA
>NC_052349.1:20552829-20635455 GCF_009727055.1 Benincasa hispida | reverse complement strand
AAAAAACGAGGTACAATTGACAAACTTCTGGACCAGTCAATCGTACATAAATCCGGTGACCGGCTCATTGTCAACAGGTACCTCAATAACACTTCTATGTCTTGTAGAGAGTGCACTTTCAACAAAACATATGAAATGTATTGCCGTCTCAGGCCTCCATCTCTCGACCAAGGCTGTGATCAGATTGCCAGTCCAACTGAATAAATCCTAATCTTGGCAACCTATATAATCCAGATGTACGCAGTAGCAGTAGTATTCGGAGGTAGGGCGAGATAGTGCGCTGGAGAACTGCCTCTGATACACCTGCAAGATATTTCTCCAGTAATACGATCTCGGCCATATAACAGATGATCGATAAATGGATTGGTCGTACAAAAACATCGGAATCAAACAGGTCCTGGGTTTAAAGCCATGATCTGAAAAGAAAAACTATTTATTTCTCAATTAAAAAAATATTTTGTTTCTCAATTAGAAGAATAATGTACAACTTAATTAAAAGAATAATGTAAACTTAATTAAAAAAATAAAATGTACAACTTAATTAGAAGAATAATATACAACTTAATTAAAAGAATAAAGTACAATTAATTAAAAGATAATGTACAACTTATAATAAAAAAAATTGAATATACAATAAAAGATAAGTGGGTGAAAGGATCTCTCTCGCTCATCAGAATCCTCGTTCATAATTGTCTTCATTTTATTTTACTTTCCATAGAAATATATATATATATATTATATATATATATATATATATGACCAATGAGGAAAAAGTTAATAATCATTAATAAAAAATAAACAACATAACATAATTTTGTTACAACTAATAACTATAATTGAGTAAGTTTAATGAAAGTGCATATATTTAAAATTGACTATAATTGAATAAGTCTGAAAAAAATATGGTCAACCTTGATTTTATTATCAAGTAAATTAAAAAAAAAAAGGCGAAATAAGTAAATAGAATAGTAGAGAAAAGTGAGGGTAAATTCACTCGAATAAGCAGTGTGAGGTAAAGAAATAATTGTAAAACTTATTGATTACAAAAAAAAATTGAATATACAATAAATTATTAATAAAAATTGATAATACAATAAATTATAATAAAAAATTGAATATACAATAAAATTATAAATAAAAAAATTGAATATACAATAAAATGAATATATAATAAAAAAAAATTATTATTTTTCAATCCCTAACTATCTGGAGCCCCTGCAGGATTCATGGATTCATGAGTTACACTTCCTTCGATTATGTCCTAATTGATTACAAAATCCATATCGTATGTCAGAGTGGCTGGTTCATATCCAATCCATCTCGTTGTGGTAACGTGAATTTTTTCGGTTCTACCAGGTTTTCTCAACAACGATGGATCAGGATGTAAGAATGGGCAATTAGGGTGTGTGATCCAGTTAATCTTCATGCGGTACAGGTTGAATTGAGGAGAAGTAACATTCAGCATACGTGACAATTGTAGTAGTCTTCAATAAAATCTTCGTGAGTCAGTTAAAATATGAGCAAACGGCCATAAAATGCGAGCATGGAATGCCGAATGCTTGCCACTTGTTACATGAACAGTACCGCTCGGACCTGTTTACCTCAATATTTGAACGTTTTCTCCTTTGGCATTGAGACTATGACGTCCGGTCTTCAACATGAAACACCCCCACGCCTTCATACCGATCGTATGATTGTACTTCATGTTTACTAGATCGTGCAACCCATTTATTTATTTTCTCGTATGCGTACCTGCATTTTTACTCCACTTAGTATTATAAAATATGTTTGAAATAAATTATTAATAAAATATATATAAAAAATAATATTACCGGGTGTATTTATTTTTACGCTCCAATGCATCCCTTATTTCTTCTCTTCTTTTCTCTAAATAGTTCAAGCATTTGAAGAATGTTATCTGAGCAAGAACATTTATAGACAACATTCAAACTCCTTTGAAGACTCCATTTATGTACTTTGATAGATTTGTTATCATTCACCCATATCTGAATCCTCCATCATGTGCTTGAGTCCATTGCTCTAAACTAATGTTGTCAAAAAAACTCAGACAGCTCCGATTTATTCCTTTGATATCTTCAATTGCTTTGTTGAACTTTTGAATTTGAAACTGACACCCGACACGATAAACATAATTTTTCAATGAATTAAATTTATACCTTTTATTGAAGTTGCTGACGATATGTCGTAAGCAGAAACGATGGTGAAATTTCTGTCCCGTCCAACCATTTGCTGGGTTGTTCATTGCTGTGATTATACCAGCATGTCGATCTGAAATTAAATACACCTCTTCGTGTGTTACAATTTCTCTCAGGTGTTTCAGGAACCATCCCCATGAGTCTGCGGACTCTTCATCAGCAACAGCAAACGCAGGTGGAAGAAGATGGCCAAATACAGAAGTTAGAATAACATGGCCTTCAGTAAGCGTTTCTTTAACTCTCTACTCTACACATATTCCGGGATTGATCTGCTTAACCATATATAACCACTTGGGCAACAATTTGTAAGACTCATCCCAATCACCGAACACTTTTCTTTTTCCCTCCCATACCCTATGATAAGGAACATGATATCCAAACTTTGATTTGATGTCAGACTGTAGGATGGATGGTTTTTCTCTTACGGCATCACAGAACTCCAGTGCAATCATTGATGAATCCAATTGCACGTGACTTTGACTTAGTTCTAAATAAAAACATGTATGTTGCTCATCATACTTAGTGATCTCGAACAAGCCATGTGATTTTTTGTTTATTGCACAAAGTCTCCACTTGCAACCTTCCTCCCACTTCTTACACTGAATTGTCCAAATCGTCGGTGTAGATTCAACAACCTCATATGATGCGTGACACTTTATTGCAAAACATTTGACCGCATGTTGTAGCATTTCCTTATCTTGAAAAATTATCCCTTTATACAATTGAGTATTTTCAACGTCCACAGGAGCTACAATTGGGTCATGTTCCCAAATGCTATCCAGTACATTCATATCTAAATCATTGAATGTATCTGAAAGCATCTCATGTTCATGACCATCGAAATCTAACTCTTCAAATTCGTCATCCTTTCTGTTCTGAAGTCTCTGTACAGGTTGTTAACCGCCATATCTTCATTATCACATGGCGATGCAATTGACTCCGGATTAGGATTGATACATTGAGTTGGATCTTCAAACTGGTTAAATGATGTATCAAGATCCACCCCTATTCTATTTACATTTACACACAAATGCACTAGATTTAACAGTGGCATTGCCATTAAGAACATCAAGTTCATAGCTTATGCATTCGAAATAGGGAATGACATAAACCTTATTGATCCTGATAGTTCTAGATTAGGATGTCTATATATTATTTCTATCTAATTTGCTCCCATATCTATATTAAGTAACATCCCAACTATTTCAATAAATTGTTCAAATACAATTCCACTGTTCACATTTATGGTAAAACTCCCACTGGGTGGTTGGTCATACTCAACTCCATCAATACCATCAATCATATTACCATTTGTAAACAACAAAAATCCCAAGCATTTGCCTGCCATTTTCTAAAAAAAAAAAAAAAGACAAACATCAATATTTTCATAAGTAGTATATTAAAAAATATTATTTTTTAGTTTTATAAACATAAACTTTTTAAGTCTTATGAACATCAAACTTTTTTAAACATAATAATAAATTAAACTTTTTATAACTATTTTTTAAACATAAACAATAAATTAAAACTTTTTATAACTATTTTTGAAAAATAACAACAAATTTAAACTTTTCAAATTTAAAATGAGGTAAACTTTTTTAAAACTATTTTTTTTCAAATTTATACAAAATAAAAAATTAAATTAAATTAAACTTTTTAAAACTATTTTAAACTATATTTTCAAAGTTAATACTAGAAAATATCAACTTATCACAATAAACATAACAACAGTAATTTTCATATGAAAATAAACTAAAAATTTTCATTACTATATTTAAAACTTTTGAAAACTATACTAAATTTGTTAACTATTACAATAATTTTGTATTAAACTATAAATATCAAACTTCTTAAACATAACAATAAACTAAACACATTTTAACACTATAAACATCAAAGTTAATACTAAAATAAATCAAATATCAAAGAATAAACTAAACTTTTCAAATATCATAAGTTCAACTCACAGATTCGACGGTGTTTCTTCTTTTTCCTTCAAAGTGACAACGTTCACCTCTTTTTTCCTGTTTATTTGTTATCTGACAACAACTACAAAAAATTAAGAAAAAATTAGAATCTATAAAAAAAAATATATAAGAACAAAAATAAAATTTATAATTATCTTTAAAAAATAAAAAATTAGTAGAGTAACGAACCAGTATAGTTGTGTGAGAATAATTTTGTATTAATCGAAATACAAAGAAGAGAAATGGAAAATGGAAATGGGAGGAGAGGAAGATTATTTCGAAGGCTTATTTTCGAAGGGAGTGAGGGGCAATCGAGCTATGAAGGGGCAGTGAGCAAAATCAAGGGGGAGGAGTGAGCAAAATCAAGGGCAGTGAGCTATTGAGGGAGTGAAGTTGAGCAAAATGAAGAGGAGCAAAAAAATATCGAGGGAGTGAGTGAACAAAAATGAAGAGGATGAGGTTTTAAAATGATGTAGGTCGAGTGTTAGGCAGAGGGCGTGAATGCATCAATGCATGCAGGAATTGCGCAGGGAAATCGGAGCAGGGGCAGCATGGGGATAAAACCTCACACTTTTTTTTAATTTACTTGATAATAAAATCAAGGTTGACCATATTTTTCAGACTATTCAATTATAGTCAATTTTAATATATGCACTTTCATTAAACTTACTCAATTATAGTTATTAGTTGTAACAAAATTATGTTATTGTTGTTATTTTTTCATTCATGATTATTAGCTTTTTTTCTCATTGGTCATATATATATATATATATATATATATTCTATGAAAAGAAAATAAAGTGAAGACAATTATGATCGAGATCCTCATGAGTGAGATCCTCCTCATGAGCAAGATCAAGCATTTCTTTAACAAACTGTCTTTAGCGATGCCCACCTTACCAGCGAGATTCAGCCCACATTTCGAGCGAGATTCCCTTCTAGAGCGAGATCTCCATCACAAAATTAACGAGCGAGATCCTCATCACAAAATTAGCGAGATTTCCTTTACCCATTTATCTTCCTTATTGATGGTTGAAGTTTCGACTTATGTATGTCGAAACTTCAACCTTCGACAACTCTATCATCACAAAATTAGCGAGATTTCTTTCTAGAGCGAGATCCTCATCACAAAAAAGCGAGATTTCCTTCACCCACTTATCTTCTTTGTCGAGGGTTGAAGTTTCGACTTATGTAGGTCAAAACTTTAACCTTCGACAACCCTAATAGACATATTGTTTCCAATTTTTTCTTTGTTTGTTGAGTTCTCAACGTTCAACCTCTACATTAATCGAATCCTCAACTCTCGACTTCTAGTCTCGAACTCCCAAAACAATAATATTTCTCTAATAAGTTTTGAAAACAACCATATTAATATTAAAGGTCCTCTCAATTATCTCACCGTTCGCCTTCAAACCATCAATGTTTGTCCTTTTTTTTTTTTTTTTTTTAAATTTCCCTCTTCTTTCCTCCTTTCATTTCTTCTTCCTTCTTCATCTATTCTTCTTACTTTTTTCCTCTTTCGTTTCCTCCTTTCTTAGTTTATACCAAAAGAAAAAAACAAGGTGAAACTCCAATTTCATTTTAGATCTCAAAACACCTAATTCGAGCTCCATTCAAATATGAAATAGGGCTAATTTATGATGTTTCATATTTGAAACCAGCGTCCACTCTTTTACTTCTTTTTTTTTTCCTCATTTCTCTTTTGTCTTGTATAAACAAGGAAAGAGAAAAAGGAAAAAATAGAAGAAAAAAAGAATAGGAAAATTAGAAAGGAAGGGGGAGGAAAAGAAAAAATGAGGGGCAACAAGGGATGACCATTGATAGATTGAAGGAGAATGATGATAGGAGGGAGACAGAAGAATTGACTGTAAACTGACCATAGAGACCAAAATACTCCTAAAGTCATAAGTTTCCCTTTTTTATTTATTTAAAAAAAGAAATAGATATTATAAAACTAAACTAAAAATATAGCAAAGGGGAACTAAATAAGTAAACTAGACGATTTCCTATCAACTTTTTTAAATTAGAAAGAAGAGATTACCAAAATTAACCCCAAAATTATTGAATAAAGTCAAATCTTAGGATTTCAAACATGAAAATTCAAGATCTAAAATGTTATTCGATCTAAACTTTAGAGATCAAAAATATAATCCTTCTAAAATTTTTGTTGTAGTTTTAACTTTTTTTTTTCTTTTTAAAAAGAACAATATAAGAATAGCTAAAACGCAAATATTCCTCCCTTTGAGTTAAAATTCAAATTTACATGTCTACATTTAACCTCGAGCTTCGTACTCACAAAAACAAGAAAATAAAATAAAAAATAAAAATCAGTAGTGCTTGACCGTAATATTGAGCTTAATAACAGCTCTCAAATTAACCAAATCCATACTTTCGGTTTGCATAATCCCAAAGCCCTTAACGAACCGGAAAAAACCGGTTCCCGAAACCACTCCAAATTCCCTTTCCTTCATAGTGAACAAATCGGGGCCCTGAATCTCCAAGCTACTCCCGCTGAACTCCCCGCCGCTGAAAACCACCGAGAACACCATATACAGCCCTTTCCCGTCCGATTGAGAGTTTATATACATACCTTGAGCTCTCCCGATCTCTCTCGACTCGATCCTCGGCCCTTCCGTCACCGGATCGTCGACCACTATTAGGGTTCCGAACTCCAGAACGCTCGATTCCGGTCCTTTTCTCCCGCCGACTGCGATCGCCGATGCGTCTTCTCCGGTGAAGTAGTCGTGCACGTATATCACGAGGTTTGTCTGGTTCGGCTGGGGATTGAAGATGTTCGGAAAGCCATTGGAGAAGTAGAGAGCGAGGATGGAGAGGAGGAGGAAGTTTGTGAAGTTGAAGAGACTGGAGACCGACATGGATTTGGTAACTTTGGTTGATTGATTGATTAGTAGTCTGTGTATGTTTCTGGTGGTTCGATTTGGTTGAAAGATGCGATTGATTCTGTTCTTGTTGAGATGCTCGAGTTTGCGATCGCCGTCGTGAATGTCGACCTTCTTCTGGTTTGATTATTGATTCTTTTGCTTAATTTTTTTTTTCTTGTTGGTGCATATTCCTTTGGTTTAATCATTGATGCTTTCGAAACTTTGATTTCTTTAGTGCTTTGTTTTCAATTGTTAATAGAATAATTTGGCTTTAATGTTGGCGTCTTATGTTTTGGCATCTTTCATTCATGGGAAATTTGGACCAATGACCTAGCATATGGGTCCATAATGCAAAATAACCTCGCTTTTTAAAAAATTGTCAATTGACTTTCTGATAATTTTCATGAAATCATTTGTCTACAACATAAAATTGTTAACACATATGTAATGGTGAATTCTTTAAAATCTAAACTTCATTTGAATGGAGTTTTTGGGAATCAAACGAAGTTCTCAAAATGGATTTTTAGAACGGAACGGACTTTTCTTGAATGTGGTTTCATTGGTGTTTGTAGGAACATGGTCTCAAAAAAGGTATGTAAATAGCATAATGAAAGGGGTGTGAGAAAGAACAACAACGAAAAATGTGGAGAGAGAGCGACAACGACCTAGGTGGAGAGAGAGACAGCGACTTAGGTGGAGAGAGAGAGAGCGACAACGAGAGAGTGAGATAGAGCGAGAGCGAGAGGCGACAACGAGAGTCACGAGAGCGAAAGCGAGAGACGACAACAAGAGTCACGAGAGCGAGAGCAATTGAGAGCGACAGCGAGAGAGATCCATGTGTATTAGACGATATTCATCTGCTTTATAAAAAATGTTCTCTTGCTTTGTAGGATGATAGTAAAGTGTCTACTAATTCGAACGGAGGTGTTTGGGATGAGAACCAAAATTTCTATGTTGGAGGTGAGCTAACAGAAACTATTGTGCCTATTACATTGAAGTATGAAGAACTTAACATTTATAAGGTTGCAAATGTAAGTTGCTCAGAGTTTGGTGTTATTATGAGAGTTAAATATAAGCTTGACTATGAAGCCCCTCCATAGTACATATGGAATGAGGTGATATTCGCTTCCTTCTTTTCTGGGAAGATCTTTGTAGAGTTCAGCTATATGTAACGCTAAAATTGAACCATGACAAAAATGTGAATATGAGTTATGATGGTACAGGGGTAGACAGACAATACGAGGTATCATATGAGCTTAATCGAGAAGAGGGTGATATCCCATTGTCTATGAACACTCAACCATTAACATTATCAATAAACAATGACAACATTCATGCATGAGACTTAGAAAGAGAAACTCAATATAACGGACCTGTGCTTGGTAATGAAAGATCGAGAGGACTTACTTCAATGGATTGTGGTCTTTCAGAAGAGCATGATCTTTTCATGGTTGGTAATGAAAGATTAGCATGATTGAATTTATGGATTGTGGTCCTTCGGACAAACGTGATCCTTTCATGGTTGATAATAAGAGATCAATAGGATTGAATTTTATGGATTGTGGTCCTTCGAAAGACCATTATCCTTTCGTGGTTGACAATGATAGTTTTATGGATTGTGGTCCTTCGAAAGACCATTATCCTTTCGTGGTTGACAATGAGAGATAAACATGATTGAATTCTAGGGACTGTGGTCCTTTAGAGGTGTGTAGACCTGCAGTGACTGTTAATGAGAGATTAGTAGGATTGAATTCCATGTCTTCATGTCGTAGAGGTGAATTGATTATGCCTGGTACCTCTTCATCTGAGACAGATGTTGAACTTGGTCAACTTTTTTTTGAGTAAGAGTGACTTAAAAATGAGACTATCTATTCTGTTTATAAACAATAATTTTGAAGATAAGATAAGAAAGTCAACTAAGTGTTTGTTTACTGCCAAATATATCGAGGATAATGGTAAGTGGAGCCTTCGTACAGTGAAAATCTCAGGGTGTGACATATTTAAGATCACGAAGTATATGCGGTCGCACACATGTTCTATTGAATTTTAAATCATGACCATAGACAAGCAACAATTCGGTAGTTGGTGCACTAATCAAAGACAAGTTTACAGGTATAGAACGTGTTTATAAACTTCGTCACATCATTGAGGATATGAGGAAAGAGTACAGTGTAAACATAAGTTACAATAAGGCGTGGTGTATAAGAGAAACCGCTTATGCTCTCGCTAGGGGTATTCCAGAAGAGTCGTACGTTGTTTTACATGCATATGGTGAAGCGTTAAAAATGGAGAATCTAGGTACAAGGTTTGAAATCGAACTTGAAACTGATGTGCATTTGAAGTACATATTTATGGCATTAGGGCATTGTATTAGAGGTTTTACAAGTTGTCGGCCTATGATAATTGTTGATGGATCACATTTGAAAGAAAAATACAAAGGGAACATGTTGATCGGTGTTTTTATGGATGGTACAACCAAGTATATCCACTAGTATATGCCATAGTGGACAATGAGACTGATCGAGCTTAGAAGTGGCTTATGTTGAATTTAAAGTGTGCCATTAGAGAACCCCCTAACTTGGTGTTTATGTCCAATCAAGTGGTATCTATTGACAATGTCATTTGTGCAGTTTTTCTTACGACATTTCATGGATTATGCACATACCACATAGAAAATAATATTCTTTCCAACTTTAAAGACAGTACGATTATTGGGATGTTCAAGGATGCAGCCAAGACATTTCGCTGTCAGAGTTCCAATCACATTGGGACCAACTACGTACTTTTCGAAATGGTGTTGTATCAAAATATTTGGAGGTTATTGGTCTTGAAAAGTGGGCACATGTTCACCAAACAGAACGAGATACGATAACACGTCCAATAGTGCAGAGTGTTTCAATTTATTGACCAAAAAATATCAACAGCTGCCCATAATGTGCCGATTTCAAACCTTGTATCTAGATTCTCTATTTTTAACCTTTCACCATATGTATGTAAAATAG
Source organism: Benincasa hispida (assembly GCF_009727055.1). Classification (NCBI taxonomy): domain Eukaryota; kingdom Viridiplantae; phylum Streptophyta; class Magnoliopsida; order Cucurbitales; family Cucurbitaceae; genus Benincasa; species Benincasa hispida. The sequence continues at coordinate 20,625,388 of NC_052349.1, read as the reverse complement.
CGTACAACTCTTCTAGAGTACCCCTAGCGAGAACAATGTTTACGTCGTACTCTTCCCTCATATCCTCAACGATGTAATGAGGTTTATAAACACGTCCTATGCCTGGAAACTTGTCTTTGATTAGTTCACCAACTACCGTAGTCATTGCTTGTTTATGGTCATGATTTAAAATTAAAATAGAACATGTGTGCGACCGCATATACTTCGTAATCTTAAATATGTCACATCCTAAGATGTTCACTGCATGAAGGCTCCACTTATAATTATCCTCGATACATTTGACAGTAAAAAAAGACTTAGTCGACTTCTTTACCTTATATTCAAAATTATTGTTTATGGACAGAATAGACAATCTCATTTTTAAGTCACTCTTACTCAAAAAAAGTTGACCAAGTTCAACATCTGTCTCAAATGAAGAGGTACCGGGCATAATCAATTCCCCTCTACTACATGAAGACATGGAATTCAATCATACTGATCTCTCATTAACAACCACTGCAGGTCTACGCACCTCTGAAGGACCATAGTCCCTAAAATTCAATCTTGCTGATCTCTTATTATCAACCACGAAAGGATCATGCTCTTCCGAAGGACCACAATCCATAAAATTCAATCACGTTGATCTCTCATTATCAATCACGAAAGGATCACGCTCTTCTGAAGGATCACAATCCATTGAAGTAAGTCCTCCTAATCTCTTATTACCAAGCACATGTCCGTTACATTGAGTTTCTCTTTCCAAGTCCCATGCATGAATGCTGTCATTTTTTGTTGATGGTTGGGTGTTTATAGACAATGGAATATCACCTTCTTCCCGATTAAGCTCATATGATACCTCGTATTGTCTGTCTACCTCTGTACCATCATAACTCATATTCACATTTCTGTCATGGTTCGATTTCAACGTTACATATAATTGAACTCTACAAAGATCTTCTCGGAGAAGAAGGAAACGAACATCATCGTCATTTCGTATGTACTGTGGAAGAACTTCATAGCCAAGCTTATATTTAATTCTTATAACAACATCAAACTTTGAGCAATTTAAATTTGCAAACCTACAAATGTGAGCTTTAAGTTCTTCATATTTTAATGTAATAGGCATAATAATTTCGTTTAACTTGCCTCTATAATACAAATTTTGGTTCACATCCCAATCACCTCCGTATTGAATTAGTAGACATTTTTCTGTTATCCTACAAAACAAGAGAATATTTTTTATTAAGCAGATGAATATCGTTTAATACACATGGATCTCTCTTGCTTTTGCTCTCAATTGCTCTCGCTCTTGTGCCTCTCGTTGTCACTCTCTCTCGTTCTCATTGTTGCTCTCTCTTGCTCTCTCTCTCCACCTTTCTCGTTGTCGCTTTTTTTCACACCCCTTTCTCGTTATGCTATTTTACATACCTTTTATAAGACCACGTTCCTACAAACACCAATGAAACCACGTCAAGAAAAGTTCGTTCTGTTCTGAAAACTCCATTTGATTCCAAAAAACTCCGTTCAAATGAAGTTTAGATTTTAAAGAATTCGCCATTACATGTTTGCTGTGTGTTAACGATTTTAAGTTGTAGACAAATGATTTCGTGAAAATTGTCAAATCAATCGTACAGTGACAAACAATCACATCACGATGGAAGATAGACAGACAACGAGAGCGAGAACCATGTAGTGAGAGCAAGACAATTATCAGAGGTAATTCTTGTAATGTCATGTCGTCAAGACGTCAGCAAAAGATCAATTGATAGTTTTTTAAAAAAATCAGGTCATTTCAGGTACATGTTTATGGCATTATGGGCTTAGATATTAGGTCATTGGCCCGAATTTCCCTTCACTCATTGATAACGGGCAGAAATGCACGTTATTACAGCGCAAAGGTGTAAAACAATGAGAGAATGCGACGGTAAAGATATACAAAATCGTGTCCAAATGCATTAAACTGAGAATATTGCGATCGCATGCGCCCATCGCATAAAAACAGCTAATTCACTTATTTTGTGTAGGAAAAATGCATGGCGCAAAGTAAATTGCGATCCAAGGGATTCGACAACTGCGCGCACTAAAAGATTGCGATCGCAAAGCCATGCGATCGTATGCGTTCATGAGAAGATGCTCAAGAAGATGGCCGCATAAAGATGGTGCATCAAGGAGAAAGCTTAATAAATCATGATAAGACAGAAAGCTGATGACGGTCAAATTTGAATTTAGTTGACAAGCCGTTAACGACATACTGTAGCAAGTACATTCAACTTTTCGGTGACCATTAATCGGCGCATCAGACAGAAGATTTAATGACCTCCCATCATTGCAATCATTAAAAGAAAAAGCTTCTTCACCTTGAACTCTATAAATACCGAAGACCACAATCATTAAAGGAGTTCGAATTCTACACAATTCCCCATATACATAGAAGATAGATCATATACAAATAGATAGTCGTTAGTCTGTAATTCATATACTTAGAAGGCAGAGGTGAGCAAAGAGAAGAAGACGCCAAAAGATCACTCCTTGATAGCTCGAAAGACTGCTGAAAGGCGCTACAAACAAAGAGAGGGTCAACACTTGCAAAAGCAAGGATATTCTTTTGGACAGAGTAGAGTAAAAAAACAGTGTAAAAGTCTCGGGAAGCAAGACATTGCTACCGGGCTTCTTATCCCTACTTTCCATTATTGTTTTGTATTCTGACTTTATCTATAGGATGGAATTCTCATCCCAACATTTGTTCAATCTCTTCACATTTCGCATGAGTAGCTAAATTTTCAAATGGGTTAAGAAGTACTTAGCTAGCATGACCTAAGATCTTCACTTTATATGATCATCTTGTCTCATGTATGTGCCTTTCACCCTTTAGAGATGTTTGAGAGAGTAGTCTAAAGAAAGAACCTAGACTTGAGAGAGTCAGATTAGAATCTAGGTTTGAGAGAGTCAGATTAGAACCGCATAAGCAAGAGATAGAAACTTAGAGATAAGATCTGTTTGCTGTTATGCATTGCATGCACCCTAGAAATAGGATATGATAGTATGCGGTCACCTTGTGTATGTGTGTATCATTCATCGTCGCATAGACAAGAATAAAAGCTTAGACATAAGTCCTATCGACATTATCGTATACATCACATGTGTCATAGAAATAGGAACTATGACATTTGTATTAAGAGATGACATGCTGTTGTGTGTATATAGCATGATCGCATAGCTTGAACGCAATCTTAGGAAGTGTTAGCTAAATCTCTTCTCAATCCGTTCCTCGCATACTCATTGTAACTTTCACTGTCATCAACTTTTTACTCAATTCCGTCACATAAAATTTATACTTAAACATAACACCAACCAAACTTATTTGTTTTTGCCACCGCAAATAAATCAAAATTCGTTAACGCATAGTGTATCAGTAGTCCCTGTGTTCGACCCTGGATTTACAAGGAAACCTAGTAAGATTTATACTTGGGTTTTACTAGGAAAACTTGCATGTGCAACGCATAATTCACCACCGCAATTTCATACCATTATTTCATCACATTTACAGTGCATCACTCATCTCATTTGATAACGTAGGGAGGGAAAAGTTGGAAATAGATAAATTTCATAAAGAAGAAAATTATTATTATTATTTCATTTTTGAAGATTATGGATTCATGAATCATGACCATTTTCTTTTATTCTGATTACCATTTTTCTTACCGAAAGAAAATCGCTTTAGCATTTTTAGCCAAATTTCAATGACAAATAAAGTTTTAAAATAGGTTTTCTGGGTTTTTAAATAACGTTTTGTTTTAAAAAATTATGTTTATAAACATTATTTACACCTATAATATCCATTTTCAATTAATGTTATAAATAAATAAAGCAGCAATTGATGGTCGTTATTAGCAGAAAAGCTAGAGACTAATGACAAAATTATTGGGTTAGAGGATTCAATCCATGGTGGCCACCTACCTAAGAATTAATTTTTTTCAAGTTTCTTTGATATCCAAATGTTGTAGGATCAGACAGATTGTCCCGTGAGATTAATCGAGGTGCGCGTAAGCTACACTCATAGATATTAAAAAAAAATTGTTGAATTTGATAATTTTAGATTCCAAATGCAACCTAAACTAAACCTTAGGAACCAAAAATATATTTTTTTTTTCCTCAACAAATCTAAGATTGTGCCCTCTTAAAGCTAATTCTAACATATTCAATTGTGGGAAAATTGCCCAAAATCCCAAAAACTCCTATCAAACAAACTCTTTTGTTTTGTTGTTTTGTTTTTCTTTTTTTAGGACAAATACCCATTTTGTCCTAAAAATAAATGAATCACTTCTATTAAGTATTAGGCTCGAGCTGTCACTTGCATTTCCCTCGCTTCACTTCACTTTTCTCTTTTGTTTCCTCTCAGGCGTTCGTTCTAGCATTTCGACCGTTCCTCCGATCATTTCGTCCTTTCACGTTCCTCTTAAATATGTTATTGTCTGATGAGTCAGATGAAGACAAAATCATGATTTAACTGTCGTTTGTGCTCTAGTTGTTCTTATCTAGGTTTGCCATTGGTTAGAGTAGATGATGTAGCATCAAATGAAAGAAATCTCCAAAAAATAAAGAAAAATACAAGGAGAAGATGATTTATTACAAGGAGCCTCTTTTAATTTATAGAAAAATACAAGAGTCAAGAGATTAAAACTAAATCGATAATTAAAATGTAATTAATAGCTTGATTTTACCATCTCAAACCTATTACATTATATTCTATCCCTAAACAAACTTGTCTTGAGTTTAATACGAAAATGAAGGTAATAGTAAAAAAGTAAGCCACTCAAACGAAAATATCTCTAAAGAATTGATACTAACAACATCTAAATTGTACAATTTGATTCAAGATTGAACTTTTGAAACGGAGTAAATTTCTCTACACAATCATCGTGAATTAATCCAAGAATTATGTTTTCCAAACAAGTCTTTATTGTCAATTTAGACTCTCCAAAAATGAAGGAAAACTCATTGGTAAGTGTGAAAGAAAATTCAATTGAGGTTGAGTTTTAATTATTTCAGTAGGTTTAGGTACAGGTCCGATTGCAGGCTTCATTTAAAAAGGATGGATTTCAAATATTCCAAATTAGCATTGGGGCTGGTTTATTTTTTGGTCAAAATTTGTGGGTTATTGGCTGAAAAACCAACAGTTTCATTAAGAGGGCATTGAATCTTCTTCGTCGGGTCAAGAAAAATGAAATGGGATGATGAATTTTCGAGAACACTTATAGAATTGAGTCTTTAGGGTTGGGTCGGAACAGGGAGTGAGGGCGAAAAATTTGTGAAAGCGCTCACCTCATAAGGTTGTGTCTTTGTCTCATTTTTCTACCAATGGGGCTTCCTTCGCTCTTCCAGTTCAATCCATTCGGTGTTGTTATCCAAACCCAATTTTTTCCAATTTCAAACATATCAACTTACACGTTGTTTCGTGATCTACTGCGATTAAGGTTTCGAACCTTTTCGAAGTGGGACGTCTATGAATATTGTTTTCTTTTGCTTCTATCGTGCCTTTGCTTTCGATGTTCTCACTATCAATTTCATTAATTGGTTATTCCTCCTCATCCAATTCATGTTGTGCAATCTTTGAGTTAATCTCATTTATCTTTTTAACCTTGCTGTCAACAATTTCTACAATATTTTTGTGTGGTTGGTCTTCATCTTTGCAATGAGTTTCTTTTTCATTTGTTTCTTGTCCGGTTTCATAGTCCCTTTGGATGGTTCCTGATTTTCTTGCATTAATTCTTTTTTAAGTTCTTGCAAATGTTCTAAAAGTTACTCCACATTTTGAGCCATCTCTCCCAACAAATATTGGATTTTCTTGGCTCTCTTCATTTCTTCCAAAACTTCAGGAATAATGTAAAAATTGGGTGTTCTTGAGTAAGTTTCTTCATCATAATTATTGTAGGACCAATTTTTGAATTTTCTCGAACATGTTTTGTTCTTTCTTGGTTGTTCTTCGTTGCACAAATGATAATTTCTCCCCCAAAATGTATTAGATCTTTTATAAATTCCATTATTGGATGATTCTTCAAACTTCTTCTAGATCTTCTTGAATTTAAAGGTGTCTCCCTAATAAGGTGTATATTGTTGGGTAATGAGTACAACTCGTAAAGCTCGCTCTCTCCACCAGTAGCAATCAACTTGGCCTAGAGCGGAATCTCTAATACCAACTAGATGCAGCCTAAATGATCAAATGAGAGAAATCTCCAAAAAACCAACAAAGTCTTTTATTATGAATGAGAAGATGATCTAATACAAGAGACTCTCTATTTATAGAGAAATACAAGAGTCCTAATAGGATAACTGAAAGAGGCTAAAAGTAAATTAGAAATTAAAATGTAATTAATCAAGGGTTAATCAAGATTAACTTGATTTTACCAAAATATTTCAAACCTATTACATTAGTAGATGATTGATTGCCAAGTGTTTAGGATTTGCGATCGTTGAGTTAATTGAGTATATTGTTGGTGATCGTTGAATCTAAGGTTTGTGATCGTTGAGTATATGGTTTGCAATTTCCGAGTTTATGGTTTAAGATCGTCAAGAGTATGTTCTGCGATCGCTTACTATGAGGTTGGCGATCGTTAAACATAACACTATTTTATCACTAAGTTTTTTATATTATTGATTATTTTAATATGTTTGTTTGCTAGATCACTAATATGGCCAATGTCCCTTCTGACAAATACTTCCCATCGTTTGTATCTTGTTTAGCCCGTATTGGCATAACTAATGATCTCATAAAGAAGAAACTAACGGAGCAACAATTAGCTATGTCGATGAAAACATGTTTTGGTCTACTGTTGGATGTAAACCTTGTTGGACCGGTATGACAACCCTAGGGAAGAGTGAATAGAGTTTACTTAAACTTGCTCAATTTGATTTAATTAGATATTTTTAAATTAAATTAATAAAAATTCTAATTTATGTTAAATAATAAGATTGATAAAAATTATGTAACAATATAATCAATCAATCTTAACCAACAAAATCATGCAATTAAAATTAAATGCAAAATAATAAGTAAAAAGTTAGAAAAGAAGACACCATAATTTTTATAGTTGTTCGGTCAAACTTGACCTACATCAACTTTCCCAAATGCCTCTTGGGATTTCGATTAAAAAATCTCCTTTGACTCTTTCTACGGATGAGAGTCGAACCACTATCTTGCTCCTTTTATCGGTTCAAGAACAAAACCAATCATTTCCACATATTAGAATTCAATCGTTACAATGTTTTTGAAGCTTTAAATCACAAAATAAAATTCTCTAAAAAGAGTGGATATACAAGTTTGAGCTCATACAATTTGATCCTCACAATACAATAGAAATTTCTCTCATGAATAAGATGAAAAGAAAGAAAATTGGAAACTTTTAGAGAGTAACAATGCTGAACATTTTGCTAATTTTGAGGATTGTAGAATGTAAAAAGTAGAAACAATTTTAGAGAAGATGAAGAGTTTAAAAAGAGGTGGGTGAAAACCAAATTCAATTTGGGTCCTTAGATATTGGTAAAAGAAAATTGAGTGGTTGAGATTTAAATTCAACTAGCCGTTAGACACAAATAAAAAATAATATAATGATATATATCTTTTAAAATTATTTCTTTTAAAACCCAACAAAAAAATAAGAGTCCGCAATTTGTCAAAAACTAGTCATAAGACACAAACATAAAATAATATTAAATTCATTTTTTAAAATTCATTTTTTTAAAAAAATCCAAAAATTAAAAATTAAAAAAAAAGACCCCACCATGTGTACTCCTCCATTGCTCCAAGTGAATTTTTCTAATTGATCCAATTTGATGATTTGGCCACCACGTCAGCATCTCAGGTATTTTTTTCGTTACACTTCTTTTTGTTATATCTTATTTGTTTAAACTCCGATTTGGGTGATTCAAGAGGCATCAAAGTCCTTGTTCTGAGCTCTACGCTATAGACTATACAAAATAGTCAAATTGTTAGTAAATAAATCAAGTTTGTTATGATCAAAATATTAATTAATTAATTAATTTGAGATTAAGGTCCAAAAAACCAACAATCTCTTTTTTATGATGACAAACAACTCAAGAAAAATGAAATTCAAAGAGATGTGTGATATATAATATGAACAAGGAATCATAATCAACACGCATATAATTTCAATCAACTTGAAAACAATGAATATTTCAATAACAAGATACTTTCATTTTTCTTACTACCTCTCCGCCTTTTGGAATCAATAAAAAAGAACAAATAAGAAAAATAAACAAAGACATGAAAACTTCCTCTAAAATCACAAGCACATACTTTGTATTTATTCTCCCGTCGACATGCCTTCTAAAAAAAATATAACAAAGAATATCTTAAATTCAAGAGGCTTAAAAAAGAATTAACCAAACTCAAACTTAATTCTATTTAAAGCCAAATTTCACAAGATTGTCCCCCTTTTGAAATCAATTGAACACTCCTCCTTAATAAGGGACAAAAAGACATTTAACATATAATTCAATTTGAGAGTAGAAATATCAAACAAATTTTCAAATAAAAAATTTTATTCCAAAGATAATTATTCCCCTAAAAGGATAAGCAATATGCATAAGAGGATCACACTACAATAAAGGATATGGAAAATTAACATCATCAAATATATGAAATTCATATATGAAAGTGTATAGCGCTCATTAAAATTAAGCATTCTCCTTTTAATAAAAAAACCAATAAGAACCAAGGAGATAAAAATCATTCAAGAGATACAATTTTCATAAAAAAAATTTTTTAAAAAAAAACAAGAGTTACCAAATATGCAACTTTTGCTTTCTTAGGTTCAAGAAAGTCATACTAGTTGCTCCTATTTGAATTGATTCCTCATTTAAATTTCAAACAACAATTGCTTCTTGAATTACACCTATAAAATCTCAACCAAAGATTTGCGTACCCATTTCTTGGATCCCTCATTATTAATGAGTAAAGATTTTGGAACCCATTTTAAATTAGTTCCAACGATATCAGTATTCATCTTTGGCAAACAATAAGTATGATATTTATGACCAATTTTACCACAAGAATAACAAGTCACATTAGACAAGATTTTCTTTTTGACACAAAGATTTGCAGTTTAATTTATTTCTATTCAAGAAATTCTTTTTAGAAGCATTTTTCAATTTGAAACAATTTAGTCTAATATGATATTTAACTCCACAATAATGACAACTAGGTACAAATATTAGTTTTTCATGATCTCTAGCATTTTTATGGTTAGACACAAATTTAGCACCATTCATGTAGTGAGTTTTAGCATGAGAATGTTTACTTTGATTTTTCAAAAACATTGCTAGCCTTTTTATGCTTATTTACAAAATTCTCATTATGAGCGTATCTTGATCTAGCATGAAATTATTTAGATACAAATTTTTATTTTTCAAGAATATGTCTAGATTTTTCATACTTTGACACATATTTAGATTCAATAAATTAAGACACATTACGTAAAGTACTTTAAGACATACAATGGGTGATTTAACAAATGTACTTTTAGAACTAGAGGAAGGAATTTGATCTGCATAGCCAAATCCCTTTTTCTCGTTACAAGATTTACCAAAGTCAATAATTTTATCTAACTTCTTAGCACCTATAGTTAATTTCTTAATTGACTCTTTTGAAATTTCAAGCTCCTTATTAGCAAGCAATTTTTTCTCTTTAAGCATATACAAAAGATTATTTTTCTTATCAACATCAAATTCAAGAAATTTAAACTTGTCAAATAAGAGAAATTTTCTCATTTTCTAATGCTATATTGTTAGTTTCCAAATCAATAATTTTATTTCTCAAACGGGCAATTTCATCACTTAATTCCGAAGAGAATGATTCAATTTTCTCATTTTTATTTCTCAAATCATTGAATTCAACTATCAATTCACATGACAATCATTTGAGTTCATCATTCTCTTCTTTAAGAAAAATAATTTTATCATTCAAGTCAATTTTCTCATCACAACAAGAATCATGCAATAATGTCTTATTACCCTATTTGTTAAACAAGAATTTTCATCTTTCAACAATTTATTTTCAATATACAATGTCTAAACTTCTTTGATAATTTCATATATCTAGAGCTAACTTTTTCAAGATCACGTTGCATGCTTTCAAATGCATTATATAATTTATCATAAGTTGAGAATTTTTGAATTAACTCAATTTCATCACTCTTTATCCGAATGAGCCATTAAGCACAAGGAGGAATCATCAAATTTTTTATTTTCCACTTCATGAAACTTTTCTTGATTATTAGAAATATAATTCTCTTCACATCAAATAAAACATTAATACTACAAGGAAAATTTTCTAAACTATACATATTGTCAAAAAAATTCCAAACATCATATGCATATTCAAAATTTAAGATTTTTTCACATATATGTCTCTTTAATGCACAATATATAATATTCATAGCTTTAACATTAAATGTAAGCAATTCATTATTCAATTCCCTTTTAGCTAAATCATTCTCACAAACAAACAAACAAAACATTGAAATTCATAGCAAGCACAAATATTGTCATTCTATTTTTTCCATACATCATAATTAATATTACCATCAAAGAATGGAGGTCTATCAACACAATGATCTAAAGTTGTCATATCTCTAGCAATTAAACTTTTCAAATAATTTTCCAAAATATTAATAAGAAGCTCTAGGTACCAAAATAATATTTGAAAATAATTTTATCAACATAATACCAATTATTTGAGTAAATAACTCAACCAATAAGTATCAAATGAAATAAATTTGGATAAAAATTTTGATTAAAAACAAGAGCGATCTCGCTCTGATACCAATTGTAGAATGAAAAACTCAAACATTTGGTACAATTTAGAATATTTTATGAAAATTTTTATCACAAACAAGAGAACAACCGTTTCTGATACCAATTGTTAGATCGGTATGATAACTCTAGAGGGGTGAATAAGGTTTAATTAAATTTTTTCTTAAAGTACGCTTGATTTGATCTAATTAAATATTTTTAAATTAAATTAATAAAAACTCTAATTTATGCTAAATAACAAGATTGATAAAAATTATGTAACAATATACATAATTATTCTCAACCAAGAAAATCATGCAATTAAAATTAAATGAAAAATATGATTAAAGAGTTAGAGAAGAAGACACCATAAAATTATAGTTCGATTAAACTTGACCTACATCCACTTTCCCAAGCACCTCTTGGGATTACGATTAAAAAATCTACTTTGATATTTTCCACGGATGGGAGCCAAACTGCTACCTTGCTGTTATAATGTTTTTAAGCTTTAAATCACACAATAAAACTCTCTAAAAAGAGTGAGTATACAATTTTGAGCTCACATACTTTAGTCCTTACAATACAATAGAAATTTATCTCTAGAATAAAATGAAAAGAAAGAAAATTTGAAGCTTGTAGTGAGAGTGAAAATTTGAAGCTTGTAGTGAGAGTAACAATGGTGGCCTTTTTGCTCATTTTGAAATTGTAAAATATGAAAAGTTGAAATAATTTTGGAGAAGATGAAGTGTTTAAAAAGAGATGTGACAGCTGAAAACCAAATTCAATTTGGGCCATGAGATGTTGGTAAAAGAAAATTGAATGATTGAGATTTAAACTCAACTCGTCGTTAGACACAAACAAAAAATAATATAATAATATATATATTATTTTAAAACCCAAGGCCACAATTTGTCAAAAACTAGCGGTTAGACATAAACATAAAATAATATTAAATTTATTTTTTTAAACAATCCAAAAATCAAATACCCACAATGTGTCACTTCTCTATTGCTCCAAGTGACTTTTTCTAGATGGTCCAATTTGATGATTTAGCCGCCACATCACCATCTCAGGTATTTTTTCGTTACAGCATCTTTTTCGTTTAAACTCCAATTTGGGTGATTTAAGAGGCGTCGGAATCTTTGTTCCAAGCTCTACGTTACAGACTATTCAAAATAATGATATTGTTAGTAAAAAAATCAGATTTGTTATCATTAAAATATTAATTAATTAATTAATTTGATATTAAGGTCCAAAAAGCCAACAAACCTCATATTTAATAGGCATTTGATTCATCACTTTATGTTTGTGGAGGTTAAAGACAAGAGGGGAGATGCATCCGTTTCAATTTTTTTAGGAAGGAGGTAACTTTTTACTCAAAAAGATTTCAACTTTATCACCAGTTTATGGCCAATTAAGAAAAGAAAAATCAGAAATACCAACCCAAAAAAGCTATGACGTCTTTATTTGGACCTAAGAACAAAAAGAAAAAGAAAAAAATCCTGTAAAGAGGTGGAGGTTGTATTTGAGAACTTTCAATTTGACGATGACAAAGATGTCGTGAAGGTGGCACTGACGGTGTACATCGAGATCTCTTTGATGGGAAAAGATAAGAATGCCCAATTCGATATGGATATCCTTGGGATCGTTGATGACACTAAAGACTTCACGCACTACGATTGGTCTTTTGTCATATTTAAACAGCAATTGGATAGCTCGACAAAATTAATGAGAGGGAAAAAAAGTTGTACAAGATGAAGAGACGGTTAAACCTTAAACATGTTGTATTTTTTAGTGTCAAGGGCTTTGGGCATGCATTTCAGGTATGTTATCTTTAACACTTTTTGTATATGCATTACCCCTATCTAACAACGCATTGCTAATGTAGCTATGGGATTATGAGATATTATCATCACCTAGTAAGTTCATAGCCACCCAAGTGAGTAAGACTGCAATTCCACACATTCTTAGGTGGAAGTGTGTGCAAGCTCCATCTTGATCTCAACTAGATAAGAATGTGTTTCAAAACAACAAAGTAAGTACTAAAAAATTTTCTACTCTACATAACATGAATTCTCCATTTTGTTTAAGTCATTGCTTAACTTAGCATGTTATCAATAATGTGCAGACATTTTATATATTAAGGCCTTAATTGTCAGTGGAAGAGATTTACTACAAAGAACACTACCTTAAAATGATTGATTTGCACCTTGTTGACATTGGAAGAAGTTTTGAGGCACTTCAAGAGCATCATGAGTCTCTTGAGAAGTAGCTTGAGGTCCTTGATGAGCAATCTAAGGAGCAAGCTGAAGCCTCAGAAGAGTAACCTAGGGCCTCTGATAAGCAACTTGAGGCCCTTAAGAATCAACATAAGGCCTCAAAGAATCAATCTAAGGCCTTTATGAAGCCCTTCATGTAACCTAGGAAGTCAATGAAAAGTGAGACGAGGAAGTCCAAAAAAAGTGAAAAGAGGAAGTATAACGATAACAAGCACTTCTTTGAAGTTCACAACCAATTGGTGAACTTGACGAGCATCGTTGAGCGTATGGATCAATAAGTTGAATTAGAGATGAAAGAAATGAAGATGTACATCTGACGTTTATGTGAGGTGCCATTCTATAAACGAACTTTCTTTACGAACACTATCTTGTATCATGCCCTTAGGTCCAGTATGGCTCAAGAATCAAGGATGAGGAGTGATGTACACCTTGATATTGACGCAGACCTCGACATCCTTGGAGATGATATCATGGATGCAGAGGTAGTTATGGTGATGAATGACAAGGATATATAGCCTGATGTTCATCAATCGGGACTAGAGGGTGATAAGGATGCAAAAGATGATACTATGGAAGTCCCATATACCTCCACTGATCCTCTAGCACCAAGTGATGAAGTTAACGCATGATGCCTATTGAGCCACAGTCGGGTGATCCACCAACACCCATTAAGCTACCGTTGGTTGACCTAATGGCGCCAGTTGACTCACTTGTGCTAGTTCACCCACCAAAGACAATCAACCCAGTCACGCCAGAAGATCTACCATCGGTCATTGTTATAAATATACCAAGGTGCACGTTGAACCTCAAAATTAGATACTATTAATATATATAGCAATGTTATTGATTTTATTGGAGTTTCCTTCAATGTGATAGATAAAAAAAAAAAAAAAAAAAAAAAAAAAAAAAAAAAACATCCATTGTTGCCTTCTAAAAAGAAATTAAAGTCTTCAACATTAGTAATATCAATTGGGGGAGTTGGGACCAATAGACTATAACAACATTTTAGATGTATTTTGAACATATCAGGATTGATATTGAGATGTTGGTGCAAAAGTTCCACTAGTTGACTACCTATTATATCACTTGTAATCTTTAATTCTTTTATGGCACCTCCAACATAGTTGCTTATAGTTTAATCTCACTCCCCACCATAGTACAGAAATATACGAAACATCATTATTGATTCCTATTTTAATTTTGAGATAATCAGGTGATTCTACATTTACAAGAATTGATTTGTGATTATTAACTAATTGATGCAAATTAGAGGAGTAGGGGATTGGGGGGGTTGAAGTAGGAGATTGTTTACTATAGGTATACGATCGTTAACATACTATATCGGGTGATTACAAACCATATGACTAAACTTACCCTTTGCTCATTTATGGATAAGATGAATTACTATTTTCTTCTATTAGATGTTCTTGGCTAGATTTAAACACAAAGAAATTTTCCTATCAAGTGGCAATTATTTATCTTAGTAGCTCGTAACTTCATAAATGGAACAAACGTAAAAAATTCTTTCATGTAATACTGTAGAAAATAACAAGGTATTTAAGTGGGTTTTATTGGGTTTTTGGAAAAATTAAAGGCCTAGTGGCATTCTTGTAAATAATGAGCAGTGACAAACTTGTAATTATCTCTTCTTCTTAGAAATAGGGTTGGAATTTCGTGTAACTTTTGGTTGGCAACTGACTATGAAGAAGATTAGCGTAAGAGCAGCCGCCTGGGAGCCTTTGATATGAACGAACTGCAGTCGTTCGAAGTTGACACGCCGCCTGAGCGTGGTGCTTGCAGATCAGCGGGCAGTGTGGGAGTTTTCCGTCCGATGGTTTCGGTCTTAGAAGTTCACGACGTGGGCAGCTGTTCGGGCTGTCACGGTTCGGTCTGGGAAGTTAGCCGATCTGAGTAGCAAGAGGTTCGGTTTCACCGTGGAGGCTGCTTCCAGCAGCAGTGAGAGATACGCGCGGGTCTGCGCGTGGTTCGCCGGTCAAAGGCAGGTTGCACACTGTTTTAAGTTGTTTAGCAGCGGGTTGTTCTTAGTTTTCAGAGGCGACATTGTGTGCGGATCTCTCGGTATCAGTAGATCTGAGAATTACAGATTGGTGATTTCGTTGATTATCTGTAATTTGTAAAATTTCTTTATTGCTCATTAATAAATTAATTCAAGCTGGTTCTCAAAGTGGATGTAGACTAAACTGGTCGAACCATATATCTTTGTGTTCTTTACTGTTTTCGATTTATTTCTGCTGATTGTTTGCGTTCTATTTGGCCATCTAAGTTAGGTTCAGAAATTCTCACAAGTGATATCAGAGCTCCAGTTGATCCAAGGAGGGTGTGTGATAGTGAGTGCTGGCATATTCTTTGTTTAGGATTATTTTGTTGGAATTAAATTTGATAGATGGCTTCGATGTCTACACGGTTCGAAGTTATTAAATTTGATGGGAAAGGTGATTTAGGGTTATGGAGGAAAAAGATTAAGGCTATTCTGGTACAAAAAAAGGTAGCCAAAATCTTAGACGAAGATAACCTTCCACTAACAATTTCAGATGCTGAAAAAAGGAATATGGATGAGATGGCCTATTCAACAATAATTTTGTATCTGTCAGGTGGAGTGCTTAGGCTAGTAGATGAGGCCACTACTACAGTGGAGTTGTGGAAGAAATTAGAAAGTCTTTATTTGACTAAGTAGATGAGGCCACTACTATAGTGGAGTTGTGGAAGAAATTAGAAAGTCTTTATTTGACTAAGTCCTTGCCAAATGAATTATATCTAAATGAGAAATTCTTTGGATATAAGATGGACTCAAGTAAAGGCTTAGAAGAGAACCTAGATGAATTTCAGAAGATTATAGTTGATCTCAATAACATCGGTGAGAAGATGTCAGATGAAAATCAAGCAGTTATTCTTCTGAATTTTTTGCCAAAATCGTATCGAGAAGTTAAGGCAACTATTAAATATGGACGGGATTCATTGTCCATGGATATAGTGTTGGATGCCTTGAGAGTGAGAAATCTCAAGATTAAAAAGGAACGCAAGGATGGAGAGTTACTCATGGCCAGAGGCAGAAATGAGAAAAAGAACGGAAAAGGAAAAGAGTCGAGATCCAGGTCGAAGTCAAAGGGAAAAAGCAAAAAGTGTTTCCTATATCATAAAGAAGGACACTTTAGAAAAAAATGTCCTTTGAATAAGAGCAAGGAAGCATCAAGTAGCAAGCATACAGAGGATTCTAGTGCAGCAAATATTACCGATGGTATGATTCAACAGAGGTTTTGATGGTGTCCAGCAGGGATATTCAAAATGCTTGAATCATGGATTCAGGGTGCACGTTTCACATGACTCCTAATTAGGATTTCTTGATTGACTTTTAGGAAAATGATGAGGGATCAGTTTTGCTTGGTGATAATGGTGCTTGTGATGTAAAAGGAATTGGGTCAATTCGAATTGTAACACATGATGGTATGATCAGAATTCTTACAAATGTAAGGTATGTTCCAAAACTCAAACAAAATCTAATTTCTCTGGGCGAATTAGATAGAACAGGTTATTCCTATAAATCTGAGAATGGAGTTCTGAAGGTTATCAAGGGTTCTTTGGTTAAGCTGAAGGGGACCTTGAAGAATGGTCTTTATGTGTTGAAGGATACTACAGTTTCAGGTAGTGATGTTGTTGCATCTGGGAAAGAAACAGATAAATCTATATTATGGCATCACAAATTAGCTCATGTGAGTGAAATAGGTCTGCAAGCTCTTTCACAACAAGGTTTGCTTGGAGGAGTTAAAGACATTGAACTCCCATTTTGTGAACATTGCATAATGGGAAAGCCTACCAGAGTGAAGTTTGGGAAAGGGAAGCATTCTACTAAAGGAATTTTGGATTATGTTCATTCAAATTTGTGGGGTCCTACAAAGGTACCTTCTATAGGAGATTCGAGATACTTTATGTCAATCATTGATGATTTTTCAAGAAAGGTGTAGATGTATCCATTGAAACAGAAGGATGAAGATTTTGGGAAATTTCTTGAATAGAAAAAGCAGGTTGAGAATCAGACAGGCAGAAAGGTAAAGTATCTGAGGACAAACAATGATTTGGAATTTGTGAATCACAAATTTGATAAATTTTACAAATCCGAGGGAATTACGAGGCATTTCACTGTTACGTACACTCCACAGCAGAATGGTTTAGCTGAGAGATTCAACAGAAAAATTATGGAGCGAAGACAAATGCTTCATTACCCTTGAAGTTTTGGGGGAAGCTGCCCAAACAGCCTGTTATTTTATTAATAGGAGTTCGTCTTCCGCTTTAGGCCTAAAGACTCCTCAGGAGATATGGACAGGAAAAGCTCCAAGCTTGGATCATCTCAGAGTGTTTGGATGTTCAGCTTATGCTCATGTTAAGGAAGGGAAGCTGAATAAGAGGGCACTGAAATGTATGTTTATTGGCTATCCTCAGGGTGTTAAAGGATATAAACTTTGGTGCTTGGAAGAGGGCAAAAATAAATGCATTATCAGCAGAGATGTGACCTTTAATGAAACAGAGATGCCATTTCGTGTCAAAGAGCAGCAAAAACAACAGATAGTTGATTAGGTTGAGGCAAAGGTTAGAATTGATTCTAAAGCACGACCATCAGTTAGTTCAGGTGATTCCAGTGATCAATCATCCAGTTCTGATGGTAGACAGCCTCAATTACAGAGGACTTTGATTGATGAGGGAGCTTTTGGTGAAGAAAGCTCAAGTAGTAGTGACCTACAGAACTATCAGCTTACACGTGACAGGCCTCAGCGGGTGAGGCAGGCTCCTACGAGGTATGGTTATGCTGATTTAGTTGCTTATGCTTTTACTTGTGTAGCTGATAGTATTGAAGCAGAGCCTCTTACTTTTGAAGAGGCTATTGTATCTGATTCGAAGGAACAATGGAAGGATGATATGGAAGCAGAGTTGTTCTCGTTACAGAAGAATCAAACATGGTCATTAGTTCCAAAGCCTTCTAATCAGAAACTCATTCAGTCAAAGTGGATTTATAAAATCAAGCCAGGTACAGGAGGTGATAGCAAGCCTAGGTATAAGGCTAGACTAGTAGCCAAGGGCTACACTCAAAAGGAGGGTGTTGACTTTCATGAGATTTTCTCTCCGGTGGTGAGGCATTCGTCCATTCGTTTTATCTGTTGTTGTTCACTTTGATATGTTTGTTGAACAGATGGACCTCACCACAGCTTTCCTTCACAGAGAATTGAAGGAAGTGATCTACATGGCTCAACCTAAGGGCTATGAGGTGAAAGGAAAGGAAGACATAGTTTGTCATCTTCACAGATCCATCTATGAACTGAAGCAATCGCCGAGACAATGGTATATCAGGTTTGACACATTTATTCTGAAGCAGGGGTTTCACAAGAGCTCATATGATGCCTGCGTGTACTGGAAACTATCTCAGAAAGGTACATATACTTATCTACTTCTGTATGTAGATGATATGATTCTGGTGTCTAAGGATTATTCTGAAATCTGTGATCTCAAGAAACGATTGAGTAGTGAATTTGAGATGAAAGATTTAGGTGAACTGAAAAGGATCTTAGCATGGATGTGAAAAGAGATAGGGAGAAAGGTTTGTTAACCATTTCGCAGGAGAGTTATGTGCATAAACTGCTTGAGAAGTATAATATGTCTAGTTGTAAGGCAGTTTCGACACCCTTAGCATCTCATTTTAGGCTTTCTTCGTCTTAGTGTCCTGTTACTGAACAAGAAAGGTTAGAGATAGCTAATATTCCCTATTGTAATGTTGTTGAAAGTATTATGTATTTGATGATTTGTACTAGGCCTAACTTGGGATATGCTATGAGTATGATAAGTAGGTTTATGTAAAATCCTAGGAAGAAGCATTGGAATGTAGTTAAATGGGTGCTTCGATATTTGAAAGGTAGTGCCAGTGTATCATTGTGTTTTAGCAGAGATTGTGATAAATCACACTGTTGGAAGGCTTCACAGATGCAGATTATGCTGTAGATCTTGACAAAAGAAAGTCTCTATCAGGTCACATTTTTTGTTTGTTTGGTAATGTGATCAGTTGGAAGGTTGCTCTACAGTCAGTTGTTGCCTTGTCTACTACTGAGTCAGAGTATATTTCAGTGGGTGAAGTTGTGAAAGAGGCAATGTGGTTGAAAAGGATAGTTGGTGAGTTATTGTCGCAGGAGTTCATTCCTATCGTCCGTTGTGATAGCCAGAGTGCTATTCATCTTGCGAAGAATCCATCTCATCACGAACGTAGCATATTGATGTCAAATTTTATTTTATCAGAGAAGTTGTAGCCCAGAAAGATGTTGAACTGGTCAAGGTTCATACAGTTGAGAATTTGTCAGATATGTTAACCAAGGTTCTTCCAGCCCATAGATTTAAATACGTATTAGATGGGCTGAATATTAAGTCTGGATGATAGGAAGATTGGAGAATGAGCTTGGCACTTAAATATTATTCTTATGAGGGAGATTTGTAGAAAATAACAAGGTATTTAAGTGGGTTTTTATTGGGTTTTTGAAAAAATTAAAGGTCCAATAGTATTCTTGTAAATAATGAACAGTGGCAAACTTGTAATTATCTCTTCTTCTCAGAAATAGGGCTGGAATTTTGTCTAACTTTTGATTGAGATGGGAAACAACCGATTGTGAATGAGATTAGTGTGAGAGCAGTCACCTGGGAGCCTTCGACGTGGACGAGCTGCCTGTGGACAAGCTGCAGCCGTTTGAATTGACACGCCACCTGTGCGTGGTGCTTGCAGATCAGCGGGCAGCGTGGGAGTTATCCGTCCGGCGGTTTAGGTCTTGGAAGTTCACGGCGTGGGCGGCGGTTCGGGTTGTCGCGGTCCGATCTGGGAAGTTAGCCGATCTGAGTAGCAGGCGGTTCGGTTTCGCCATGGAGGCTGCTTCCGACAGTAGTGAGAGATACGCGCGGGTCTGCACATGGTTCGCCTGTCAGAGGCAGGTTGCACACTGTTTTAGGCTGTTTAGCAGCGGGGTGTTCCCAATTTTTAGAGGCGACATTGTGTGCGGATCTCTCGGTATCAGTGGATCTGAGAATTATAGATTAGTGATTTCGTTGATTATCTATAATTTGTAAAATTCCTTTATTGCTCATTAATAAATTAATTCAAGCTAGTTCTCAAAGTGGATGTAGACCAAACTGGTCGAACTACTATATTTCTTGGTGTTTTTTACTGCTTTCGATTTATTTCTGCTAATTGTTTGCGTTCTGTTTGGCCATCTAAGTTAGGTTCAAAAACTCTCACAAATACCATAACTCAATAAATGGCGAGCGTGCAAAATTGGTAAAGTAATTGAGAGTGATCAATTGAAGTGTAGTAGAGAAGTTGAGAGTGATAGAATGAGGTGTGATAGAGAAGTTGAGAATGATCGACTAAGGTGTTTACTTGTTCTCATGTTTATTATATAGAAGTTGAGAGTGATCGCCTAAAGTGTGTTTCTTGTTCTCATGCTTGTTATCAATAACAGTAACACATGGTACAAGGTTGTTGGAAGAATAAATACAAAGGGGAGAAATCAAGAGAAATGAAGAAGTGATTCCATTTATTTTGAGTGCAAAATGAGTATTTCACATCTAAAAAAATGTATACAAAAAACATGCTTTTTAAAATAGGTCAGTTTGATAGAAACTTTTGGATTTTTTTTTATTATTTTGGATTTTTTCTCAATTGTATGCAACTCAGTATTTACATTTGTTTTTATCTTCTAGCTACTTTATTTTTAGTATGACGGATTATTATTGATTTGTTTCTATTGCAATTAATAAATAAGTAAATCTCACTAAAACTTATTAGCCACAAAAAGTATTAAGGGGACGTTTGACGCATGATAAAAGCATAGAGTTGATTTGAGTTGAGTTGGTAATTATTATTTGGAGAGTTACATTGTCTGTGTTTGGTGTGCAAAGCTGAGTTGGTAATTATTGTCTGTGTTTGGATATAGAGTTGAGTTGAGTTGAAGTATCTGGTGTTGTTTTTGTAAATGTAATTGATTTTGTCTTTTTTTTTTTTTTTTGCTATTGTTGATTTTAATTTTCAACTATACACATGTTTTTCTAACTTTTCTGAGATAAAAAGAAAAAAAAAACTTTCAACTCTTTTCCATTCTCAAAACATAACAAATTCTCTACAAAGTTTTCATATACAGAATACAAAATTTTGAATTCAATTTTTTAAACACTCAAATAGAAGTGATTATTCATTCAAAAACCTAACTTAATCATTAATTACCGTAAAATTAAAAATATTCGAAAGGATTAGTGCCATTAAATGAAACTATTGACATTGTTTTAAATAGAAGTGATGACATTTAAATGTTAATCTTAAAAAAAACTAAAATCTTACAATTTAAATCATAAAATCAACTATTAGATAGTCTTTTTTGATCAATTTGTGAAATATGGATTTATTTTTTTTAAAATCGGTGAAATGATTTTAGAAATATTGATGTCTATTTTTTCTACTATTATGTTGCATCAGTGTACAAACTATCTTTTTTTTAAAAAAAAAAAAAAAAAACCTTAAGCCATAATTTTAAATTCCACTATTTTATTAGAATTTAATATTTAAAAACATCAAGGGATAAGTTGTTTAAAACATATCGTTGAACTTTTGCTTAGTGAAACAATAATAGGACATCGTATGTAATATTTTTTAAATCTAAGAAAAAAATGAAATTGAAGAAGAATAATTAGATCTAAAAGAATAGCTATAGAAAGAAAATCAAAAAAAGAGAAAGGAGGAGTTGAGATAGAAAAGAGAAAATAAAACCCATATGAGCCAAACAGAGAAAGAAGAGAGAAAATGAGAACGAACTGACGAAAGAAGAGAGAAGATGAGAGAAGGGGAGTAAATGTAAAGTGAGCATGAGAAAGAGAGAAACGGCAAAGTAATTGAGGGAGTTGAGAGAGTAATGAAAACACGTGAGAAGACGGGTGAGAGTGGGTAATTAAATCCACCGTTTTATTTTTATTCGTGGTTGTCGAAGTTGAGCACATGAAGATGGTAGGCAGAGTATGTCGCCAAAGTTGCTTGTGCGAAGGTAGTCGTTGGAGTTAGTCATTAGAGTTGTCATCGGAGGTGGTTGGTGGAGCCCGGAGTTCTTCGTTGAAGTTGGTCGTGTGAATGTGGAAGTCAGAGTTTTCTTTACCAAGGTGGTTTTCGGAATTGGTTGCCAGAGTGTTATCGAAGGTGGTTGCCAGAGCTTGAAGTTGGACGTCGAAGTTGGCCAATCGAAGGTAGTCACGGAGTATGTCGCCGGAGTGTGGTAGCAGTAATCACCAACGGAGATTGATGGGTGGAACCAAAGATTGGATGAGAGAGAATTGGGGAGAGTTGGGGTCCAACATTTAAAGTTGTTATCAAACATTGAGTTGGTAAAAAATAACAACTCAACCCAACTCTCCTGGTTGTCAAACACCCCCTAAGTTAATAAAAGCTCGTACTCACCAGTGAAATGACAGTTTTCATACATAACCTTGGTATAAGTTTATAAAAGCATGCTAATCATTTGTTGAAGCTTTATTCTGATTTTAGTTAAGATGTTGAGATTGATAGTATAAGTTCATATCGGTTATACTTTGTTCATATTGATTTTGGGATAAGAAATTACCACCTCATAAGTTTAAAGAAGGAAATAAAATTATTTAAAAAAATGGATAATTATTTTTCGATTCTAATAAAATCTAAATTCATTTGATATAATTAATTATATAGTACTATGTTTAGAGATGTTCATTTAACCGGCGAGGCTAGAGTCCCGCCCCGACTGGCGTGGGAATCTTCGATTAGATAGGGAATGGAGGAGGGAGCGGGGAGAAAATCTTTTTCTTTGGCTAACGGGGCGGGGACGGGGAATATATTCCCCAACTCTGTCCCCGACTTCAACCCCGCCCCGCCCCAGTTATACATATCTAATTTTATATAAGGTTTAATGTGTGTATATATATATATATATATATATATATAAACTACACAATTATATATAAAGTTAATTAATTGTATATAACTTTTTATTTGAATTATTTATTTCCTATTGAGTAGAAATTAGGATATATTGTTGTAATATTTAAATTTTAATTTTTAGAAATTATGAAAATTAAACATTTTAATCATATGTTTGTCGCATATAGTGAGATATTTAACTATTTAAGTAAAAAAAAATTTATATAGTGATTTAAGTTAATTATTATTTTTTTTTTTTAAAAAAATCCAAAGGGGAAAAAATTCTTCGCGGGGAACCCAATCCCCGCGAATTCTATATGGGGAATCCCTGCCCCAATCCTCGTGGAAAATTTTGTAGTGATGGGGAAGAAATGGGTAGCGAGGATAGGGGACGGGGAAGCCATCCTCGACCCCCTCCCATCTTGTGGACATCTCTAACTATGTTGGTATAGAAAAAATTTAATACTAAGTTTCTATAAAAGAAACATTTTTTAGAATTATATGATATTCATGGATCAAAACAATATATCATCCACCGCGTGTCCACTGAAAGGAAATAATAACCAAGATTCGAAATATCAATGTCGATGGAAATATTGAGGTCATAATTTTATGGAATATCGATGATAATTTTGAAAAATCTTATAGAAATTGATGAAAATTGTTATAATTAATCTGTGAAACTTTAGTTTAATTAGACTATAATTGACCATTTTTAATCATCATTTAAAGCAAGACAACATTTAGATGCAAACTGTAAAATGCTTATGTAACTGTCGATACGAGAGCAGGAATTTAAAAAAGAAATAAAAAACTTAATAAAAAGTTATATCAAAGATTGGTAATTAATTACAAAATTAAAAGACATAAAATATTTGCATACAAAATAATTGTAAATTGTTTATTATAAAATGAAGTGGATACAAAAATAAAAAAATCTAGCATTAAATTGGCATAGCTTATTATAATAAGAATATAAAAATCATAATATTAAACATAAGAGAAATACAAAAAACATAACATAATGGATAGAAGAAAAAGAAAACTCTACAAATAGATAGAGTTTGACGGAAAATGAGAGGAATATTAAAGAACTCATATTAATTCAAGTTTAAAGTGAAATTATGTAAAAATTTAATTAAAAAAAAGTTTAAATGAAGTTAAAAATATATACATAGTTTCTTAGAGAATACAAAATTTTTATGATAAAAGAGAAAAAACTATCATTGAGCTAGCATAGCTAATTGTTGAAAAAAATTCAAAATTTCAATAAAAAATTTTGAAATTTAGAAAAACTTAAAAAAATTGAGAGAAATTAAAATTCTCATATTAGTAAAATTTCGAACTCGACCAAATCTCGAAATTTCGATGACCCAAATTTTGCAATATGGTAGAAATAAATAAGTAGTATTAATAACTTTTCTTCGCTATTGGACATTTATCGGTAGAATATCAGAAATCTGCACAACCAACCAACAAAATCTCTCCACGTGGTACAAAATGGGATTAAAGTGCAGAGCCACTCCATAGACCGCCACGTGGACAAATAGTTACCAGTCACATTTCAGCCCCAACAACCCGAAAATACCCTTTAGTTTCTTCCGCGAACCAAAACCGTATCAGCAGTACATTTTGAAGGTTAAAATCGTAATTTAGTCTCAGTTCTTCTTCTTCTCCACAGCTCCTGCGAACGCAAAATTCAGACGCTGTACTGAAAAACCTTCAAAACTAAACTAGAGAAAAATGCAAGTCTTCTCTTCTTCTCCTTCAACCGCAAGCTTCAATCTCTTCTCTTCCTCTCAGAATTCGACCAATCTGCCGAAGTACAGATGCAAAATCTCCATTATACCCCTACATTCCGCCCCAAATTCCCTCTCCGTTCCGCCGTGCTGTTCTTCGAGGGACTCTTCGACGGCGGTTCTCGTCGTCGATCGATCTTCGGAGGGCGACAAAAGAGAGGCGTCCGAGGAGGTAATTAGGATTCGGCGGCCGGTTATGGAGTTTCCTGGCGAAGATTCCGGCGACGGCGAGGATGAGGAAACGGAAGTTGAGAGTAGATCTTCGATGATAGATGTAAGGCTAACGGAGATCGCGAAGAAGATGCCGATCTTTGAACCGGAGAATAGAGTGGATTCGAGTGCCCTAGAAAGGCCGCTGATTATCAATTTGGATTTGGCGTTGTACAGAGCGAAGATGTTGGCAAGGAATTTTCAATATGATGAAGCACAACAAGTCCTTCAGAAGGTATTTTTATTTTCATTCATATATGTGGATTTTTATTTAATTTTGGTGTTTATGATCAGTAAACTTAATTCATATTCAAAATTAAATTATTAAAATCATAAAAGCGAGACCGACCTATAATATGTGCTAGAGTCTATGGTTTCAATGTCCGTTTTATTATACTAAAATAAATAAATAAATTATAAAAACACCCAATTGATTGGTAAAGATAATATATACTACAATTAGAAATTAGTTTCCATTAGGTCCTTTTATTTTAAAAAAAAACTATAAACACTTGTGATGTTAGTTGTTTTCTAAGATTTCCAAATGAAATGTGTTATTTTTAGTTGGTCCATACAATTCGATATTAGTTTCTAAATGATTTGTAAGTAGACTTGACACTAGTTGATGTAATAAACAATAACGTGATCATTAAAATATGTTAAAATGACTATTTAAAATGAGTTGTAGTTTTTATTTTTTTAATACTCTTTTACCCATTAGAAACTTATTTCAAATTTTATAGACTAATTAGAAATGACATCTTAATTTATGAGATCAAACACGTCATTTTTAAAAGTTTAAGGACAAAAAGTAAAAATTAAATTCAAATCTTAAAGACTAAAAGTGTTAAGTTGACCTTGATCAAAATGAGTATAGTTCAACTTTCATAGTGTATAAGCTTGAAATTAGAGGTTCGATTCTCTCACCCCACATATTGTCCAAAAAAACCTTCTAGAGATAAAAAATGTAATTTATCCATTAATGAATAAATTGCACAAAATCTAACTTATTAAGTATTCATCAAGTCAAACCGAGTATAACTCAATTGACATTCGAATGTGTTAGAAACTACAAGGTTTGAATCTCATATCCTCAATTGTACTAAAAAAAATATTATAAAAATCAAACAATTGAAAATGTTGTCAGACTTGGGCGGTGTAAACGGTTAAAGCATTAGTAACTTTCTCCATGGATGGAAGTTTTAAGTGATCATTCCCCCACAATTGCAATTTTACATTCTGCTTTCCGTATTAAAAGCTATAAAAATGCAAAAACTTAACTTTAAAAGTATTCAAATTTTAGCCATAAAATCTTTTTCCATTTGTTCCCAATGAAAAGCTTGGTTTTCATTAAGAAACTATAGATTAAAAAAACCATAATATGAAACAAAAGTAAAAATGCGTTTTGATAATAAAACATTCAAACTTAGCTGAAATGTACTCTACACATAATCAAAAGAATTGCAGCGTAATCTTGAGAAAAAATGAACGAGGTATAAATTTTACCACTTGGTTAAATCTAGAATTTAGGGGGTTGATTGGATGAAATAAACAGGCTAAACTTAGACTTTTTAAACCTCCAACCTCATTAAGATGATTACATGTCACAATTAGTCCTGGGTGTGTTCGGGATTGATTTGCAAGAGTTTAAAGTGGTTATTTGGAAATTTTAACCATTTTTAGTATTTGGTAAATTTGATTATAAGATAATTTAAAGCAAATCATTTTTTTAGTTTTGTTTATTTCAAAATCTATGTAGCGTAGCTTTTGAGATTAACTTGAGATTTTTTTTTTTTTTTTTTTTTGATAAATATCAATTTACACTCCTGAATTTTGGGTTGTTTCAATTTAAACCCTAAATTAATAATTATATCAATTTAAATCTTAAACTTTCGTAAGTGTATCAATTAAAACTCCAAATTAATAATAGTATCAATTTAAACCCTTCATTATGTTTTATTTGGATACACTTATGAAAGTTTAAGATTTAAATTGATATACCTATAAAAACTAAGAGTTTAAATTGATACATTTGTAAACGTTTAGGGTTTATATTGATACAATTATTAGTTTGGGGTTTAAGTTGATGCTACCCCAAAGTTTAAGGTTTAAATTGATACAATTATTAGTTTAGGATTTAAATTGATACAACTTTCAAAGTTTAGGGGTATTTTAATTGATTTTTTGTTTAAGTGCTGAATGAAATGAAAATATTGGAGTGAATTTAGTGTATAAGTAAATGGCCGGAGGATGGGCGGGCTTATGTAGCGTTGGGGAAGATGTTGGGGAAGCGAATGAAAGCAGCTGAAGCAAAAGCTGTGTATGAGAGAGGCTGCCAAGCCACGCAAGGAGAGAACTCCTACATTTGGCAGGTCAGTTTCTTTTTTCCTATGTTTTTGTTTTTGTTTTTTCTCCTTTCAGTCTAATTTTTAGAACATTTTATTTTAAAATTTTATAAATAGTTCTAAAAACTTGGTAGCCTTGTAGTAAGGTTTGGGATATTATTTGGAGGTACCCTCTAACTAAACTTAGTGACTTAAAATCCTGGTTGTCTCTTAAATGAAAGCAGCTGAAGCTGAGTGGAATGAAATGTAGACTATGAGTACAATGTTAGAAGTGAAACTTCCAACACTTCAGTTATTGATTTTTCATTAAACATAGCAAATATGAACATAACTTGTATAAATTTGGAAACCCAGATAAAATAATCAATTGTATTAGAATATTACATTTTGATTTGAGCTAAATCACATAAATGGTTGGTCCAGTTTTCAAGGTATTCTCTTTCACAACTTCAGTTATCTTGTAACTTAGTGTGTCCCTTGTGAAAATTTCTTTTGCTTCTGCAATTTTGGGTAGATATATACACCTTGCTCCCTCTTCCCTCCTGGCTTCTTAGCCTTTCATGTTCTTCCAATCGCTGGCTGTTCCTTGAAAGGGCTGATACATTTTACAACTTATATTTTGAATTCCTCTTTCAACTAGTTATCACTGTTATCAGCATATCTCTACTCTGCCAGCACAGTTCTTAGGGGTGCAAGCCGAAGGAGGGTGAGAAAATGGAAAGAAAAACTGTTCTAACTAATGTGAGGGAAATGAGAAAAATGGAAAGTGTGTAAATTTCATTTTAGAAAATTCCATATCCACAAGAATAAGAACTTAGACTTGACTATAACTAAAAACAACTTCAACTATTTCCTAGAAACTAGGAATTGACTAGACCAACTCAAAAACTAATTTGCAGTTTTGAGTTACTAACAAAAAATGAGTGCATATTTTGGTCTTAAAATGGTTAAAATCACTTTCAATCTGACTTCGATCATTCAATCTCTGTTTGATTTTGCTCTATTAAATTTAATCTTCGTAGAATCAAAATTGGTCAAAAATCAGTTTTGGTATCGGCTTTATATTTTTCTTAAACCATGTTGTTTTAGAATACTTCTACCGACTACCGTCATGGGACTTGTTGGTGCAAGCTAAAACTCAAAAACTGAGGAAGAAAGACAAAACTAATCAAACCAACTCAATTCAATGGACTTGAACTATCCTTATCTGTTGTTTAGATTTTCGAAAGAAGAAAAATGTTTGTTTTGGCCAAAAACTGACCTAAACCGACCCGCTTACAAGTCACCCCTTGGTAGCACCCAAAAAAGAAAAACAAGCTGTATTGGGATATCATGAAATGTTTGGAAGCAGGTCTATATTTCATTTTCTGAAATTTTAGCTACTGATTGCACACTTGATATAGTGCTGGGCTGTTCTGGAGAGCAGGATGGGGAACATTAGGAAGGCGAGAGAACTGTTCGATGCAGCCACAGTAGCGAACAAGAAACACATTGCAGCATGGCATGGCTGGGCTGTGTTAGAGCTAAAGCAAGGGAACATCAAGAAGGCCAGGAATTTACTCGCCAAAGGCCTCAAATACTGTGGTGGAAATGAGTATATTTACCAGACACTTGCACTGCTTGAAGCCAAATCGAAACGGTACGAGCAGGCTCGTTATTTGTTTAAGCAGGCTACCAAGTGCAACCCCAAGAGCTGTGCTAGTTGGCTTGTGAGTTCTTTTAGATCCCATTTTCCCATTGGCCTATTCTGTTCTGAAATATTATCATTACTTTCAGCTGCCAATCCCCCCCTGTAATTTGGACATGATCAATGGTATCTGCAGGCTTGGGCACAACTGGAGATGCAGCTGGAGAACAGCCTTCTTGCTAGAGAACGATTTGAGGTAATTTTCTTCTTATTATTAATGTGTTGGTGAGCTCTTGGAATTTCACGAGTTTTTAGTAGAGAGCAGGATTCTGGGTTAGATAGGTTGACTTTCAATAAAGCCTAGATCATGATCTTTTTATCTCATTTGTGATTTTTGTGGTTCTGAGTTTGAGTTTTTGTTCTGTTATTTCTTTGGGCAAGAAACCAAGCTTTTAGTGAGAAATATGAATAAAATAAGAGCATACAAAAAAAAAAAAAAAAAAAAAACAGTGCACAAAAGAGGAAGCAAGGGAAGCCCAAAATTAACTAAAAAGGGACTCTGATCTAACAAAATCAAACCAAGATCATGATTAGAAAAGAACCACGAGATTTTGTCTAAACATATTATAATTATTAAATATATCATACCATATCAACTTAGTTTTCAAGTTTAGTCTTAGTAAAAAATAAAACTTCTAAATATTTTGTGTCAATCCCTCAATTTAAATATTTTATTTTAGGTTGTAAACTTTACATGTGACTATAAACACTCGTCAATATAGACATCTATTGGTGAGGTAAATGAATAAAAAATGTCTATATGAGATTTATATTGGATAACTTATTGGAAAATTGATGCAAATTTTCAAATGTTTTTGTGTCAAGCTTAGAGACTTGAAACAAAATGTCTTATAATGAAAAATATTCAGAGTGTTCTTTTAGATTTCAGTTCCTTTATGTAGTTCCCCGTACCCACTTGTATATTCTTTCTTTCTTTCTTTCTTTTTTTTTTCATTGAAAGCTCAGTTTCTTATCCCAAAAAAGCAAATTATTTGTATATAAGGTTTTACCAAAATGGAACAAACATGAATGCATATAAGTTATATAAAAGATTTAATATACCCTAACCTATTAACTAAAGTTTAATAAAGTCTGACTTTAGTTTGTAAGTTAACAATTTCCATTTGTTTCTTTGTTACCTAGAAAGCCATCCAGGCCAGCCCCAAGAACAGATTTGCATGGCATATATGGGGACTCTTTGAAGCTAATATGGGAAATATCGAAAAGGGAAGGAAACTTTTAAAGATAGGCCATGTCCTCAATCCAAGAGACCCTGTTCTTCTTCAGTCTCTTGGTTTATTGGAGTATAAGAACTCCTCTGCAAGCCTTGCTCGAGTTTTGTTTAGGCGAGCATCTGAACTGGATCCAAAGCATCAGCCTGTGTGGATTGTATGTGTTAATATGTTAAGGTCCATTTAGTAACGTTCCTTTTTGTCTTTTAGTGTTTCTTGTCTCCAAATTTTTTAGAAACAAAAGTATTTGGCAGAAGAAACAAGAAATCAGAAACGAGTAAAAGCGAAAATGTAACTAAATGGGCCTTTACTATCTTTCTTTTGGTAGAAGGGTTTGCTAATCAAACTCAGATCAAGTTTTCTGTTGTGGTTCCACTTTTATCTTGACAAAACTTAAACTATGGCTTATGCAGGCATGGGGATGGATGGAATGGAAAGAAGGAAACATAGTGAAAGCAAGGGAGCTATATCAAAGAGCATTGTTAATCGACTCAGCTAGTGAGAGTGCAGCTAGATGTCTTCAGGTAGTAGAAGTACTAGTAGATCTGTAAATTTAGTTTTGAATTGTAAACCTCTTCTTTAATTTTTTTAATAAGAAATCGAGCTTTCCTAGAGAAAAATGAAAGAAAAAGAAAGACCCAAAGAAACTACCGAATCCAACGAAATCAACTAAGATCATAATTACAAAAAGATCTAGCGACAAACACCACAAAGAGGCATTATAGGCTACGTTACTTTATATCATCTAGCTAGTTTTCCTCTTTCTTCCGTAATTTGTCTATCATGTTGTGCTAAATCATCTAAATTTGTTCTAATAGGTATACTAGACCACCGTTTAATTAACATAATGAAGAATAGGGACTGTGATTTGAAGTTCAAGAATCCTTAATTCAGGCTTGGAATCGAAATATTACTTACTTGGATTGCTTTACTACAGGCTTGGGGTGTTCTGGAACAGAGAGTAGGCAATTTATCAGCCGCAAGAAGATTATATAGATCCTCTCTAAACATAAATTCTCAGAGTTATGTTACATGGATGACATGGGCAGCATTGGAAGAGGATCAAGGGAATGCAATCCGAGCCGAGGAAATTCGAAATCTCTATTTCCAGCAGGTCAGAACCTCAGTTACAAATCCAATCTTCAGTTACACTACAACTCAAAGTGTACTTTTAATTAGTTCAAATCATTTTAAATTGGCTACTGTTTTTTTAAGCTCTTGAACAAGTGATGCTGGATAGAATTATAAGCTTTTGAAATTTGAGTTTGTTTCTCTCAAGTGTTGGTTAATAAAGAAATTTGTTTTGCAACAGCGAACTGAAGTTGTGGATGATGCTTCATGGGTTATGGGATTTTTAGACGTTATTGACCCAGCACTGGACAGCATAAAGAGACTGTTGAAGCTCGAACAAGATCCATTCACCACATCTAGAACAGCGGATGGAGGCCCTCGAAATGCCTCCGTAGACGACTCAGCTGCCTCCTCTTCTGGTAACAATGTGGTTGAAAGTGAAACTGGGTTTGATTTGGATGCCTTTATTATGAAAAAGTTGTCTATAGACACATCAAAACTCGAAATTCAGCTCGAAACATCACGGCCCAAAAGGTTCAAATATCAAAGGAGGCAATTGAAATCAGAAAACAGACAAGAAATGACTGTTTCACAAAGCCAAAGAGCAGAACCATCATCTGGATAATTGCTACATTGTGAAGGCAATACAAACCAGTTTTAATCAACTATCTGGTAAGAATTTCTTCAAAAATATGACCAGAAGAAGTTCCAACAAGTTTGTGCCAAGTGAACCAAATCTACTTGATCTTATAGTTCATTCCAGAGAAAAAAGCTTCTAAATGGAAGGAATGTTTTGTAAGTCTTAGCTTCCCTCACTGTAGGGTTATTCAGAAAGTTGTTTATAAATATAGCTACAAGGATGAAGGAAGAAAACACTTCTTTCATTGTCATTGTGCCTCAAGGTCTACATGTCTGAAAGAGGCCATAATGTAAATAACTTTGTAAGTTCATTATTCTTGATATTCTCTGAGACTGATTTCTCTCTCTCAAGTATTTACCTAGGAAAATTGAAAACATGTTGCTGTATTAAATCAGAAAGATCATAATTACAAACCATGTTGCTAGATCCTTTATCTTTCCAATGTTTGATAAGTTTCTAAAATTTAATTTTGAATTCATTTTTTGTTCAGAAGTCGAAGATATATGTCTTTTATCTATAAAAATTCTAATAAACTTTTAAGACTTTTTATCTTTCTAGATTTCAAAATTATATCAAATCAGATGTTTGCTAAGCATTATATGGATGGCTTATGGGGAGTCGAACTTGGGCTCGCTTGTCATTGTCGTCTTTGCCAAGGTCCACATTATCATCGTCATAGTTTTAATATGAATCTAATTCATATTAAATTAATATTTTGAACTCCTTCAAATATTTAATTCTCTCATAGATTAACGAATCATATCCAAAATTAAATTTATATTTCAAAGTTTAATTAAAAGATAGATTTTATATTATAATATATCATTATACACTATATTATTTCCCTAAGTGAATTTGAACATTTCAAACTCTATTCAAGACATAATTACCTCAATTCTCTTTACGGGCTTGGAAGGGGACCTCGTGGACCTACAGAAGAAGTTCCAATGATATGAGATTAATTGACTAAACTCATTAACTACATTAATTAATATTAGTTAACTGTTGATACACTGTACTAAAGACCCACAACTATATTCTTTTCACTGTAGATATATTTCTGTGTTCACGGATATAGACCAATAACAGCAAGTTAGTCCTTCATGAGTGTTCGTAACACCATCTGGGTCAAAATTACCGTTTTACTCCTAGGTTACTTCTTTATCCTTAAGTACCAGCTCCTCTAATGAACAACCTGTTTATGATCTAACCATTAAACAAAAACCCTCTCGAGCAAGGAGAGGGTAAGACCCTTTGTTCAAGTCCTGAATACACCACTTAAGGGAACACTCATCTACTTACCCTAAAGTCGAGAAAAAGTGTCATCCATCTTGTGTTATTATGTTCCCAACTACCCCACTCGGTCCTGTCCCCAAAATGGTAGGCATATTGAGTTGGCGAGTTGGCCACTCTTACCCATACAAATTAAAGGACAATTATTCATGAATAGAAATTCATAATAGACTCAGGATCAAGACTAAGTTGCCTAGATCATTCTATTGAAATAGAAACCTAATTAGTCAACGAAGTTACATCTAGTGGTTACTATTTTGCGGTCTGATCTTATGCAAACTCATTGCATAGGATACCCTAACTCGTATGTCACCTATACGAATGCGTTGAATCATCGTTTTCTATCAAATACAAAGTGGGCCATATTCATAGTGCCACCAGAATAAGGTACTCAACCTTATCCCTATACTATAGACCTTCTAGGCTGTATCTTGAACATTGATCCCTGTATGTCTCCACATCATTGGCTCGAGAGGGGTTTCTGTTTAATGGTTGGACCATAAACAAGTTTTTCATTATAGGAGTATTGATACTTAAGGATATAGAGGTGTCCCAAGGGTAAAACAATAATTTAACCCAGTTGGTGTTACGAACACTCGTGAAGGACTAACTTGTTGTTATTGATCTATATCCTGTTGAGTTGTATGTCCTAAAACTCGCAGTTTGTAATCTTTAAGCTTATTCTGTTTACAATAAAGTTGTTATTGAATACATGAATTGCTCTTTTTGTTTTAGAAAACCCTAAATCCAATAATCTAAGATCCATGACTATAAAATGAATACTTGGACTTTATGTAGCGATATAAAAGTGGATCAAGTTCAAGTAAATAGTCTAAATGGTCTATAGTATACGAATAAGGCTGGGTACTTATTCCAAAGATATTATTAGATGCAACCCACTTTGTATTTAGTATAAACGAAGTGATCCTAAATCGTTCATGTGGAGACATGTGAGTAGGGGCGTTTTGTGCAAAGATTTTTTATAATATTGGACCAAGAAATAAGTCACTTTTACTTTATAACGCTATTTACTATTTAAGACCGACTATTTCAAAGCGATGACCTAGGTAACTTGACCTTAATCCTGAGCTAACTATAAACTTCTGTGTATTCGGGATTATCCTTAAATTTGCATTGGTGAGAGTTGGCTCATCAATGTCGGCTCAATAAGCCCCCCATTTCAAGGGTAAGACCGGGTAGATAGTTGGGGACATAGAGTGCAAGATGAAATTCGCTCCTACTTACTTTTAGGGATAGTAGAGAGGTTGTTCCCTTGAGTGCTGACTCCGAGTCTTGAACAAGAGGCCCCACCTTCTCATTGGCCCCAGAGGGACTCGGTTTGATGATTGGATCACAAACTAATTGTTCATTAAAGGATCAGTGGGACTTAAGGAGCAAAATGTAATCTTGGGAGTAAAACAACTTTTGACTTAGTCGTTATTACATACAAACTTGTGAAGGGTTGACTTATTGATTATAGTTATATCAAGTGGACAGAAATATATCCATAGTGAAGGGAGTGCAACTACTGGGCTTTAGTGGAGTGACCCGGTAGTTAACGAATGTTGGTTAATGAGGTTAAAGAGTTTAACCGGTTAATCTCGGATCGTTGGAGCCCATGATCTGTAGGTCCATTAGGTCCCCCTACTAGCTCATATTGGACTAAAGCTTAGAACAGTAAGACGAATGAGTTCGAAGTTTTCGGATTTGGTCCTTGGAGTAAAGTGTTGAATATATCCGATATATTTAACCTAATGTTTAATTATGAATTAAACATATAGAGAGATGAGAAGATATTTAAATAAGATTTGAATATCAGAATTTTCTATATAGAGTTTCACAAACGGTCAATTAGGATTGATCAAGATTAGTGTGATTTTAATCAATCAAATCGTTTAATTAATTGCCTAAACTAAAATTAATTGTTGTTTTAAATTAAAGAGGTCAAAATTGGATTAAAGTCAAAATTGTTGACTAGGTCAAAATTAGATAAAAGTCAAAATATTGACTTTTGACTTTGAGAGTCAAAACTTTGAGCTCTTGACCAACTTAGTGGAAAAATCCAAGATTGGTTTTGAGTGTCAATTACTAAAAAAGTATATGATTTGCATGTTTTTGCCTATAGATAGAAGAGTTCTATGAATTTTAATTCTTCTTGGCAAAATTGGAAATTCATGAAATTTTGAAAAAACCTGCCCTAATTCTAATTCTCTCTCAAACCATTCTTCAATTTCTCTCCAAATTGGTCACTCATCGGATCCCACCATCCAATTCCAAGGCCGGAGAATAGTCGGGAAGACACTCGTGGTGGTTTACGAACCGTTTGTGAGAAGATTTGATCGAAATCGAGAATCTATTTGAAGGTACACAGGTTGTACTCTTAATCCTTTTATCTTTTGTTAAAATGCATGCTTATTCATATGAAATTAACATAATTAGAGTACTTTAGATCCTTTATTGCTTCCACTGTGCGTGTGTACGTTCCATCATATTCGTGGACACAGAAATATATCACGGTGAGAATAGTACAGTTGTGGGTCTTTAGTGGAGTATACCCATAATTAACAAATATTGATTAATTTGGTTAATGAGTTTAGTCAATTAGTCTTCTATCGTTAAAGCTTCTAATCTGTAGGCCCATAAGGTCCCCTTGTTAGCTCACTAAAAAGAGGAATGATTTGAATTATTCAAATCAATTGAGAAAATTGTATATTAATGTGATTAATATATAATTAATAATAGACGTGATCTATAATTCGTATTATGTAAGAGAGGTATATTTATATGAGATTCAAATATTAGATTTATATGAATTAGATTCTTAAAAAGATGTATACATATAAATATGTGATATTTATATGTTAATTAACTCTATATTAAATATGATTCAATACAGTTAATTAATTAGTTGAGAAATGATAGAGAGATAGAAGAATTTAAACATGTGATGTTTATATATAACAGTTAATTAACTATACTAAATTAGATTTAATATATGGTTATTTAATTAATGTGCCAATTAATTAAATAAGGGTTATTTAATTAATTGGCATCAAGGTAAAAAGGGATTTACTTGGAGAAGGGGTAAAACCCTTCTCCATATAAATTTATCTTATTAACACATTTAAGGCAAGAATTGGTTTTGGTGAAAATCATACCCAAGCCTCCAAAAAGAATTCCTCTCTACTTTCTATACAATCTCTCTACCTCTTCCTCTTCCAAGGGTTGGAGACCATTCATCTAACTCTTGGATTCCTAGAGAATAACATGTGGTAGCGTCTGTGATCGTTGAGAAGTTGTTCATGTGGAGAACAAGAGAAATTTTGAGAGGTTTGGGAGCTGTGAAGCACAGATACTTCATGTGAGACAAAGAATCCGTATCAGACACATATCGGATATCGATACTTCCAGATACTTCTCAGATACGTATTTGACACGCGATTTGACATATCAATTTTTACGCGTACCTTTTTTTTAAAAGAAAAAAGATAAGCAACTCATCTAATCTTTCCCAATCTAAAACTAGGCAACTTAAAAAGCTTACTACTCGAGTCCAAAACTAAAAGTAAAAAAAATAAATAAAAGACCAAACCCTAGAATCATCTAATCTTCATCTTCGCATTTGAGTCCCACAAAGTCCCTCAAAATATAAACCATTTAGATATCTTCAACAATTCAAGAAAGGAGTTCTTCGTTTATCTTTATACTTATCCCTCTAATCTTATTCTTCTTCTTTGTAATATGAGCCACTTTTCTATTGCATTTTATTAACTATTATACTTCAACATCTTAGATGTTACTTTTTTTTTTGTATTGTATTTCAGTGTTTGTATTCTATTTTGTGCTATTGTTATTAACTTGTATGCTAAATTTATCTATATCCTAGATTTTTTTAAAGAAATAAAATGTATCTTCAATGTATCAATATCCTCGTTTTTCTTAATATATATATATATATATATATATTAAAAAGATATATAAAAAGAATGACGTATCCATAGAGGTATCCGTATCTTAGTTTTTTAGAAATTGGCGAATCACCGTATCTGATCGTATCCGTATCGTGTAACCGTATCTGTGTCTGTGCTTCATAGCTTGGGAGTCTACAAAGGTAAGAACCGTTCATCTCTTTGTTTCTCCCTTTACAAAGCATGTTGTATATGATGTTTATCCTTTTATTTTCTGTTTTAGTTGCTGTCTTTTGTTGTTTTGAAATGGAAAAACCGAATGCAAGACGATCACATCTCCTCGTTCCACAATCTCCCGTATCAGGTGATATTTCCTTTCAATATGTTTTCATCAATTGTGGCTGCGAGGCTTTTTAGAGTTTTCTACTATCCTACAATTGTCACAGTATAAGGTGATAGGCAAGTCCATGTTTGCAACGAATTTCAAATAACTTAGGAACTTCCTAAGCCAAACTACTTCCATTGCTGCTTCACAAGCAGTTACATATTCAGCCTCTATATTGGAGTCTACAATGCATCCTTGCTTGATGCTACGACATACTACAGCTCCCCCGTTCAGGGTGAACAATGATCCTGACGTGGATTTCCTAGAATCCTTGTTAGTTTGGAAATCAAAATCGGTACCGAAACGATCAAGTCCTTAGCTCCATACACCAGCATGTAGTCCCTCGTTCTCCTAAGATACTTGAGGATGTTCTTAATGAAGGAAATCGTAAACAAGATTTCCATGAGTAGCGGAACAATACTATTCCAAATTACAATCATGAATGAACATAACATTTACAATCGACTTCAAACAAGCAGTTATGTGATTCATACAAAAATTACAGCATGAATAATACATATAAACAGAGAGTAAAACTCTATGCACATAGGCAGATGCGTCTCCACCTCTGTTGTGCGACCGCTCGAACAATCAACAATCACGAATGCTCGATCTACACAACCGCAACACTGCACGAACACTTCGTGCTCATCCTCAACAATATCCTCGGTCATGATCTCCTCCGCAACACGAACGAACACCACGCTCGTCCTCAGCGACACGAACGACCTCTACAGCACCACGAACGACCTCCAAAAAACCTCGATGGTGTCGAGTTGAGTTTGACACCACCAACAAGGTGACCTTGGTATTCTCGGTGTGAGAATCCAGAGGGTGGGCTCTATTCGAACTTGGTATGAGGTAGACGAAGGAGGAAACAACGATCGCGTACACGACTAGGCAAGTGGGAGAAGGCGGAGACCTATCGTATAGGTTGATGCCCAATAATTTAAATAAAGCTATACGATCGTTGTTTATTGGATATAAGTAAATTCCAGAATTAAATAACACTTATTTTATTCATTGAACAATGTGTATCTTTACAAAACAACGAGACTCCGGGAGAATAAGGACACCAATCCTAACAATCTCCCACTTGTCCTATGTACAATACAATATAAAAATGTACAATATACAATAAACTAGGGCGTACCCCAATATCATCTCCCACTTGCCCTAGACAAGATGTTGCATGTCCCGTAGTCCCAGACTCTCCAGGTGACCCTCGAACACTTTAGCCGTGAGGGCCTTTGTAATGGGATCAACAAAGTTGTGCTTCGTTGCGATCTGTTTGACTATCACATCACCACGGTGCATAATCTCCCTGATTAGGTGATATTTTCGTTGTATGTGCTTACCCCGATGATGACTTTGAGACTCCTTCGAGTTTGCCACAGCCCCATTGTTGTCACAATAAAGAGTGATAGGAAAATCCATGTTTGGAACAACTTCCAAATCTGTAAGGAACTTCTTCAGCCAAATAGCCTCTTTAGCTGCTTCACAAGCCGCTACGTATTCGGCTTCCATAGTGGAGTCCGCGATGCATGCTTGCTTGATGCTTCGCCAAACTACAGCCCCTCTATTCGGAGTAAACACTGACCCCGATGTCGATTTGCGAGAATCTTGATCGATCTGAAAGTCAGAGTCCGTGTATCCTGTAAGGATCAGATCTTTATCTCCATACACAACCATGTAGTCCCTCGTTCTCCGAAGATACTTGAGGATCGTCTTGACCGCCGTTCAGTGATCAAATCCTTGATTGGACTGATACCGACTGGCAATCTCTACTGCATAGAAAATGTCGGGTCTGGTACACAACATTGCATACATCAAGCTTCCTATAGCAAAAGCATAGGGAATCCGTCTCATCATCTCAACCTCTTGAGGTGTCGTAGGACATTGATCCTTAGACAGAACGATTCGATGCCTGAAAGGTAACAAACTTCTCTTGGAATCCTGCATCCTGTACCTGATCAACATTTGATCATTGTACGATGCTGAGATAGGGCTAACCGTTTGTTCTTACGATCCCAAATGATCTGGATCCTGAGAACATACTGTGCCTCACCCAATTCTTTCATTTGGAACTGGGCAGCTAGCTGATGACGGGAAATTAGACGTCAAATATTCGACAACTAAAATCCCTAGGACACAATATGCGATGCATGTTTTTAAGGTATGTGTTGATAGTCATGCGTCGATGGTCATGCGTTGGAATGATAATGCATTACAAAATATATGCGATGACCATGCGCCCTGTCACAAGTTTTCTTGCATTCAGGCTAAGTATAATGTGAACGCAAGTTTCTCGGGTGATCCGAGGTCGAACACGGGGAATTGTAGCAAAATGAATGCGCTAATGTGCATATGGCGGTTAAATAAAAGAATGTTGGAGGGGTTGCAAAGTTAACTCTACTCCTACTCCTAGCTAACAGACAACGCAATGAGAATATGAATGAGAGGTAGAGGCATGGCAACTCTTGACATGAAACAAATGAATGGGAAAGATAGATAAAATGTGGAGATGTTTTCATTACATTACTTAAGAGTGACCGCAAGGGCAACCTTAGTCAACGTAAGCCATGCAATCATGCTACACACATGTGAACCTAACTCTAGGACGTATGCGGTGGATATGCGATAATGCAGAGGAACCTATGCTTGCCTAGACCTCCATAACCCGCTCACTAGCTCTCGCCGCATGAGCGTGCTAGCCGCATACCACTTTATCGCATGCAATATCCTATCTGTAGGGCGATAGCAAATGGAGCTTATCCCTAAGTTCCCAGCAAACGGAGCTTATCCCTAAGTTCCTCATTCTTGCCTATTCGTTCCAATCCGCTCTTTCGAGTCTTAGATTTGGGTTTTAGACTACTTTTCCAAGTATGCCTAAATGATGAATGAAGCACTCATAGGACAAGGTAACCGCATAAACTTTGCTGACCTAAGATTGTTCCTATCCCTAATGAACAATGCATACATTGCTTAATACGACCAACTACTTACCCTCCCGGGTAGTTGGTTGTTGCTGACTTTACTCATAGACAAGCAATGCATCAGCCTATAGATAGACGTTGCCGTAGTTTCACACTAAGCAAATAAGGTTACTCATACACTCACATAACGCACACCACTCAGTGGGTTGCTACATGCTTCATATCCCTAATCCACATGACTAAGTATGCGATACCCAAGCAATCTCACTAAGTGTTGCAATGAAAGTAAATATGCTAAGCAAAGAAGATGGAGATGGAGTCAAATGAGATAGAAAAATGCATTGAAAACAAATTGTATTAATTCCTTAATCACAAAATGTCATACAATACAATATAAGAAAAGAAAGGAAAATGAAATGACCGGCTGGAAGCAAAGACTTGCTTCCAGCAGATATGCGTCAAGGCTGTCGGTGGTGCCATGGATGGGTGGTAGAGCAGACTCTCCCGAGATCTAGCTCTGATCGAAGGCTTCGATCGTCACTTGGAATGAATGAAGGAGGTGAAGAGCTCTCAAGCGTCTTCTCACGCATTTTTTCTGGGTCGTAGGGAAAACCCTGGGTTGTAGGGGTAATCCCTACTTCGATCGTCACTTGGAATGAATGAAGGAGGTGAAGAGCTCTCAAGCGTCTTCTCACGCATTTTTTCTGGGTCGTAGAGAAAACCCTGGGTTGTAGGGGTAATCCTTAGACAAGTTGGAATTCTGCTCAGCGGCTTCTCTTTATAGAGTTTGGATCGCCGACAGCATTTAAGGACTGTTCTGATTCTGACATTCGGCGCGTTAGTCCTTTTCTGAACCTCTACCGCCAACGATGTGGTAGGTGAAATGTCAACATCAGCTTATGATTTGCTCGAGGTAGATGCGTTGATGCGTTCATTCCACCAACCTTGCGTTGATCCCATTAGTATGCGTTATCGCGTAGCCGCAATCATTTAATGATCGCATTCGCTTAATACTGCAACTCTACACAATAACCGCAATCGTTTGATGAGCGCAACTCCCATGCGATGCATGCATACGGCTGGTTACCGCAACATCCATGCGTTGATCGACGCGTTCTCCTTTGCGATGGAGAGTTTCTCCGCATGTCGTACGGTGGTCCGGTTTCTGCGTTTGTGTCCACTTTCTATATTAGCTACAAAAATAGAACATTGAATGCATAATAACGAATAATAACGGGTTAGCTGAGATTCATCATGCTGATCAACGCAAGCTCACTTTTTCGTGAATTCCTAGCATAATTGCCGCATATTCTGCTTAAAAATCTTCATAATTCTAAGTAAAAAGCCTAAGATGACATGCATTTTTGCACGTCATCACTAGCTAACTCTTAATATCGGTCAGATATCCTACATCATTCCCAATGAGTAGGATATCATCCACATACAGTACTAGGAAAGCTATTGAGCTGTTGATGATCTTCTTGTAAACACAAGGCTCATCAACGTTTTGGTCAAAGCCAAACGACTTGACAGTAGTGTCAAATATGATATTCCAAGATCGAGATGCTTGTTTCAGCCTATAAATGGACCTATTAAGCTTGCAAACTCTTTGCTCTTGATCTGAAACTACGAACCCCTCTGGTTGAGTCATATAGATGGTCTTCTCAAGATTACCATTCAGAAAGGCAGTCTTGACGTCCATTTGCCATATTTCATAATCATAAAATGTGACTATGGATAGGAG
Source organism: Benincasa hispida (assembly GCF_009727055.1). NCBI lineage: Eukaryota > Viridiplantae > Streptophyta > Magnoliopsida > Cucurbitales > Cucurbitaceae > Benincasa > Benincasa hispida. The sequence goes on along the minus strand of NC_052349.1, from coordinate 20,583,095 downwards.
AATCCTGATAGACTTTAACATGACAACAAGTGAGAAAGTTTCCTCATAGTCAACTCCTTCAACTTGGGTATAACCCTTTGCCACGAGTCTAGCCTTAAAGGTTTGCACCTTTCCATCTACACCTCTCTTTCACTTATAGATCCACTTACACCCAATAGGTCTTACCCCATCATGTGGATCAACAAGCTCCTAGATGTTGTTGAAGTACATAGACTCCATTTTTTGGTTCATTGCTTTAACCCATTCATCTTTGTCAACATCCTCCATTACTTTCTTAAAAGACAACAGATCCTCGACCCATCATTCGTAATGACGTTTTGGGCTTCAGTCAAACCCATGTAGTGATCCGGTGGGTTCATAACCCCCCTACTACGTTGAGGCAGCCTCAATTCTCGAGCTGGTTGACTAGACGTCCCGACCTCAACAACTCTTGTTGATCTGTCGGCCTGTTCAACAACTCTTGTTGAACCCTCAGCAGTCTCAGTCTCACTTGAGATCTCACGTAAAACGAGCTTACTTCGTGGCTTATGATCCCTTATGTGATCTTCTTCCAAGAAGATAGTATTAGTGGAAATAAACACTTTGTTCTCACTCGGATCATAGAAATATCCTCCTTTTGTTTCCTTGGGGTAGCCCACAAAGAGGCAAACCTTCGAACGCGTTTCCAACTTCTTTGGGTTAGTCACTAGCACATGTGCCAGACAGCCCCAAATCCTGAAGTGGTGTAAATTACCTTTACGACCTCTCCATAATTCAAAAGGTGTTTTAGAAACACAGGAACATTGTTCAGGATATAACATGCAGTCTATATTGCATAACCCTAAAACGAGTCTAGAAGATGAGCATAACTCATCATAGACCGAACCATGTTCAACAAGGTCCTGTTTCTCCTTTCTGATACACCATTCTGTTGAGGTGTACCAGGGGCCAAGAGTTTGGATGCAATCCCATGTTCTATCATATAGTTCTGGAATTGGAGGTTCATATACTCTCCACTACGATCAGATCATAGTGTTTTTATCTTCTTACCTAACAAGTTTTCAACTTCAGCCTTATACTCCTTGAACTTGTCAAGGACTTCAGACTTATGTTGCATTAGGAAAAGATACCCAAACCTTGAATAATCATCTATGAAAGAGATGAAGTATTCATACCCACCTCGAGCTCTAACATTCATCGAACCACAGAGGTCTAAATATACAAGCTCCAAGGCTTCCTTGGCTCTGTAAACTTTTCCAGTAAAAGGTCGTTTGGTCATCTTACCTTCGAGGCATGATTCACATACCGGCAAGGAGTTTTATTCTGAACTCTTTAGAAGTCTACTTTTCACCAACTTCTCAATCCTATTGAGGTTGATGTGACCTAACCTTAGATGTTAAAGATGGGCATTTTCCTTTGGAGAAACCTTTGGTCTTTTAGCTTTTGTTGTCGTACTGAACATTTCAGTGTTAAGCAACGCTTTTATGACTAACGACCTTAGTACATATAAGTTATTTTCCATTGAACCATAACCAATCTCCATTCCATTCTTGAAAATAAACACTTTATTCTCAGAAAAGGAGACGGTGTAGCCTTGTTCAATGAGACAAGAAATCGAGATTAAGTTCCTCTTAATATGAGGAACTACAAAAACATTATCCAGTAACAAATAATGTTTCTTGTAAAAAATAACTTCAACCTGCCTACAACAACAATTGAAACAACCTCACCAGTACCGACTCGAAGAGTCATCTCTCCTTATGACAACGTTTGCCAGGAACTGAATCCTTGGTAAGAGGAACTGACATGATTAGTAGCACCTGAATCAAAGATCTAGGAAGAATCATCATTCTCTACCAGACATGTCTCTACGACCAATAAATCATATTTACTGTCTTGTCTCCTCTTTTGGAGAGTAGTGGGATGGAGGTCGTTTGCCACGAAATTCGTTTCACACGATTCTTTCCACTGTAAATAATCAGTCATTTTAAAAGCTTTAAACGAAAATACTACGAGTTGCTGAAAAGAAACACATTGACCTACGTTAAGTTTTAAGCAAATACCCGTTGTAAAACAAAACAACATCCAATAAGGTTTTAGCAAAACTAACATGAACACCGTGTGACATCTAGTTTCGCAATGACGCTTCAAAGGTTTAGGACAAAAGCCGCCGAAGGGAGGTCAGTTATCCCTCCTCTGAATTGAGAAGTTCTCAACCGGTCATTAATACCAAAACAACTCTTGTTCCTATAACGACAAGCCATCATTGATTTGGCCAAGAGATCATTAACTTAGTTAACAATCTCCCGTAAGTGTGACCCACCATTTTAAGCCCTAAGGTCCGTCCCAAAAGGCCAATCTGAAGGGAAAAAATCCGATTGGGGGAAAACCTAAAGCGACCCTATCCATTTTTGGAGTTCACCTTGATAGACCAACTGCACAAAACCCATCCGAACGGGGCCGCTATGAAGGCGACACGAGGGCGTACAGAATGATCTCACGGTGTGAACCAATGATAGAGATCATAGGACGTGTTGACACATACCCTTCACCCACTTACTATAAATACTCTCTCCGTCCACCTTGATATTGACTCATGCAAACACCATCCGAAGGAGGATGCATCCTGGGCATCTCGAGGCCAAGCATGAATCTCACAGTGTGAACATACAGGGAGAAACATGAGTGGAATCATAGACATATCTGATACACCTCCTCCTCCCACTGAGTATTTTATAACCTAGGGTTTAGATCACTTAGAAAAACACGGCTAAGGATTTTAACTAAGTGACTTTTAGGTTTTTCCAAGAGTAACTTTTACCCTGGATAGTTGAACAACTTTTGATAATCATCCATTAAACTCTTTAACGGAGTCTTTGACCAAAACGTCGCACGTTTGTTGAAAATCTATCTAATTCACCTTTCCAGGTAGGTTCCCAGGTAGGGGTGTTACGTTTCCGTCAACTTAAGAACCCTAGCTAGCCAGAACCTGCCTTAGACAAAAGGTCCCTTATAGATAGGTTTACAACAAATTTAATCTTTGATTCAACCAATTTAATCCTATTAAATCGATTTTAAAAGATTAATCTAGGTTACTAAACTCTTTTGAACCACTTGAACTTAGGTCTATCTCAATCCAATTTTAAAACCCTTTTAAAAAAACTTGAGTTCACCCTAAGTCCACATGCAACTCTGAATTATTGATTTTAGGTCTAATTTCCTTTATAACACTTATAAATGAAAACAACCACCACAATGCAAGGCTAACACATGCAAGGCATTCATAACGATTATAAACAGCCTAAGTGTCATGCTCAATGCATTGTCCATTCATTGCTACTTCTTTTATAAAACACCTATACAAAATAGTAATGAAACAAGAAAAACATGCTTCCATTCACCTATAGACTATAACAATTATAATAAAAGGATGATGCATGATAATGATCAATGCATGCAAAATATAACTCTTATATTTCATGATGCATGCGCATGCTTTCAAGTAATTTCTTCATGCAATATTATAACATTTATAATACATGATGCATGATCAATTGCACAACCTAAGGTGATTTTTTAACTATATGACAAACACTTTGGCATATAAGTACCATACATCACATGTATAAGCAATCAAAGTTGAGAAACCGGGTAAATTGCCTTAAAACACAAAAGAGAAGCTAACTATTACAAAGACAAAGAGTCTCCAGTTCAAATAGGCGAACCGAGTCTTGAACTGCTCAGCAAAGCATGGCTTCTCCAACCATCGTGTACTAAGCACCCCACGATCGTCTACACGATAAAACAAACTCTTCGTTCTATTGCTTACCAGCGCTCCCAGAGTTAAAACGATCGTTTAGCATTTACTATACGATCGTCTAGAAAAATCCAAACGATCGTTTAGATATTACAACATGATCGTGTACCTTTACTAAGCGATGAAGCCTGAGTACAGGATTGTTTAGCGCACTTCGCACAACGCCCGCCTTCCGTGATCGTCTAAGCGAATACGATGTCGCGAAGCACCATCCCCTAAGCGATCGCTTAGCTAGCATCTTCGTATTGCATACACACGATCGCATAGGTAGTAATTTAGCGATGAAGCTTGCTAACTACACAATCGTGTAGCGCGCGCCTTCTACTAAACGACGAGCATCACATGCTCCAACTATGATCGCCTACCTCTAGTGCCTACGCGATCGTGCAACCAAAGACACACGATATGGTAAACGATTTACCCCATCGCTTATCATTAGCTAAATGATCGATTAGAAAATACTACATGATCGTCTAAAACGAAAAATCTAAATGATCTCTTAGTAAAATCCCTACTATCGTTTACCTGAGGCTACACGATCCGACTAATGCTTAGTCTTCTTCTTTGTTGAGAACTGCATCGCCATGCGCTGAAGCTTCATCACAAACGACTCGACGAACTCGAACTTTTCGAATTACAGACTCGATTGCAAAGTTAATTTCGCCCAAAAAAACACAGAGGTCCTTACAATTAATACTTTGTAATATCGAAAGATTTAACAAAAAGGAAATTTAAACCCGAAACCTTAAAAAAAAATCATCCACAAATGCGGAAAATGGTTAACTACAAATGTAGAAAACCACCGCGACTGTAAAAAGCGTTCAATTCAGATCTATAATTTGGAATATCAGAGAACCTGGCTCTCATACCAATTGAAGGAAATCGGAAACGAGATTTCCATGAGCAGCGGAACAAGACTATTCTAAATTACAATCATGAATGAACATAACATTTGCAATCGACTTCAAACAAGCAGTTATGCGATTCATATAGAAATTACAGCATGAATAATACACATGAGCAGAGAGTAAAACTTTACGCACATAGGTAGATGCGTCTCCACGCTCCATTGTGCGACCGCTTGAATAACCAACAATCACGAACGCTCGATCTACACGACTGCAACACCGCACGAACACTTCGCGCTCGTCCTCGATGATCTCCTCGGTCACGATCTCCTCCACAATACGAATGACACGTGCTCGCCTTAGTTGGCCTCCACAGCACCATGAACGGCCTCCAAAACCTCGATGGTGTCGAGTTGAGTTTGACACCACCAACAAGGTGACCTTGGTATTCTCGGTGTGAGAATCCAGAGGTGGGCTCTGTCCAGACTTGGTATGAGGTAGACGAAGGAGGAAACAATGATCACGTACATGTACTAGGCAAGTGGGAGAAGGCGGTAACCTATCGTATAGGTCGATGCCCAATCGTTTTAGATAAAGCTATGTGATCGTCTAGCAAAAGGTATGCGATCATTTAGCTTTATCGTTTATCTCGGTTTGTCATCTAACAGACACTACACGATCATTTACCTTGGGCCAACGATCGTCTAGCAAAGCTATGCGATAGTTTAGTAAATACTGCAACGATCGTTCTAGCTCGCACTTGTACAATCGTTTAGTACGCCCAGCGTCATTTAGTAAATCTGTATTTTACTTGATGACCACCGTGAGTTTTCTAAACGCTTGAGAGAAAACTCAAAATCCTTTTCAATCTTTTGTAAAACTCTTTTTTAAAAAATAGGAAAACCACTTTCCTTTAATTCCACGGTTATCATGACTCCAATAACCACCCATTACTTTGGTTATTTTTAAAGAAAAAGAATTAATTATCCAATAATATTAATATATTATAAATTATAAATGATAACAACTTATCATAACTATATTTACAACCTATAGTTTTAATATTTCATATCTCATGAAATATATAACCATAGTTCTTTTTCTATTCCATGGTACTATGTAAATTTCATTTACATCAATCTCCACTAGATGTATCTTTATACATCATACCGATTATATCATATATAATCAAAATACCTCTTGTCAATTTGAACATTTCAAATGAACACCAAAAACTGATCCTCAATAGAATCCAAGCTACCAAGGGGACCTCATGGACCTGTAGCTCTGAAGCTTCAACGGTACGTGAATAACCGACTAAACTCTTTAGTCACGGGATCCACCATCTGTTAACTGCCAGACACTCTACTAAAGACCAACAGCTGAATTCTTCTCACTACAGATATGTTATGTGTCCATCTAAACCAATCAGTAGTGCAACAACCCTTCACAGATCGCTCGTAAGTACAGTTGGGCCAATAACCGTTATGCCCCTGTAGTTACATCTGTCTCCTTAAGTACCACTGATCCCTCTAATGAACATAAGTCATAGTCCTACTATGACTGAGTCTTCTCTTTCAAAGAGAAGTTGTGGCCACTATGTTCAAGCCCCAGAATCAGCTCTTAAGGGAGCAATCTCTTTACTTATCCCTACTTCGGGAAAGAAGTGAATTCCATCTTGTGGATTGAGTTCCCAGCTCCCAGATCAGACAAGTCCCCAAAAAGGTAGGCATGTTGAGTTGGCAATCTGGCCACTCTCACCCATACTAATCAAAGGACCACTCTCAAAGGTAGGATTTCCCAAAACACTCAGGATTGAGGTCGTGTCACCTATGATCATTTAGGTGAGATGTAAGTCTCAAGTATCAACGGCGTTATATACAGAGTCTAGTCATCTCGTGGTCCAGGTCTTATACAAACTTTTTGTATAGGACACCCCCGCTTCATGTCTCCACACGAAGGGTCAGGATCTACCATCTGTAGTAGTTTACAACACTTGCAAACCTCTACAAAGCGGGCCGTATCCGTAGTGTCACCAGGATCAGGTATCCCACCTTAATCCTTATACTACAGACCGATTTAGGTTATCACTTAAGGCATGATCCACTTGTATATCACATATACATGCTTAAGTTCATATAAGATAACTAAGGAGCTTTGTTTCTTGGATATGAGTAAATGCTAGAATTAAATAACACTTATTTTATTCATTGAACAATGTGTATCTTTACAAAACAACGAGACTCCGGGAGAATTAAGACACCAATCCCAACACTTAACTGCAGTCCATGGTTAACACTGGATTGGACTGATACCTACTGACTGTTCCCACTGTATAAGTTTGGCCTAGTGCATAGCATAATATACATTAAGCTGCCCACAAGTGAGGCATATGGAATACTTCTCATATCCTTAATTTCTTGAGGTATCTTAGGACACTGTTCCTTAGACAAGTGAACCCCGTGCCTAAAAGGTAATAAACCCATTTTTAGAGTTATGCATCAAATATCGAGTCAACGTTTTGTTAATATAAGTTGCTTGAGATAAAGCCAACGTTCTATTCTTACGATTCCTAATAATTTGGATCCCAAGAACATACAATGCCTTTCCCAAATCTTTCATTTGCAATTGGGCTGCTTGCCATTTTTTTAATATCAGTAAGGTATCCTACATCATTCCCAATGAGTATTATATCATCCACATAAAGTGCCAAAAAAGCTATTTTACCATTGATGATTTTTTTGTGGACACAAGGTTCATCAACATTCTGATCAAAACCAAAAGATTTGATTGCAGTATCAAATCTAATATTCCAAGATCTGGATGCTTACTTCAACCCATTAATGGATTAATTAAGCTTACAAACTTTTTGCTCTTGACCTTGGGCTATGAACCCTTCGGGTGTTGGAGTCAATGTCCTATACCGAGTGTATCTTGTAGTTTGTAAAGACAAATTATATATCTAATAAAACAATAGGTATTTTATTAATGTTTAGACTGCATTAAATCAATCCAATAAACTAAGGTCCAAGGTTATTTTATGAAACTTAAACATATATATGGAGACATATAGGTGGATTATGTTTAAATGATAGCCTAACGGACTGTAGTAGATGGATAAGGCTGGGTATCTTATCCTAGTGATACTACGAATATGACCTGCTTTGTAGATGTTACAATTTTTGTAAAGTGCTACAAATGATCTGATCCTGATCGTTCATGTGTAGATATGTGAGTGGGGATATTCTATACAAAGAGTTTGTATAAGACTGAACTGCTAAATGAATAGTCTCTCTATATAACATCGTTGCTAAAAGAGACTTACATTTCACTAGGATGATCATAGGTGTCTTGACCTTAATCCTGAGTGAATTGTGAACTCCTGTCTATGAGGGCAATCATTTGATTTGTATGGGTAAGAGTGGCCTTGTTAGCCGACTTAACAAGCCTACCATTTTGGGGATTTGTCCGAGTAGGGAGTTGGGAACACAACTACACAAGATGGAATTCATTCCTTTCCCGACCTTAGAAAGTAGATAAATTGCTTTCTTAATAGCTGATTCCGGGTCTTGAACATTGAGGCCTTAACCTCTCACTGGCCTGAGAGGTGTTAGTTTATAGTTGGACTATAAATTGTTTGTTCATTAGAGGGATCAATTGTATTTAAGAAGTTAGAATCAACTACATGGGTAAAACAGTATTTTAACCCAGGTATAGTTATGAGCAATTTGTGATGGGTCAACTCACTGTTGTTTGGTTATATCTGTGGATATAGAAATAAATCTACAATACGAAGAGTGCAGTTATCGGTCTTTAATGGACTGACCAATAGTTAATGAAAATTGATTAATTTAATTAATTAATCTTATATCATTGGAGCCTCTAATCTATAGGTCCATAAGGTCCCCTATTAGCTCACTAAATGATATATAAGAGGAATGATTTGATTTGCTTAAATCAATTGCATATTAATGAGATTAATATAATATGGTTAACTATAGATGTGATCTATAATTAAGAGAGAAAAATATTTGAATAAGATTCAAATATTAAAGGAATGTATACATATAATATGTGATAATTATATGTTGATTAATTCTACATTAAATATGATTTAATATAGTCATTTAATTGATTAATTAATGGTTAATTAATTAATTGATTTTTGAGAAGTAGTGATAAATAAACCTATGATGTTTATTAATTAATTAATTAATTATATTAAATTTGATTTAATATATATGGTTATTTAATTATTGGACTAATTAATTAAATTAAAACTAGAGTAAGACTAGGAAATACTAGGAGAAGGGGTCACCCCTCCTCTATAAATAGGTCTTCATGGCCCATATTCGTGACACATTTGAATTAGGACTTATGAATCCTAGTCTCCTACAACTTCTCTTCAATTTCTCTTCTTTTCTCTACTACTTCTTCCTCTTCCAAGTCTTGGAGTTCACACATCCAATTCTTGGGATCCTAAAGAATAACAAGGTTTCACTTACGGTAGTGTCCCTTGATCATTGAAGAGGCGTTTCGGAGAAGACACGGAGGGAATCGTGAAGAACTTGGGAATCTACAAAGGTAAGTTTTAGCTCTTCCCTCTTTTCTTCTTAATTCATGCTAATCTTGATTGTTTATCCATTATGTTATTATTTTTATGCCGTATTTTTTTTATGTAAAATTTAAAACAAAATTGTAAGGCGATCACACACTTTTGCTTGGGATTCGATCCCTTCAATTGGTATCAGAGCCCAATTTGTGTTTTGATTTTTGATTTTTTAGAAACAAAATAAAAATAGAGTGATGGGTTACTTTTAAAATATATGCATGAGATGTATGTGATTTTAATCGTGGTTTGTAGGTTGTCTGTTTAGGTTTTTGGCATTTGGATTTACAGTTTTAATTGATGAGATCAATGTAAAATCCAGTGTTTATGGGTATTCTTTTTAGTCTGAAGTCCGTGTCTTTCGTGACAAAAATTTGTTGTGAAAAGATCTCGGGAAAACAAAGGCAAAACAAGAAAAAACGGAGATAAACAATGCAGTGCAATTCTTCCAGGGACATTTTTTTACAAATTTGTCAATAACTGAAGTGCTAACCGTTGGATCGTGCTCAAATTTGGTCAGTATGTTCAAGAAACCTAGGGTCTCATTTTTAACGATTGGATCGTCGTTTTGAGCTCTGATTTATCCACCATTACCGCTGAATATAATGAGTTTTTTTTTCTTTTTTTTCTTTTTTTTTGTCTTTTTCCGTTTTCCTTTACAATTTTCTAAAATCTAGGGTTTTAGATTTTATTTTGATTTCTAGGAATGCCAATATCTTGTCAACTTTTTTATTTTTTTAATTTAATTATGCATGAGATGTATGATTTAATTTTTTTTTTTTGAATGTTGCATAAAGTGTGTCATTTAGATTCAAAATCCCAATTTAGGATAAACATGTGCGTGCATCATGTCAAAATGTAAGTGTTATATTTTTGGAATGCATCATTAAATTAGCATGCTCATGCATCTTAGTATAAGTGTTATATTATAAGATGTTTGGTACATTAAGCATGTTCATGCATCATACTAGGTTATAATTGTTAGATGTATGATGACATGATGGATATGTGTGCTTAATAATTGTTAGATATAAGTGTTATATTTTTCAATTAAAATAAATTTTGCATTCAGCATGACATTACTTAGATAAAGATAAATGTTATATTTAATCAATGTCTTTGAATGCAATTATAGATTTTACTTTTCATTATTTTATAATGGTTATAAGTATAATGAAATTAGAATTAAAATCTATAATAAAGAGTAGCATGCAAACATAGGTCCAATATAAATTTAAATGATTTAAAATTAATTCACCTAGACTTATGTTAAACACGTTTATAACGAGATTAGAAATAGGTTAATCTTTTAATTCGTTTTAATAAGATTAAAATGAATTTCAATAAGAGATTAAATTTATAAAATAATTGCTCATATAGGACCTTTGTCTAAGGAAAGTTTTGTTTAGGCTAAGGTATTTAACCTCTATCTTATAACTATGACAGTATAGTGCTCATCGAAGGCTGCACCAGTCCTAAAAGAATATAGTGGGGAGGTGCCACCTCTGATAGAGAGAAAGCGAGACGGAAAAGAAGATTCAAGACAGCAAACTCAACGAAGAACATTGAACAACCAGTTCAAATAGACTCTCACACCACAGAACAGAGAGCCAAACCAACCAACTCATAAAGAAACCTTAGAACAATGCAGTCATCAGAAAAGAAAATAAGGAAGCCCTATCCCACAGGAAAACAAAGGATATCTATCATTTCTATTAAGCTTATGGAGATGGAACACCTCTACCTAGGAACCGACCTGGAAGGTGAATTGGGCAAATAGTTTATAAGCATGCAATAAGTTATTGACTTCGTTAAAAGGTTTAACAAATGAAGTCACATATTGTTGAAATATTCAATAAAAGCATTATACTGAACAAATTAGCAAAGACTTAGTTAAAAATAATTATTTATTTTTACAAAGTTAATAAACCTTTTTTTTGTAAAATACTCAGTGGGAGGAAAAAGATATATACTATATGCCAATTTTTTCCACTCACGTTCTCCTTCAAAGTTCACACCTTGAGACTCATACTTGGCCTTGAGGCGCCCTAGAAGCATCCCCCTTCGGATGGTTTGTGCATTAGGTCAATATCAGGGGCAAACTTCATAAATGGTTTTTGGATAGGATCGCTTTAGTTTTTGCCCTAATCGGTTTTTCCCTTCGGTTGGCTCATTGGGACGAAACTCTAGGATCACACTTACAAGAAATTGTTAAGCAAGTTAATAATTTCTTGAACAAATCAATGGTGACTAATCATTATAGAAATAAAAGTTATTCTGGTGTAATGATTAGTTGAGAAGTGTCTCAATTTAGGGAAGGGGTGATTGACCACCCTTCAGTGGCTTTTGTCCTAAATCACTGAAGCATCATTGCAAAATGGAATAATGTTGGGTTCATTATTAGTTTTTGCTAAACTAATTGGATTAAAATGGAGTTTTTCATAAGAATCTAAAATAAGTAATTTGTTTTGTATCAGCAAAAATGACAAGCACTTCAATGAAACTTCTTAATGTTGAAATATTGATTGAATTCAATTATACAACTTGGAAAGAATCAATTAAAACTATGTTCGTGGTTAGCGACCTTAACTTCTTCTTGCCTGAGGAATGTCCTCTAGTTTCAACCCTTGATGCAACATAAAATGTTCGTGATGCATACAAAAGGGAGATGAAGGCCAATCTTGAGGCTCAAGTTCACATTTTGGTGAGCATACGTAATTCCTTAGCCAAAATATTTGAGAGCATGGTCACTGCACTTCAGATCATGCAACCAATGCAAGAGTTGTTTGAGCGAGTGTCCTCACAATTCAAGCAGGATGGGGTTGATATAGAGGAAACTAGTAATGTCAGCTTCATATTTAAACTTTGGTCCGTATTGAACGTCAAGGGACAAATATAGGAGGCAATAGTTGCTAACTCTAGCGAAGTTTATCAAAGAGGTTTGACCTCGGAGGAAAAACTTGGAATTCATAATAAGGGTGTTCAAGTTGATCCCACTGCTTTCCTAAATAGGAAAAACAGTAAATATGATTTACTTGTCTTGGAGTCGTGCTTAGTAGAGAATAATGACTCTGATTGGATAGTTGATTCAGGGGCTACTAATCACGTATGTTCTTCCTATCAGGGATTTAATTTTTGGAGAGAATTGGAAGTTGGGGAGATGACTCTTCGAGTTGGTACTGGTGAGGTCATTTCAACTGTTGTCGTAGGCAGGCTTAAGTTACTTTTGGACAAGAAACAATATATGTTACAAGATGACGTATATGTAGTTCCTAATATGAAAAGGAACTTAATATTTGTTTCTTGTTTGATTGAGAAAAGTTATTCTCTCTCATTCTCTATAAGTAAAGTGTTTATTTTAACAAACGGAATGGAGATAGGATTTGCTTCAAAAGAAAGTAACTTATATGTACTAAGGTCGTTAGTTACAAAGGTTGTCCTGAATATTGAAATTTTCATAATGGCAACAATTGCTAAGAGACCAAGGATTTCTCCTAAAGAAAATGTCCACCTTGGGCATCAACGATTAGGTCATATTAATCTCAATAGGATTAAGAGATTGGTGAAAAATGGACTTCTAAATAGTTTAGAAGAAAATTCTTTATCTATATGTGAGTCATGCCTTGAAGGCAAGATGACAAAGCGACCTTTTATCGGAAAAAGTTAAAGAGCAAAAGAAGCCTTGGAACTTATATATTCAGACCTCTGTGGTCTGATAAATGTAAAAGCAAGAGGAAGGTATGAATATTTCATTTCTTTTATAGATGATTATTCAAGATACGGGTATCTATACCTAATGCAACACAAGTTTGAAGCACTTGAAAAGTTCAAGGAATATAAGACTGAGGTTGAAAACTTGTTAGGTAAAAAGATAAAAACATTGATCTGATCGTGATGGAGAGTATATGAACTTAAGATTCCAGAACTATATGATAGAACATGGAATAACGTCCCAACTTTCAGCCTTTAGTATACCTCAGTAGAATGGTTTAGTCTATGATGAGTTATGCTCAACTTCCTGACTCGTTATGGGAATTTGCAGTGAAGACTGTTGTTTACATTTTGAACAACGTTCCATCAAAAAGTGTTCTTGAAATACCTTTGGAGTTGTGGAGAGTTCGTAAAGGTAGTTTACGCCATTTCAGAATTTGGGGATGTCCAGCCCATGTGCTTATGACAAATCCCAAAAAATTTTAACCTCATTCGAAAGTATGCTTATTTGTAGGTTGCCCCAAGGAAACAAGAGATGGATACATCTTTGATCGAAATGAAGATAAAGTGTTTGCATCGACAAACGCTACATTCTTAGAGGAATACCGCATGAAGGACTAGAAACCATGAAGCAAAATAGTTTTAAGAAAAATTTCTAAAAATACTACTGAAACTTCAACAAGAGTTGTTGAAGAGGCTAGTACATCAATAAGAGTTGTTCATGTTGGTTTGTCTAGTTAAACTAATCCATCTCAAGAGTTGAGATTGCCTCGACATATTGGGAGGATTATGAACCCACCTGTTCGCTACATGGGTTTAATAGAAACCCAAAACATCAAATGATGATGTTGAGGATCCGTTATCTTACAAGAAGGCAATGAAAGATGTTGATAAAGATGAATGGGTTAAAATCGTGAATCAAGAAATGGAGTCTATGTACTCCAATTCTGTCTGAGAACTTGTAGACCAACTTGATAGGGTAAAACCTATACGTTGCAAGTGGATCTACAAGAGGAAAAAAGGTGTAGATAGAAAGGTGCAAACCTTCAAGGCTAGATTAATAGCAAAGGGTTATACCTAGGTTGAGTGAGTGGACTATGAAGAAACCTTCTCTTCTGTTACTATGATAAAATCTATCAGGATTCTCTTGTCTATTGTCACATATTTTCACCATGAGATATGGCAAATGGATGTCAAAGACTGCCTTTTTGATGGTAATCTTGAAGAGATAATCTACAGAAGGATTCATAGTACAGTGTCAAGAGCAAAAAGTTTGCAAGCTCAATCAATCCATCTACGGATTGAAACAGGAATCTAGATCTTGGAACATGAGGTTTGAAGCTACAGTCAAAATCTATGTAGATGATATCCTACTCATTAGGAATTATATGTAGCTTTCTTGGTATTATATGTAGATGATATCCTACTCATGAGGATATATATATATATATATAAAGAGAGAGAGAGATATTAAAAATCTAATTGGGGTGGGGTCCGGGGCGGGAACGAATCAAGGATACCCTCCCCACCCCTGGCCCATCCCCGATTCGAGGATTCTAAAGAGTTCTTAGTTTGACCCCATCCCTATTCAAACTGGGATTTCCCGTCCCGATCGGGGCGGTGCCCCACTAGGAATTTTGCCAACCCTAGCTGCACTCTGCTCACTGTAGTTATATTTCCATGTCCCCGAATATAGACTAATAACAGCAAGTTAGCCCTTCACAAGTGTTTGTAAACCAATTGGGTGAAAATTACCATTTTGCCCCTTAGTGACTTCTATATACTTAAGTACCAGTGCTCCTCTAATGAACAACCTGTTTATGGTCCAACCATTAAACAGAAATCCCTCTCGATTTAGTGAAAGAGTAGTGCCCTTTGTTCAAATTCCGGAGACACCACTTAGGGGAACACTCATCTACTTACCCTAAAGTCGAGAAGGATTGAAATCAATCTTGAATTATTTTGTTCCTAGCTCCCCACTTAATCTTTTCCCCATATTGGTAGGCATATTGAGTCGGCTAACTGGCCACTCTCAACCATACAAATCAAAGGACAATCCATCGTGAATAGAAGTTAATAATAGACTCAGGATTAATACTAAGTTGCCTACGCCATCTTATTAAAATAGAAACCTAACTAGTCAACGGAGTTACATCTAGTGGTTACTATTTCACGGTCCAATCCTATGCAAACTCATTGCATAGGATACCCTACCCCCACTCACAAGTCACCTACATGAACGCGTTGGATCATTTCGTTTGTATCAAATACAAAGTGGGTCATATCCATAGTGTCACCAGGATAAGGTAACCAACCTTATCCCTATACTGTAGACCCTTTAGGTTGTATCTTAAACATTGATCCCTGTATATCTCCAATACAATTTAAGACTCATAAGACAGACTAAGATGTTAATTTATTGGATTTAGGGTTATCAAGACAAAACAAATACAATACAATCAATAACACTTATTGAAATAACATCGATAACTCTTTATTGATGACAATCAATTATTTACATTTACTATCTACGAGTTTTAGCATAAAACCCAACGAGGAAGAAGATGAAGCTTCTCTTGGGAATTATAAGGTCTTAAATGCCATATTTAATGGTGTAGACAAAAATATTTTTCACTTGATCAACACATGTATATCTGCCAAAGAAGCCATGGATATTCTTGTTGTTGCACATGAAAGAACATTCAAAGTCATGATGTCACGATTACAACTACTGGCCATAAAATTTGAATCCCTGAAAAGTTAAGACGATGTGACTATTACCGAATTCAATGTCAGAGTCCTTGACATTGCAAATGAATCATTTTCTCTAGGAGAAAAGATTCATGAAGAAAAGCTTGTACAAAAAATTCTCAGATCTCTCCTCAAGAGATTTGGCATGAAGGTCAACGCTATTGAGGAAGCTCAGGAAATTTCCTCCATGAAATTTGATGATCTTTATTATTTTTTACTAACTTTTGAAATGTCATTCAATAATAGTACTGAGAAAGGAAATAAGAGGATTGCTTTGCAGACGTCAAATTCTTTTAGATCAGGAGAAGAATTTGAAGAAAATCTTGTTGATGCAATCTCCTTATTGTCAAAGCTATTCTCTCACGTGTTGAAGAAATTTGAGAAGAAGTCAAGATTTTATTCTCTTAGAGTGGCAAAAAATGGCAGTAATTCTGGATCGTCCACTTAGAGACCTCAACGTTCTAAGAAGGACTCTAACAAATCACGAGGGAATGATATAAACAAAGATAAGTTGTTTCATTGCAGAGAATGCGAAGGATTTGGTCACCATCAATCAGATTGCCCTACTTTTCTTAAGCGACAAAACAAAAGTTATATGATGGCCCAATTTGATGAAGAGTCTGATGTCAGTAGTGTTGGGGTTGATGACCTAAATCTCATAGGGTCCTGTAGTTTGTAAACATTTGTATGAATAAACATTCTATGATTTATGATATATGATATTTTATTCACTTCTGTCTATGAAATATATGATATTTTAGTTGCATTAAGCACAAACCAATAAACTAAGATCCATGGTTGTCATTTTAACTTAAACATGTATGTGGAGACATACAAGTGGATCGTGTTTAAGTCATAACCTAAATGGTCTATAGTATATGGGTAAGGCTGGATACCTTATCTTGGTGACATTACAAGTATGGTCTGCTTTGTAGGTGTTATAAATGTTGTAAAGTGTTATAAACGATCTGACCACAAAATGTTTAGTCTCGTTAGATAGCGTCGTTCATAATGGAGACTTTCATTTCACTAGAATGACCATAGGTAACATGACCTTAATCCTCAGTGAGTTGTGAACTCCTGCCTATGAGAGCCGTTCTTTGATTTGCATGGGTGAGAGTAACCAGATCGCCGACTCAACAAGCCTACCATTTTGGGGATTCGTCTTATTGAGGAGCTGGGAACTCAGCTACACAAGATAGAATTCACTCCTTCTCCGAAGTAGGGGTAAGTAGATAAATTGCTCCCTTAAGATTGATTTTGGGTCTTGAACAATGTGGCACCACCCCTCTCTTGACTCGAGAAGGTTTAGTCATAATGGGACTATGATCTACTACTCATTAGAGGGACCAGTGGTACTTAAGGTGTTAGATGTAACTACAGAGGCAAAACAGTAATTTGGCCAAACTATACTTACAAGCGATTTGTGAAAGGTCATCATACTATTGATTGGTTATATCCAATGGACACAAAAATATATCTGTAGTGCGAAGAGTGTAGTTGTGGGTCTTTAGTGGAATGCTCGACAATTAATGGATGGTGGATAATGTGATTAAAGTGTTTAATTAATTATTCACGTATGTTGGAGCTTCAAGCTACAGGTTCATAGATCCCCTTGGTAGCTCAATGGATTTAAGTAGAGAACCAGTTTTTGGGTAAATTTGAAATGTTCAAATTAATAAGAGGGAATTTGGTTATATATGATATAATTCAATTAATTCAATTATATATGATATAATTGATATAATGTATTTGATACATTATTGTGTAACTGAAGGAACTAATATTTGAATATGATTCAAATATATTTTCTATGAATTAGATTCATAGTTATTAAGTTTAATATAAATATGATTTATTTTAAATGCCATAAAATAGAGAAAAATAACTATGGTTTATATATTGTATATGATACAATATTAACACTATAGGTTATAAATATAATATGATAAGTTAGTTATCATATTTATTTATATTTATTAATTATTTGATAATTAAATTATTTTTTCTTCATAACCACCCTTACTGGGTAGTTATTGGCAAAAGTGGGATGAATGAAAATGGTTTTCTAATTTTTCAATTAGATATCATAGACGCAATTAACAATCGAGTAACGATTGCTTGAAAAACTATACAATAGCCTCATTATCTACACGATCGAGAGACTTGTCTATGCGATAGACTTGTTCACTTACATGATAGTGTTGCTCGTCTACTCGATCGTTTTCCTCCTCCACACAAAACTTCCCCTCTAACCAAAATTAGCCAGAGCCTACCACTCCTGGATTCTCATGTAAGTGAATACCAAGGTCACCAAGTGGTAGTATCCTATTGGTTCGAGGATTGAGTTGTTGTTTGCTGCTTGTTCGAGAGGAGTGTTCGTGACTTGTTCGAAGCATTCATGAACAAGTTAGATTGAGAGTTTATTTGAAGAACGGTTCTTCAAAGGTATAGTCTCTTGATCCTTTGTTTTTATTTCAAAGCATGTTGTAACTTAAGATTTATGCATAATTTGTTCTTGTATGACTGTAAATGTATGCGTTCAATCACAATGGGATTTGGACGATCCGCTTCTGCTGAAAGGTTCTCTGTAAATGGAGTTCTTTCAAGTGGTGATTCTAAAAAATATGTCAAGGCTTTTGTCAGTTGCATTTCATCAGATAGCTCTATAAATAAATAGCTTATAGATGAGCTCTAAAAAATAGTTGGTGTTGATGAATCTCATGGCTCATCAACTGCAGTTGCCTATCGAGATCTTTACAAGCAAAAATGTAAAGATACTAAGGACCTTGATTTTGAGAAGGGTAGAATAGAATCTCTTATTGATGATAACACTTGTTTCATGTCTGTTATCTCTGACTTGAAGTGTGAACTTAATAAAGTTAAAGCTGAGAAGAAGTAAATTTGTAAATCCGTACGGATGCGAAATTCTGGAACTGATCACCTTGAACAAATCCTCTCTAAAACTAAGTCTTACAAGGATGTTCGTTGTATTGGGTTCACTAGGTCCAACACCTATAAAGGAAGACAATGTTCAAACAAAGGGAAACAGAAAATTGTTTTTGTCAAAGAATAAGAACCTTGGAAAAGTTCATAGCTAAAACGTTCGACCACGAGTCAATGTCGAAAAAAGAACCACGTGAGTAGAATGTAGTGGATTTGTCATTTTTGTGGTAAAAGAGGCCATATAAGGCCCTATTGTTATAAGTTATATGAATTTCATAAACATGGGAACCTCTCAAGATTTTTTGAGATTTTTTGAGGTTGCCTACAACAAAAAACCAAATACTTCCCCTGTGAAGAAAATGTGGAAATTTAAATCTAACTCAAATCTCTATAATATTGTTCTTACATCTCTCTTCGATCTTCAACAAAAAGTTATTGTTTATAGTAGATATTCTAGACAAATGACTGGTGAAAAGACTTGTTCCTGATATTAAGGCAGTTGGATCAGGTCAAGTCACATTTGGTGATGGAGCCACAGGAGAGATTGTTGGTAAAAGAAAGCTAAACTATCTAGGATTACTTGTTATGGATGATGTCATATTGGTAGAGGGCTTGATCTCAAACCTTATTAGCATAAGTCAACTATGTGATCAGGGGCTGAATGTAAACTTTACCAAAGATGGCTATGTTGTCACAGATAATGCTAGATCTCTTATCATGACATGTAAGCGCTTCAAAAAGCTGTTATCTGTGGACTCCTATTGATCTAAAACAAAGGTGCCTTGTTTCTAAGCAGGATGAATTTGTTTTGCGGCACAAGCGTCTCGGGCACATCAGCATCAAAACTATGCAGAAGGAAAGGGAATGTTGTGATTGGCCTTCCAAATGTCAGCAACTATGATAGTGTTATATGTGGAGACTACCAAACTGGGAAGCAAACGAAAGTGTCACATAAACAGGTACTAGTAACTGTTACAAAACGCATCTTTGAGTTAATTCATGTTGATTTCATGAGACCCATGCAGGTAGAAAACCTTGGTGGGAAAAGATATATCATGGTCTATGGTAATGATTTCTCAAGATACACATTGGTCAAATTCATAAGAGAAAAGTATGAGTCTTTTTAGGTGATTAAGACTATATCTTCAACTCTAAAAGAGAAAGGGTTGCACATTATCCGTATTTACACTTATCATGGTAGGGAATTTGAAAATAGTCACTTTGCTGAATTTTGTCATTCTGAAGGTATATATCATGAATTTTCTATTCTCATCACACCTCAGTAGAATGGGGTTATTGAACGAAAAGATCGCACTCTATAGAAGATGGCTCGTGCTATCCTTCATGCTTACAATCTTCAATATCACTTTGGGGCCAAAGCCCTGAATATTGCCTGCCATATATATAATCAAATTGTAATCCGTCTTGGCACTAACTGTACAAATTATGAAATTTGGAGGGAAAATAAACCCAATATCAAATTGTTTCATATATTTGGCAGACCTTAATATATATTAGCTGATCGTGACCCAAAGAAAGAATGAGATTCTAAAAGTGATGAAAGAATCTTCCTGGGGTACTCAGTAAATAGCAGAGTGTATAGGCTCTATAAAAAATGTACAAAGAGCATTATGGAATCTATCAATGTTGTCATAGATGATACAAATGGAGTAAAAGTTAGTATTGAGGAAAATGAAGATGATGATGAATCTATTGTGATAGATAGGGTAAATCTAAGACAATTGTTTCTCCACATGTTTATGACAATTCTGAAGAAACGGTGAAGTTCGATGCAGAAGCTAGGATCGTTCCCAACTATGACCAAACCCCTCTTAGGCCAAGAGAGGGTGTGGCGTCACATTGTTCAAGCCCTAGAATCAGCCTTTAAGAAAACAATTTATCTACTTACCCAGACGTTAGGGAATGAGTAAATTTCGTCTTGTGTAGCTGTGTTCCCAACTCTTTAATCAAACGAATACCCAAAATGGTAGGCTTAGTGAGTCAACGATCTGGCCACTCTTATTTATACAAATCAAAGAACCACCTTCATAAGCAGGACTTCACAACTCACTCAAGATTCAGTTCATGTCACATATGGTCATCCAAGTGAAATATAAGTCTCTATCATGAACGGTGTTATATAATGAGACTATTCATTACATGATCCGATCTTATGAAAATTCCTTTGTATAGAATATCCCCACTCACATGTCTCTACATGAAGATCAGGATTAGATCATTTGTAACACTTTACAACACTTGTAACATCTACAAAGCGAGTTGTATACGTAGTGTCATTTATCCATTTACTACAGACCATTTAGGTTATCACTTAAACATGATCCACCTGTATGTCTCTACATACATGTTTAAGCTACAGATGATAAGCTTGGATGTTAGTTTATTGGTTTATGGGTTAATGTTAGTAAATGTCGAATAAAATATCTCATATTTTATTAAATAAATAAAATTATTTGTACATTACAAATACAAATTACAGGACCTACGAGATTTAAGGCATCAACCCCAACAAATTCTTGTAACAACTCTGAAAATTCTGAAAGCATCTCAATCTTAGAAAATGAAGATGATCAGAATCATACCAAGCAGCTTTCTAGTAGAATCTTGAAGAATCATCCTTCCAATAATATTATAGGAGATTTCGGATCTGGAATTTCCACTAGGAAGAAAGAAAATGTGGACTATCTTCAAATGATCAGTAACATTTGTTTCACATCCCCTTTAGAACCCAAGAATGCAACTAAGGCTTTAAAAGATGAGCATTGGGTTAATGTTATGCTAGAAGAATTGATGCAATTTGAAAGACTTCAGGTTTGAACGTTGGTTCCTTGTCCTGATTCAACAAATGTTATAGGCACAAAATGGATCTTCAAAAACAAATATGACGTAGCTGGAATAGTTACAAGAACTAAGACTCGTCTAGTTGCTCAAAAGTACTTTCAAATAGAGGGTGTCGACTTTGATGAGACATTTGCTCCTATAGCTTGTCTGGAAGCCATCAGACTATGGCTAATATTGCTTGCTTGCTAAAATTAAAACTTTATCAGATGGATGTCAAAAGTGCTTTTCTCAATAGGCACTTGAATGAAGAAGTTTATGTCGAGTAACCGAAAGTCTTTGTTGATCCTGTTCACCCTGATCGTGTGTATAGACTTCAAAAAGCTTTGTATGGCCTGAAGCAAGCACCTCATGCTTGGTACGATCACTTAACCGAATTTCTTCTCAAACAGGGGTATATGAGGGGGGAGTTGACAAAACACTGTTTGTAAAGAAAGAAAAAGGAAGCCTATTAATTGCCCAAATTTGTGTTGATGATATTGTATTTGGAGGAAAGTCTCAGCATCTTGTAGATCATTTTGTAAATCAAATGCATACTAAATTTGAAATGAGTTTGGTGGGTAAATTGACATAATTCTTGGGTCTCCAGATCAAACAGCTTAAAGATGGAATTTTCATTTCTCAAAGCAAATATGCTAAAGACCTAGTGAAAAGTTTGGGCCTAAAAAGGCTCGTACAAAGAGAAATCTTGCTCCCATTCATGTTAAAATGTCCAAAGACTCTGTTTGGTTATGTGTTGATGAGAACTGGTATCAAAGCATTATTGGGAGTTTATTTCATCTCACTGCGAGTAGGCCTATCATTGCATTTGTTGTAGGAGTCTATGTGAGATATCAAGCTAAACCAAAAGTGAGTCATCTATTGATTTCCAAACAGATCATCAAATATATTAATGGTACATGTGAGTATGGTTTCCAAACTGCTCCTTGGTTGGGTATTGTGATGCAAAATAGGCTTAACGCTTGAAAAAAAATACTTTTGGTGGATGTTTCTTTTTTGGGAAATAATCTGGTTTCCTAGTTCAGCAAGAAGTAGAACTGTGTGTCTCTCTCCACTACTGAAGCTGAATATGTTATTGTTGGAAATAGTTGTTATTGTTGGAAACAGTTGTACTCAACTTCTCTAGATGAAACAAATGCTCAAACAATACGATGTCTCGCAAAATGCTATGGCATTGTACTGTGATAACTTGAGTGTCATAGATATTTTTAAAAACCCAGTACAACATGGTAGAACAAAACATATTGACATCAGACGTCACTTCTCCTTGAATTGGTTGAAAGTAGATAGATTGTCTTAGAATATATTCGATATGAGAATCAAATTACTAACATCTTCACAAAAACTCATACTTCCAAATAAAAACTAGTGCACTTCAAAGAAAAGGCGAACCGAAAAAAGATTGGTGATTTTTCTGATGGAAATGCTCAGACAAAGTTTATAGAACTGATCTCATTTCAAACCCTAATGCTATGGCTTCGAAGACTGTTTCTGCATTTGTTGCTAAGCGTAAATGATTACGTGCCCCAAAAACAGGTAAAAGAAAGAAGAAGAAGAAGGAAACCTCTCTCAGACTGACCATGTAGTAGCTTATAGGTCCTGACATTGAAGTTGAACCGTTGTGTTTTCCATCTGAGCCTAAAAAATCTACAGGTACTGATCCTCCTCTTGTTGTCTCTAGGGATGAAAATGTTACCGTTACTGAGGATGTCTTGCATGTTTTAAATGTTGATCAAACTCAAATTGATGAAGTTAGAGTCAAAATGTCTAGGATTTATGTCTCTGAGGATTTGTCAAAAGATAACTTGTCTAGAAGTAGTACTTCTACGCTTAGTGAGGAATCTAACAAAAATAAACGTGTCCAAAATGATAAAATTGTCGAAACTGAAGCTTTAAATGTGCTATCAAATGTCATTGCATCTGGTAAGGTGAATGAATTGAAAGATGTTGATAAAGAAACGAGTCAAGATATTTCTGATCAATAGGATGATAAGAACATCTCGAGTAAAGAGTATTCGAGGAATGATACTCAAAATGTTGTATGATAAAAGCTAAGAGAGTGAAAATACTCGTGAAAAGGAAGATGCATGATAGAACTTTCCCGAATCTGTTAATGACTCATATTATGACAATGTGACTATTGGTTTGTTAAAGCAAAAGGGTAAGCAAAAAGTTACTGATGAGAAGCCTAGTGCTCAAAATGTTTCTGTCTTTACTACTGAGGAAGAAGAAGAGAGTTAGTGAAAGACCCTCAGGGTGTGTCTGTTGAGGATGTTTAGAAACCTAAGGTCAAGAAAAGAGAGAAAAATAATGATGTTTCTGTCACGCCTTTGGACAATATTTCTTTCCACTCTATGGATAGTACTAAAATTTGGAAGTTTGTTGTTAATAGAAGAACTGTTGTTGAAAGAGATTTGTCTAAACAAGCTCAAGATCATTTAGGATTATAAGTTTACTCGTGAAAGCTGATATTGTTTACACTATGTTGAAGCTTGGGCCTTACTATCCTAATCTTGTCCAAGAATTTTATGTTATATTTTTCACATCAGTTTAACAATGTTGGCAGCTCAGACTACCGGAAGGTCCATGTAAGGGGACACTGCTTTGTCTTTTCAGCTTCTATCATTAACAAATTCCTAAATTGCAAGTACCTGAAGATGTTTCTGAGTAGCATCCGTCTATGTCTGATCTAGTCTTTAAGATTATAAGAGGTGTCAAATGTGCTTGGCTCAAGAAAGGTTAACTTCCTTGATATGATTTCAGTGTTAAGTATGTGTTGCTTCACAAGATTAGGTTTGAGAATTGGTGCCCATTGTCTCATAAATTTGGTCTCTCTACTACCTTGGCGAGTCTCTTGTATCAGATTGGCACACGGGCTGAATTCAAATATGGTGTTCTCATTATGAACCAAATCAAACGTTGTATTAGGTTTGAAGCTACAAAAGTTCCTTTGTGTTTCCCTAGACTTATTGTGCCATTCTGTTGCTCAGAAGCCTAATCTTCTCCTGGATTCAGATGTTCCTAGTTCTCTTCCTCCTACTCTATCTTTCAGCTATAGGCTATATCAGGGAAAACATGTTTTTACCTAGTTCACACTAATGTTCATGTTATTGAGAGTGGTCCCATCAGGAAATTTCTTTTGACTCTTTGCTGGAAAAAGGTGGTGTATGTGCTGGTGACTGAATCCAAAGATCTTGATGTTTTGACTCAAAATATTTCAGCTCGAAAAACTAAAGTGAATGATGTGTTGAATTTACTCCGTAGTGCTTTGGATGGTCCTGATTAGGGTGGAAGCTCTAGTACACAGGATGATTATTGATGTGGTTATTTCTTGTTTATGTCATTTTCTCTGTTTTTTTCCTAAGCATGGCAAAATGTGGAAGTATAAGAAAAGAAAAGGAGTTTACTTCTTCTTCTTCTTTTTTTTTTTTTATGGTGCATGAAGGGAATCAATTTCCCGTAGTGGAAGCGAGCGATCATACATTCCCATTTTCATTACATAATGTAACACTTATATTATACATCATACAATATAACTTACATAAAAATATGATGCATGGACATGTTACTATTCATGCAATCATAAAATATAACTCTTATATTAAATATATCGCATGAGCATGCTTAACTAAATCATGCATCTACATAATATAACTTTTATATTAAAAATGGTGCATGATTTTATATTTATCCTTTGGTGGAATTTTAATTTATATGGCATACAATATGCTATATAAATTGTACATCACATGTATAATAACATAAATAAGTAACAATGGACCAAAATTGGCATCATAAACAATTAATTAAATAACATTTATATTAATTCCATTAATTAAAAATGATTAATTAATTGATTGATTACAAATTAATTAGGAAATTTGTATTGAATAAAACAAATGGGAAAAAAATCTGATTATATATACCACATTTTTAATATTTGCTATTATAGCAAACATTGACCGGTAAACCTTTCCTTTTTTTTGGATTTCCAAATTTACCCTCTCTTTCCCTTTATTAAATTTCCTTTTTCACGTTCGTGACCTCCTTTGAACATTTTCGTTCGTGACCTTCTTCTTCTTCTTTCACAGTGAAATGTCTATCGTCTCCATGAAATCAGATCAATGAAGCTCTGTGATACTTTTTGCTTTCCTTTTTTCTGTTCTTTCCTTTTTCTTTCACGATGAAATATCGATGAATCAGTCCCCATGAAATCCCATTCGTGAAGCTCCATGATACTTCGATCAATTCCAATTCGTGAAGTTCTGTGATACTTCGATCAATTCCAATTCGTGAAGCTCCGTGATACTTCGATCAATTCCAATTCGTGAAGCTCCGACTGCGTATTACCTCCAATAGTTAAACATCCGACTGGACGACCACGTAAACAAAGAATATTATCAATTGGTGAAAAGAAAAGAAGCTCAAAGTGCAGTCGATGTCATCGTCGTGGCCATAATTATAGGACATGCAAATTTCCACAAGTTGTTTAATGAAGAAGCTTGATTTGTAATTGATGTTTGTAATGAAGAAGCTTGTTTTGTAATTTATGTTTGTCATCAATTTATCAATGATAGTGAGACAGCCGGTGTTTTTCACCAATTTGTCAATTAGATTGTAGTTGTTGCTTGTTTTCATCGATTTAACCATTAGATAGTAAGACAATTTGTTATTGATGTTTGTCATAAATATATTAGAGACCTTGTTACTAATGTTTTGTTAGTGGAACAGACTTTGTTGTTGATATATCCATTCTTTAGTCAATATGATGCTTCACAATATGATGCTTTTATTTATGAAGCTTTCATTTTCCTTTAGCCACAACAATTGAAAGAAATGATATCAAGCTATCTGTAATAGCTTCTATCAGCAATTAATACAATGAAGTGATAGATTTCTTTCACTGACAGTAGATAAGCATTTTTGGTAGAAGATCATCAATGATAGATTCTATTCACTGATAGAATCGCCAACAAATACTACACGATTCGTATAGAATTACTTGATATCTACTATAAGTGTAGAAAGTGTTTGCAGCTTGCTGTTTAACAAGTTTGTAGAGAGAGTTTCTTTTTAAAAAGAGCCTGGATTGTCAGTTATAATTTTTTGAAGTTGTACCAGGGAATTGGTGCATAAGCAGACAACTGCTTGTGAAGAACAAGCAAGCAGTTCATCGTGGGGAATTACAGTGGGTTTGTTTAAGGAGGATAATCGTCTTCGGGGAATATCTCGCTTAGGGGAATTGAGGTTGAGTATCGATAAGAATTTCACAGGAAAAGCTTGGTATCGCTGGTGTCACTCTTAGAGGATATCGCTGGTGTCGCTCTAGAGGGTTATCGCTGGTGCACTCTCGGGGAAATCTCGCTGAGGGAAGTGAGGTAAGTATGGTAAGATTTCACGAAAGGCTTGTATCGCTTTAAGGGTTATCGCGGTGTCTCTCTAGAGGGTATCGCTGGTTGTGCCTAGAGGTATACTGGTGTCGCTCTCCGGAAATCTTTGCTAGAATTGGGTGAGTATCGCTAGAATTTCACAGGAAAAGCTTGGTACGCTCTAGAAAGGTATCTCTGGTGTCGATCTAGAGGGTATCGCTGGTGTCGCTCTCGGGGGAAATCTCGCTAGGAATTGAGGTGAGTATTGCTAAGAATTTCACAGGAAAAGCTTGGTATCGCTCTAAAGGGTATCACTGGTGTCGCTCTAGAGGGTATCGCTGGTGTGCTGGTGTCGCTCTAGAGGGTATCGCTAGTGTCGCTCTAGAGGATCTCGCCAGTGTCACTCTAGAGGATCTCGCTAGTGTCACTTGTGGGGATCTGTTATTCTTCAGTAAATGTAATGCCTTTGTTGCATGCATGTATTTATGTAATCTTTGTAGAACCTTAAGGCAGGTTTGCTATTTGTATATATTACTAGTGTTTTAACAGGTTGTTATTTAGATTAAAAGTCTTGGGTGGTGGGTACTGGCAGGAGGGGCTAGTAACTGCCACGGTCATACCCTTTTCCAGAATAAAAGAGTAATCTGGGAGGGGGCGTGACACTATACGATCGCCTACCCAATGCTAGATGATCGCCTACTAAATGCTACACAATCGTGTACCAAATGCTACACGATCGTTGAGCTCGGCTAAACGATCGCTTAGCTCTACTACACGATCACTGAGTAACAAAATACTATACGAAGTTGCACCTATATCAATCACATTTATGAATCAGTCACATTTATACTATACAATCACCCTCTTTTCCCTTCAACCAAACAACCTCTAAAATAAATTGAAAGTTGCAACTATATCAATCACATTTATGAAGGATTCATATTGATTCAATATAACTATCGTTGATCTTGTAAAATAACAATGTAATTTCCAAAATCATAACAATCACTATATATTGTCAAAATAATTTCCAAACTATTGTCAAATAGAAGTCTATTGTCAATAAAAAAGTCTATCTATTGTCAATCAAAGTTGTGATATTTTGATATCAAAGCTTGGAGCGTCGTCATTCCACCTTGGAGACTGCCTTGTAGCTTTGCTTGGAGATACATTGGTAGACACATTTGGAGAGACCTTCTTTTTGTCTTTCTTTTGTTTCTTTGCGTTCTCCAAAATTTTCTTGGCTGATTTTGCTTGTCTTTTTGGTCTCTTGTTTTCCTCTATATTTTCAATGATAACCTTTGGTCAATATTTTTTTGGACTCTTTTTAAGAGTCTTTTCAATCACTTGAAATCATGGAATCAAATACAACATGACATCAATGTGCTATCAGTATTAGTCAAGTAAATAAAGCTTCCTATTATTCATACTATCACTAATAACAAACTATCAATGATAGCATGTTATCACTGATAGTTGGCTATCAATGATTTCAGATATCACTGATAGCATGCTAATTTTATAATTAAGATCATCAATCAATCAATACTTACATTCTTTTTCGTCATATTTTCTTTATCTTTTTCTACTAAATTAGCATCAATGATAGCATTCATCGGTGATAGTTTGTTGATAGATAAATCCATCAACAAACTATCAATGAACTGTCAACATATTCCCTAAAGCATTAGTGACAACTACTATCCTAAAAACAAACATGTGGAACCATTATATTCATATCATTGATAGCAATAATAGTGATAGATACTTTTCCTATGAATAAACAATCATCAAATCATAGTACAGAGAACTAAATTAGCATCAATGATAGCATCCATCAGTGATAGTTTGTTGATAGATAAATCCATCAACAAATTATCAATGAACTGTCAACATATTCCCNGAACTAAATTAGCATCAATGATAGCATCCATCAGTGATAGTTTGTTGATAGATAAATCCATCAACAAATTATCAATGAACTGTCAACATATTCCCTAAAGCATCAGTGATAACT
Organism: Benincasa hispida; assembly: GCF_009727055.1. Classification (NCBI taxonomy): domain Eukaryota; kingdom Viridiplantae; phylum Streptophyta; class Magnoliopsida; order Cucurbitales; family Cucurbitaceae; genus Benincasa; species Benincasa hispida. Next base: position 20,554,189 of record NC_052349.1, on the reverse strand, counting down.
TCTATCCTAAAAACAAACATGTGGAACCATTACATTCATATCATTGATAGCAATATTAGTGATAGATACTTTTCCTATGAATAAACAATCATCAAATCACAGTACAGGGAACTAAATTAGCATCAATGATAGCATCCATCAGTGATAGTTTGTTGATAGATAAATCCATCAACAAACTATCAATAAACTGTCAACATATTCCCTAAAGCATCAGTGATAACTTCTATCCTAAAAACAAACATGTGGAACCATTACATTCATATTATTGATAGCAATAATAATGATAGATACTTTTCCTATGAATAAACAATTATCAAATCACAGTACATGGAACTAAATTAGAATCAATGATAGCATCCATCAGTGATAGTTTGTTGATAGACAAATCCATCAACAAACTATCAATGAACTGACAACATATTCCCTAAAGCATCAGTGATAACTTCAGTTAAACAACAATAAATAACTAAATTAGCATAATATTCACTGAAACATCAGCAAATCACAATGAAACACAATACTAATCTTCACATAATTAGCAATAAAAAATAGTCAACATAAACTATCTACATATTCCTCGAAAAACTAGCAAATTACAATCAACATTACAAATAATCTTCACATAATCAACATTTTGATGACTACGCTGTGATGACTACACCGTGATGACTACACCATGACCAAAATACATAATAAAATGAAACACCTAAAAAAGCTGGAGAAAGCATGTAGCCCTAACTTGAAATAACTATTTATCTTCTTATATAAACTGTCAATGGAAGAAGAAGCCCTATGTTTTCGAATTCTTGCTATCAGTGATGAAGTGATGAACAAAGGAAAAAGAAGAAACAAAGAAACGAATAAGAACAACGTACCTTTTGAAGTTTAGAGCGAAATCGATGGGGAAGAAGACGACACTGTCGGAGCGGAAGAAGATGGTACTATCAAAATCAAAAGGTTAAAATCGGAAGGTGACGGCACTGTCGAAGCTCGAAAGGGTTGGAAGTTGTCACACCCCCTCCCAGGCCTTACACCCCTAAGACCGGGAAGGGAGCGTGAGAATGATTATAATCCTTTCAAGACAATATTTGTACTAACTATTGTTTTTGATATTTATTATACTTACAATGGGTTTACAACATTTACCTATTTATCTATACATGTAAGCAATAGGTTTTCATTATCCCACCTATTAATCTATACCACCATTTAAAAGGTTAAAATACTCCACCTATTTATCTATATATATGCAATTTAATTGTTTTTTCAACAATTTTAACACATGATCTGAGTCTGCCCCGAGAGTTTACCGAGCTTTTAGTTGATGGTGGTGGGCGGTGGGCTCTTTGTTGAACGCTCC
>NC_052349.1:20536456-20551068 GCF_009727055.1 Benincasa hispida | reverse complement strand
TAAGCTTTCCCTCTTAGAAGGAAATTTGGGCAGCACCTTCCTCGAGCTTCTCTCTTTTAAACTCCCAGAACTACCTTACAATCTCCACACGACTATTACTGTTTGAGAATAAGTTTAATTCTTCAGCCAAAGCCTCCTATTTATAGTCGTTTTCAACTCTTCTCTATGTGACAACACATCCTACAAGTGGCCTCTTTTAAATACTGGGGTTAACTGAGCTTGTGAGTTGTCTAATTTTAAGTTTGCCAACCAAAATTACTCCAATGGCATGTAATCTTGGCCGTGCATTTTAATCCCTAAGTTTCTGCATGAAATCTTCTTTTGCCACCTAAATTGCTTAATTTTTGACTCAGTTAGCAAAAATATCAAAGATCGCATTATATTCCTTAAAACACAGCATTCTGTCCAAATCTCGCACTCTCCGCTCTCGCTCTCTCCAACTTTCTCGCTTATTTGGCTCTCGGCAGTGTCGCTCTTTCCATGTTTCTCGCTAAGGATCTCTCTTTCTCCAGCCTTCTTGCTAACTTGGATCTTGGCAGTGTTACTCTCTCCCATTCTTTCGCTCAGTCAGTCTCGCTCTTTCCCATTCTCTTGCTCAGCAGTCTCGCTTTCTCCTATCCTCTCGCTCTCTCCCATCCTCTCGCTCTCTCCCATCCTTTCGCTCAACCTGTCTCGCTCTCGCTCTAATCTCGTTCTCTCCATTCCCTCCAACTTCCTCCAATCTCGCTAGTGGTCACCCTCACTGCTTGCGACACATGGATTCCACTTTCCTTTTTAATTTTTAACTTACCTCGTACACTGATAATAAATTTTCACCTTCCAATCTCCCAATGAACAGTCTCCGTACCAAAGGTATCCAAATTCTTCCCACCTTCAAATTATTAATTTCATCCTCCCAAGCCTTCCAATGAACAGTTTTCAAACAAAAAGTTATCTAATTTCCTTTGTCCCCCGAATTCGCTAGCTTCCAACTCTCTTATTAATCTTCCCCGATTCTGCTTACTTATTAATAGCTATATATTCTATTGTTGAATAAATATTAATAAATTCCTTAATTTATCACATTTTTCCCCCAAACTCCACCTAACTTCCTCTTAATTTAATTTATATTTTTCATTATATTTTCCTTTATTTTCAATATTTTATTTTTCTCTTCTTTCTGAGTTAGGGTTAGGGTTTTACAGAAGTGTTTTTTTGCATTTTTTGGAAGAAGATGAAGGGTCGAAATGAAATTTATAATTAATAAAATAGTCCTTTACATTGTGGCCAAACGGTTTTATATGAGCCCATGTCCATTTTAATCCTTTCCTTTTTTTGGGCTAAATTTTTAATATAAAGAATCTATATTTGCAAATACTTTTATCTTACTACATAAACTCTAATGTTTATTGTAAAATAAATATTTATGCAACTTCCCCAATTAATTACCAAAAAAAAAAATAAATAAAGAAATAAAATGGAAAAAGGGCCTGAAATTGCAAGGAAAACTGTGCAGCTCCTCGAACCCACAATTAACAACTGCTAGGCGCGCACGTTGAAGGAAGTCAGAGCGTCGTGACTCTTAATGCCAGCATCGTGACACTGGCTTTTTCGTTTTCGTAGCATACCTATGCTACAGCCAAGCGTTGCGACGCTGAATATTCTGCCTTAGAATGTAGGCCGAGCATTGTGACACTTCATCTCTACGCTCTAGGGCATAATGCTTCCTCTGCTTCGATCTCCAGCCCATTCTTGCTCCAACGGCCACCGAACGCTTCAACAACTGAAACATAACGAGCAACATGAACTTACAGACATGATAGCGGAATTTAACACCCAAACTACCGTGCAATTACAACTTCAAACACTTTAAAGCGGTAAATCTAAGCCAATTTTCAAACATTCATGTGCAAACCAACATACATTTATAATACAGTGTTAAATCCCACAAAAACTTTGAAATTAGGAAAAAAAACGAAATTCAAAGACAACCTGGCTCTAATATCAAATGAAGATGTTGGAATGAGTTTTGTGAGAAAACCTTATTTACTTAGTGTGAAGCTGTAGCAACGCTTGTCTATAGGCGGATGCAACGCTTGTCTATGAGTAAAGTTAACAACAACTAACTGCCCGGGAGGGTAAGTGGTTGGTCACATTAAGCAATGTAAGCAAGTGTTCACTAGAGATAGGAATAATCTTACGTCAGCCAGGTTTATGCGATTACCTTGTCTTATGAGCGCATCATTCATCATTTAGGCATACTTGGGAGAGTATTCTAAAAACTAAATCTAAGACTCGAGAGAGCGGATTGGAACGCATAAGCAAGAATGGGGAACTTAGGAATAAGCTATGTTTGCTATTACACAGCATATGCACCCTACGAAGAGGATATTGCATGCGTCCAAGAAGTAGGATACGATGGTATGCGATCATCTTGTTTATGTGTGGAAGCATATGAGCAGGAATAGAGACTTAGAAATAAGGCCTCTCGACATGTCGCATATACATCGCATGCATCCTAGAAATAGGCTCAAGTGTGTGTAGCATGATCGCATAGCTTGCGTTGGCTGAGGTTGCCCTTGCGGTCAAGCTTAGGGTTGCGATGAAGACATCTTCACATTTTATCTATTTTTCCATTTCATTTACCACGCATCAACAATTGTCGTGTCTCTACCTTTCATTCATACTTCCAATGCTTTGTATGTTAGTTAGGAGTAGGAGTAGTTATTAGCTTATACCCTCCATCATTCTTTTATTCAATTACTGCAAACACATTACCGCATAGCATTTTGTTACAAGTCCCTGATTTAGACCTCGGATCACCCGAGAAACTTGTGTTCGCATTATACTTGGCGTGAGCGCAAGAAAACTTATGACAAGAACGTAAGATCATTGCATATAAGAGTAACGCATATTTTCATTCTAACGCATGACCACCGACGCATGAGAACTAATGCATAGCTTAGACATGCATCGCATATTGCGTTCACCATAATTTTAGTCATCAAGTCTTTGACGACTAATTTTTGTCATCAAGTTTTTGACGCTGTTGTCGGGGACTTGGCAGCTAATTGTTTGTCAAGATTTTTCTTTTTGCAGGGAACCTTTTTATCTTGGGAGTATTGCAGCTTGTGCGATCAAGTTGCAACCAATATTGAAGTGTAGGCGATGCGCCGAAAGCCAGTATTGACCCCAGGATAGAAGGGCAATCAGTCGCATGAGCTGAAGGTAACTCTAAGCACATGGTAGCCAACATGCGCCCAACAATTGCCGAAAGTTCCAATGGTCGGGGCGAGTCTCTTGACCTAAGCAGTCGAGAGAAATCTCCTGCATGGGAGACTCCTTGCGATGACAACACTCCAATTTATCTAGGGACATCTTCTACTCTATATTTACCTTGCTTCCTAAAGTTTAGTTTATTTTTATTTTTATTGTTATTTTGGATATGTGGTTGCTTCCTTGTTTGTGGTGTGTTTGCTCCTTATAGGTGCGAAAATAATTCTCTTCGATGCACAGTTACAACGGAAGAATTCCCTCCATCCTTCAACGCATGGCTTTGATTGCATGAATTCTAACGCATGGTCACATGCGTTATTCTACTTAAGGTTCTTTTCTTGTTATCTTTTATGTATTATCCTTTTGAAATTCACCTTGTCCGATTGCGTTCCTTTGCAATGCATCTATGATGGTAAGTATAATTCACCGCATCTACTAAATAAGCATCGCAAGGCTCTCCTTACTTTTAATAGCTTCTTCAAATTTTGAAAGTCTTAAGTTTTATTTTGTGCAAACCTTCGTTCAATCGTTTGTTACCGCATTCCTGTTGAGTTTGTTTTTAGCTTTGTAGTGAAAATGCTGTCAACCTCTAAGTTTGGAGGTGGCAGCAATCCCAAAGAATTGCGTTCATTACATTGCGATCATTTATATATAAAAAAAAAGTTTTTTTTGAATAACAACTCCAATATCAACGCAATGGGGAAACCCATGTTGATAAGAGTTAAGTTGTGAAAGGCACTTACCCATAGTTGGATGTCCGCATGACACACATGGGGGCAGGCCAAAACGAAGGTAAGTCACCAGGATCAACGCATAAGCGCAACTCCTCTGTCCGGCGCAAGCCAAATTAACCAAGATGAGTTGAGTTGAATATGGAATGCAACCGAAGTTGGATGCCCGCATGACATATGTGGGGGTAAGCCAAAATGAAGAGCGTAACTAGGTTCAACGCTGCATTCTAATAAGTAATCGCAAAGCTTAATTGTTTTGAACGAAGGCATTCTCAAAAGCTAAATGCAAAGTTGCAGGAATGAATAAAAAGGTTTTTAGCAAAGGCTTGCCGGATCTAAACTTAGAAAATATCTTTTTGAAAAAGCAGCCAAAGTGGAGGAGAGCGTAGCGGCCATGGTTACAGGTATGAGTAAATTATATTCTAAGAGGCTGGTCACTGCAAAGGAAAACCTGATGGTGAGTTAGAATTTCTTGAGTATAACACATGCTTGAGGACAAGCATGATTCTAAGTTTGGGGGTGTGATGATGTCATCTTAGGCCTTTTATTTAGAATTATGAGGGCTGTTAAGTAGAATATGCGGCGAATATGTTAGGAATTCATGAGAAAATGAGTTTTCGTCGTTAAGCACTAAGAATCTTGGCTAACCCACTATTATGCGTTATTATGCATTCAATTGTCTATCTTTGTAGTTAACGCAGGACGTGGTCGCATATGCGGAAGTCGGGTTATCGCAAAGACAACCGCATGTGGAGAAATTCTCCATCGCAAAGGCGAACGCATACGTTCAATGTATGGGTGTTGCGGTAATCAACCGTATGCATCCATCGCATAGGAGTTGCGATCGTCAAGCTATTGCGGTCATCGAGTAGAAGTTGCGGTAGTCAAGCGAATGCGGTCATTGCAAGATTGTGGCTACACGATGATAACCATAATAGCGGGATTACCACAAGGTTGGTGGAATGGAAACATTAACGAATACCTCGGGAGAATCAAAAGATGATGTTGACATTTCACCAACCACGCCGTTAGCAGCAGAGATTCATAAAAGAACAAACGCGCCGTGAATGTCAGAATCAGAGTAGGTCCATTAATGTTGTCGACGATTAACCTCTATAAATAGAAGCCGATGAGCAGAATTTCATTTTATCCAAGTTTCTAACTTCGGGTGGATCCTTATGATCCAAACCAAAGCGTTAGAAGAAAGCTTGAGAATTCTTCATATCCTTCATTCAGTTCGAGTGACGATCGGAGCCTTCGTCGGAGTTAGATCTCGAGAGAGTCAACTCCACCACCCTTCCATGGCACCACTGACTGCCTTGACACACATCTGCTAGAAGCAAGACATTGCTTCCAGCTAGCCTTTTCCATTTCTCTTCTTTTCTTATATTGTATTGTATTACATTTTGGCTTAAGAAATTAATACATTTTGTGATCAATACTTTTCTATATTTCCTTTGATTTCATCTCCATCTTCATTTACTTAGCATCCTTAATCTTCATTGCATTACTTAGTGAGATTGTTAGAGTATCGCATACTTAATCATGCGGCATAGGAATATGACGCATGCAACAAACCACCGAGAGGTATGCATTGCATGAGTATTGTGGGAAAACCTTATTTGCTTAGTGTAAAGTTGTAGCAACGCCTGTCTATAGGCGGACACAACGCTTATCTATGAGTAAAGTCAGCAACAACTAACTGCCCGGGAGGGTAAGTGGTTGGTCACATTAAGCAATGTAAGCAAGTGTTCACTAGAGATAGGAATAATCTTACGTCAGCCAGGTTTATGTGATTACCTTGTCTTATGAGCGCATCATTCATCATTTAGGCATACTTGGGAGAGTATTCAAACTAAATCTAAGACTCAAGAGAGCGGATTGGAACGCATAAGTAAGAATGGGGAACTTAGGAATAAGCTTTGTTTGCTATTACACAACGTATGCACCCTACGAAGAGGATATTGCATGCGTCCAAGAAGTAGGATACGGTGGTATGCGATCATCTTGTTTATGTGTGGAAGCATATGAGCAAGAATAGAGACTTAGAAATAAGGCCTCTCGACACGTCGCATATACATCGCATGCGTCCTAGAAATAGGCTCAAGTGTGTGTAGCATGATCGCATAGCTTGCGTTGGCTGAGGTTGCCCTTGCGGTTAAGCTTAGGGTTGCGATGAAGAAATCTTCACATTTTATCTATTTTTCCATTTCATTTACTACCCGTCAATAGTTGCCATGTCCCTACCTTTCATTCATACTTCCAATGCTTTGTCTGTTAGTTAGGAGTAAGAGTAGTTATTAGTTTTTACCCTCCATCATTCTTTTATTCAACCGCCGCAAACACATTACCGCATAGCATTTTGTTAGAAGTCCCTGAGTTCGACCTCAGATCACCCGAGAAACTTGCGTTCTCGTTATACTTGGTGTGAGCGCAAGAAAACTTGTGACAGGAACGCAAGGTCATCTCATATAAGAGTAACACATATTTTCATTCTAACGCATGACCATCAACACATGAGAACTAACACATAGCTTAAGACATGCATCGCATATTGCGTTCACCATAATTTTAGTCATCAAGTCTTTGACGACTAATTTTTTTCATCACTAATATTAACAAACTTAGGGGGAGCCTAAGTTTAGTTGAGAGGGAGTCTCACATCTAGGGGGAGCCTAGGTGTAGTGTGAGTTAAGCTCTACATGAGCCATTATAGTAGTCTGTGTATTACAGATAAGTACTACGTTGTAAATTGCTTAACTCTTTAATATTAGTGGATTATCTTTCCTGGGCTTTCTGCCCCCTAGATGTAGTCATTTATCACCGAACTGGGTTGCCACTGTTGTATGCCTTTACTTGTTTACTTGTTGTTGGTATTTTTGCTATTACAAATGTTGTTAATGCTTTCGATTTAACATCCGTATGTCGAGTGGCAAGTCATCCTAGCATTTTTTCAATTGATATTAGAGCGGGTCACCTTTATCTCAAGCGCTTTGATCATGGAAGGAATCAAGGAAGGAGGTTATACCACTAGTCCATCTGTTCTTGATGGAACAAACTATTCTTACTGGAAAGCTTGAATGACTGACTTTCTGAAATCGATTGATAGCAAAACTTAGAAGGTTGTTGTATTCGGATGGACTCATCGTACAATCAAAACTAATGATGGAAAGGAAAATTTGAAGTCAGAATCTCAATGGTTTGGAGAAGAAGATAGAGCCTCTTTGGAAAATTCTCATGCCTTGAATGCCATATACAATGGTGTAGATTGCAACATATTCAAATTAATTAACACTTGTGTATTAGCTAAGGAGGCATGGGGCATATTGTCTGTTACACTTGAGGGAATGTCTAAAGTAAAGACATCCATGCTGTAGTTGATGACATCAAAGTTTAAGCATCTTAGAATGCACGAAAAAGAATCCATTATGTAATTTAATGTATGTTTGCTAGATATTGCAAATGAGTCATTTGCTCTAGGAGAGAAGATTTTAAAAGAAAAACTTGTCAGGAAGGTACTTAGATCTCTACCCAAGAAATTTGACATGAAAGTCACTGCCATTGACGAAGCTCAAGATATAACAAAATTGAGAGTAGATGAATTATTTGGCTCCTTACTAACTTTTGAAATGTCCCCGGATTTTGAAAGTTGAAAAGAAAAATAAGGGAATTGCCCTTCAATCCACGGTTAAAGAAGAGTTGGTGAGTGACAATAGAGAATCAGAAGATCCTCTTGCTGAATCGATTGCTTTGCTTTCAAAACATTTTAACAATGTGCTAAAACATTTCAGTAAGAGGTGTGACTCTTATAATAATAACAATTCTAATGGATATACTCCTCTTAATCAATTCATATCTCAAAATAGTAAAAGGGAATCTAACAAGTTAGGCAACGCACAAGGAAAAGAACTTCAAATGTCGAGAGTTTGGTGGATTTGGTCATATACAGGCTAAATGTCCCACTTTTCTGAAAAACAGAGCAAAAGATATGTATTAACTTTGTCTGATACTAAATCTGAAGATAGCAGTGACTCAGAGGATGATGTCAAAGTGCTTGTTAGTAACATCTCCTCGAACACCTCATCATGTGATATTTTTAATATGATGTATATGCAAAGACCGATCATAATACTACAAGAACTGAGTCTATAGATCCCCACTATTACAGAAATTGGATTACTTGACGTTTTTCCAATGTCAAGTAGAGGATATACTTGACGCTAATAAAAGCGTCGTCTATTCGACTGTTAAGCATAATGTCATAACTTGATTACTGTAAAAACATCGAGAGAAATCATTCTTGACACAATTTCCGTGTCAAGAAATATAATACACTTGACACTAATGACATGTCAAGTGTATTAATTCTTGACACTTATTATTGTGATTACTCTTGACATTTTTTATTTGTCAAATATATTTTTATCTTGACACGAAATAATGGTCAAGTAATCTAATTCTTGACACATTTTCAATGTCATCTATGCTTTTTTTTACAAATTAAACATTCAAATTTAATGTCCATTTCTCATTTCCTGCATTACATTTGTTCCAATAAGACAATTTCATCAACTAAAATAAATAGTTGCATATATTTCTGGTCTACATATCAGTCCATGATATCCAACGTAACAATTTAGAATACTAAAATAAACAATTTCATTCTTCTATAACTCATGTCTATATGAACGATTCCAAAATTTACAAGACCAATCGTACAATAGTATATACTCTATCAACCCATCCCAATATATGATAATTCCAAAATTGTAAGACCAATCTATATATGCTATGTATTCCAAAAATCAGAAGACTAAAATTCTATTTTCCACCACACATTTCTTTAAAGTATATAACCTATAATGGCTGAACAAAACATTTACACAAAAAAAGCTTTGGGCATTCCCATGTAGCCACATACAAAAAATTTATAAGAAGTCCATCAGATATAACGACCTAAATATTCAGCTCATTCCACGTGTACTTCATCCAATTCAAGTTGCAAGTACGAGCTCCATGTATCAATATATAGAACATAGAAAGTGAAGCTCATTATATTAAGGTAGAACATGAGTATAAGGAGTTTTCAAGTACAATGATCCCAAGACAATTCTACATTGGGAAAAAATGGGAAAAGGTAGAACATGAGTACAAAGAGCTTTCAAGTACAATGATCCCAACACAATTCTACATTGGAACAAAACAGGAAAAAGTAGAACATGAGTATAAGGTTCTGAACATGAGTATAACTAATTATACTTACCCGAGATTATAAGGAGCAATAACTAATGAACGAGTGTAGGTACCTACAATAATAGATCGAACACATTAACTTACTACTAATTAATAAAGTGATAATATATCAAAAACAAATAACATTTACTTACACGATATAAGCCACCATTGATAAAGTCTTCACTTTTGGCACGCTACAAAACTTGATCACATATTCATTCCTAAATAAGATAGAAGAACATGGGACTTATACAATTCACCTTCAAGATCGGTGGTACACTAATAGCAATCACTTTCTCATCCTTTCCTGCATTCTCTGAAATTTACCTCATAATACAGTTCACCTTCAAGATCGGTTGTACACTAATAGCTTCCATCTCTTTCACCTTCTTCCCTTCCTCATGTATGGTTAATGCACTAACAACTTCCTTCTCCTATGATATAAATATAACAGTACAAATTAACAAGTTAAAAATTATCATAACTAATAGTTGTAAGCTTAATGCATAAATTAAATAAGATAGAACATGAGATTAACTGTGACCCCTTACCCAAAAAATTAACAACGCGCCTTACCTAGTAGTGGTTTGAACCAAAACCACCTCAAGATCTCAACTCCAACCTCCAAAGTCGATCACTGAAACAACTAGACAGCAAACTTTTGCCTACACAAATCCTTCTAAGAATTCAAGTTCAGGCCCCAAAACCTAAGGGCAAATCAAATTTAACCCAAAACACCAAAATCAAACCTCAAACACTATTGGATGGCGGTTTAATATCCTCAAATTCCTGAATCCATCATCCAAAATTATGGGTTAAATAAGTATTGGGCAAAAATTTAAATCGGTAAATTTTCAAGGAAAACCCAAAAACTTACACCAAAACTCAAGATCCAGCGAAAACCCAAGCGACAGCGTTGCGACAACGAAAAGACTGATGGGCGTCGGCCAAATCTGAGAAGCGATGTCGGATGGTCCGTCGAACGCAACCCAAAGGAAGTTGTCGACTGCAACAGTCCCTACGTGAGACAGAAGAGATGGCGGGGGGTCAAACAGCAGTGGATAGCTAGGCGAACGATGGCGCACAGCTAGTCGAACGATAGCGGATAGCTGGGCGAATGGTTAGGAGTCGAGCGACGGTTGGGAAAGCTAGAAGTTGACGAACAGTTGGGTTGGAAAGAGGAGAGAGCACGAGAGAGAGAGGTGGAGATGGGGGTCTGGTGACTGGAAGAAGAAGGGAAGGGGAATGAGAGAAAATAAGAAAAAAAAATAAAGAAAAAGGAAAGAAAAAAATAAAAGGAAATAAAAATAGAATATTACATATTATTTTATTTTATTCTTTTCCTATTCCACTTTATTCTATTGAATTTCTTTCCTTCCCAAATTGAAATTAATTTCTACCATTAATTTCTAATGCCAGTAATTAAATTCTCACAATTACACTTAAAGTCCAAATTTCAAAAAAGCCCTCAATTAATAAAAATTACTGAAATTATATTAATAATAAAAATTCGGGGTGTTACACTTTTTCCATTTTAATCTCTTAGATTCTCTAGCTAATTCAAATCCTCCACATTTTTTTTAAATTTAAACTAAATCAAATTCAAAATTCCAAATATCTTAACCATATATTTGAACCAATTATCATATCAAATTATCTCAAACTCCATCTCCAAGCAAATAAAGATCCAAATAATTTAATACAATTAAATTAAAATTATCTGAAGTTTGGGCGAGAGAGGAAGAGTTAGCTGGGGGCTGGTGGGTGCTGCAAAGAGAGGGTTTCGGAGGGGGAGGAGTTTTTTTTACTAGGGCATTTAACCCTTTTACTTGTTTAAAATAATAATTTATTTTGATAATTTTGGTAGGAGGGAAACCAAATTTTAGATGGAAATGAAAATGAAAGGGAGAGAAACAAAAATAAAGATTAAAAAAATATTATTTTTATATTTTACTTGACATGAAAAATATGTAAAGTAAGAGCTTCTTATACTTGACGTGAAAAACGTCTTATATACTTGACACGAAAACTTTGTCAAGTAAAGGTTTGCGAGAAAAATATCCGAAATATTCCTCAATCTCCGTTTTTTAGCCCTTTTACTTAACATTTTCTTGTCCAAAATCACATTACTTGACCTTTTTTTCAAAGAAACGTCAAGTAATTAAAATCTACAAGTGTCAAGTAAGGTTCATTTTATAGTGGTGCCCTCTTATTACATACTCTTTTTCTCAAATGGCAAGTATGATAAGAAAGCCCTTGATGTGCAGAAGGTAAGTATTGAGACTTTGATAGATGATAATCACATACTTATGTCTCTATTGCATATTTGAAGCATGAACTCTCTCAAGTTAAAGCTGAAAAGAATTCAGTATGCAAGAATATCAGAATGTTAAATCCTGGATTTTGAGTCTTTGGAAAAAACTTTTGATAGAAGGAAAATCTATTGGTGATAACTCTGGTCTTGGATTTTTCTAAAAGAGGAAGTCAGCGTTACAACCAGTCAAAATAAAAAGGGAAGCAAAAGATTGAGTTTGTTATAGCTTAAGATCCTGAGTTCTTACGACTGTACAGGTACATCTACGAACAATGTTATATTGAAAGATAATTCCTTGACTAGACCAAGGTGGGTTTGTCATTATTGTGAAAAGGTGGGCACAAATGTCCTTTTTGCTATCAATTATGAAGATTCTCCAATAGCCCCACCTATTCCAAAAGTGTTTCCTACTTCTGAAAAAACCATTATAAAAACCAGAAAAGAGTCAAACACGTATGGAGAGAGAAAAATGTTCAAAACGAATGTAATGTGGTTCTAACTTTGCTCAAATCCTTTACTAAAGGTGACTGGTATTTTAGTAAGTGAAAGTCCTAGGCACATGACTGGTGAAAAGAGTTATTTTCCAATCTCAAATCTGTCAGTTCCAGAAAGGTCACTTTTGATGATGGTGCTTATGAAAAAATTATTATGAAAGGAAACTAAATTATCTGGGACTTCCCGATTGAAAGATGTAATGTTGGTTGACATTGCCAATCTTATTAACATCAGCCAGTTGTGCGATCAAGGACTGAGTGTGAGCTTTACCAAAGACAAATGCGTGTGTCACAGACAATGTTAAAGCTCTTGTTATGACAGATTTGCGTTCTTCTGATAATTGTTATATGTGATGTCCTGATCATTCTTCGCAGGTTTGTAATCTCTCTAGACAAGATGAAACGAGAGCCTATGGCATAAACATCTTGGGCATATAAGCATGAAAACTATTTAGAAGGCTCTTGCAACTAATGTCATAACCGGTCTCTCCTCTTTATCATCGTCTCTTAGAATTATTTGTGGAGATTGCCTATCTGGTAAATAAACTCATGCCTTTCACAGCAATCAGGCCACTCAAGCTCTTCCCGTGTTCTAGAACTTCTTCATATGGATCTAATGGGACCCATGAAATCTGAGAGTCTAGGAGGCAAAATGATATGTCTAATTGTTGTTGATGACTTCATTAGATACACCTAGGTGCGTTTTCTTCATGAAAAAACAGACACTTTTTTATGTTTTTCGTGCTCTCTGTCTTCAATTACAACGTGAGAAAGATCTTATTGTGGTACATATTCAAAGTGATCATGGTAAAGAGTTTAAGAACTCTCAATTCACTGAGTTCTGTCAGTTCTACTGGGATTCACCATGAATTTTCAGCTTCTATTACACCCACAATAGAATGGGATTGTGTAAAGGAAAAATAGAATACTTCAGGGGATGGATCGTGCAATGATACATGCAAAACATCTACCATTTTATTTATGGGCAGAAGTTTTAAACATGACTTGTCATATAAACATAATAAAGTGGCCTTACGACTAGAACTTCAAGCACTATTTATCAAATATGGAGAGGTTGAAAACCTAATGTGAAATATTTTCATGACTCTAGAAGTTTTTGTTACATTCTTGTTGATAGAGAGACTAGAAGAAAATGGGATTCCAAAGTCTGATGAAGGGATATTTCTTGGATATTCCACAAATAGTCGAGCTTACCGTGTCTACAACAAACAAACTCATACTCTAATGAGTCTATTAATGTTATAATTGATGATGATGTTGCTTCCCATGGTTCTCCTTCTATTGAAAGAAGATCTCAATATCACTCTAAGTTGTTAATACTATTGTGCCTAAACACTCGTCTGACATGTCTTCAGATGTGAATTCAAAAATCTAGTGGAGATTAACTAGAATATCTCAGAGCAGGCAGAAGCTAGTAACAAACAACCTTCCAGTAGGGTTCATAAAATCATTCTTCTAGTAATATATTGGGACCTGGAAGAAGGAGTGACGACCAAAAGAAAGGATAAAATTAAATACTTGACATGATCAGCAACATTTGCTTCATTTCCCTTGTTGAACCAAAAAACTATCAAAGAAGCTCTTATAGATTAATGTAGGATAAATGCCATGCAAAAGAAGCTCGTGCAATTCGTGAGGAATATGACATCTGGACTCTTGTCCCCAAGCCTAAATATGTGAATGTTATTGGCACAAAGGGATTTTTCAAAAACAAGACTGATGAGAATAGAAACGTGACCAGAAATAAAGCAAGATTAGTGGCTCAAGATATACACAAAGTTAAAGGTGTGGATTTTGATTGAGACCTTCACTCCTATTGTAAGGTTAGAAGCCATCAGACTCTTACTCGACATTGCTTGTCTTTTGAAGTTTAAATTACATTAGATGGATGTGAAAAGTTCCTTCTTAAATAGAATTCTAAATAAGGAAGTGTATGTTGCTCAACCCAAAGGATTTGAGGATCCTTCTCACCCCGAGCATGTGTATAAAACTCAACAAGGTCCTCTTGGCCTCAAACAGGCTCCCAAAGCATGGTACGAGCGTCTAACACAATTTTCTTGTCAACACTGGGTACAAATGAGGGGGAGTTGATAAAAACTCTCTTTGTAAAGACTTTAGTGAAAATTTTGTGATTGTTAAATTTATGTTGATGGCATTATGTAAAGAAGAAACATCTCAGGAGATGGTTGAGCTATTTATGAAATAGATGCAGGATGAGTTTTAGTATGGTAGGAGAACTATCCTATTTTCTAAGATTTCAAAAAAGCAACTTAATAAGGAATCTTTATTTCACAAAGCAAATATGTCAAGAATTTAGTGAAGAAATTTGGCCTTGAAAGTGCCTTGTACTAAAAGAACTCCTGCTCCAACTCATGGTAAAAAAATGTCAAAAAGATTCTAGTGGAACTAATGTTGATGAGAGTCTCTATAGGAAAATCATTGAGAGTTTGCTTTTATTTGACTGATAACAGACCTGACATTGCCTTGCTGTTGGTGTATGTGCTAGATATCAATCCTGTCCTAAATAGTTCATTTACTCAGTGCAAAGAGAACATCAAATAC